>NC_141145.1:29640564-29965564 GCF_053477565.2 Lygodium microphyllum
GGCACTCTATGGTGATCAGTATTGGTTCCAGCACACACATTACTAGTCAATGTGACCTTCAAGAATTTGCACCTATTTCTACTAGGTGCCTTTCCATCATTCCTAATAGCTCATTTGGCCATTGGCACACTTGTTGGACACTTGGCACTCATCTTAGACACTCTTGACATTGATCATTGAGCTTATCAACTTCAATTTGTGGTTGGATACTCAAGACAACTTCCTATCATAAAATAGGTGTTGGGGGTAAAGGTGCCTCCACCTAGCCTCTCGTGTATTACTACACTGATAGTATCTGCCATTGCACATTGCAAGTGGCGGGCGCCCATCACCGTCACTTTATTCTTTATTCCTTTAGTGACAGTTTGAATAAATGAAGGCTCGGTCACACATTGTGACTATTGGAAGTTCCATTTTGTATCTCTCTTTCTTGCTCTTGCTCTCCCGCCATAGCTCTTACTAGTAAGCTTCCATCCTTCTCTCCTTTCAATTGGTATTAGAGCATGGTTGCGTGAGCATTCCGACTTGGTTCGTGACTCCTTCAGCTTCCTATTGATTACCTACACTCATTGGGTCTCCTTGTGGCAGCCATAGTCGACTCTCTCAAGCTCCCGTCACTCCTAGCTTCTCGAGCACCTACCCGGCCCCCTTGGGCACCCTTAGGGCATTGCATCAAAGGTTTTTATTCATTTGCTTCAGGGTTTCATTGAAGTTCACAGGTACAATAGGGTTTGCAAGAGCAGGGGCAGCCATAGCTCCCACCATTGGAGCTTGTTCACACCATATCTTGCCTGAAGCCTTTGTAGGCTAACTTGGGCTTGCACTAGGCCTTCATTGGATCATGGTTAAGCCCCTTATACCTTGGATAGCCTCAACAAAAGCAGCAAAAGCCACCAGCAACTCAGTGTCATTTGCACCAGTTTATGGCAGCCCTTGGACAGCTCATCCCAGTCATTGGCAACCTCATTTGGGCACTGTACACTTGGTTTATGCTTGGCATTTGATCTTGAACCTTAACATTGAGCATTGATGTGATTTATTTCAAGTTTGGGACTATTATACATAGTTTATAGGCAGCCCACAGCAGTGCTACATTAGCATTTTATATCGGACCACTTTGGTAGCATTGACATTGGTTGCCCAGTTGGTCTCGAATGCTCCCTGAATGCTAGGGGAATGTATGCCTATGATGTGAGATGCTTTTGGGACTCAATTTGCTCAACGATTGACTTTTTACACAGTCCATAGGCAGCCCAAAATAGGTCAACTCCTTGTCATTAAATTTTATGCTTATGCTACATGGTCATTTGATGCCTGATTAGTGCCTATACATATGGGAAAGTATGCCTATCGTTTGCCAATGGCTTTGAGCTTGGATTTAGCCACTATTTGCTCAATTTTGGACATTTATTTGTTGATGGAATATTCAGTGCTGAAGCTCATTTGCTTATGTTTGGATATGCCGATTGGATTCGGGCTATGTCTTCAAGTAGTGTGACAAGCAAGAAAGGACTTAGTATTCTCTTTAAACCTAAGGCTACATCAAAGAAGTTATGCGATACTTATGAAAAGAAACTTTCATCTAATAAAGTGCATCTCATAAAAAAGTTATTTCAGTTGTAGATAAAAAAGAGCTCTACTATCACCTCCAATCTTAATGAATTCAACATCATATTCAGTTAAATACATGCTCAAAGGTTGAAGTTTAAAGATCAAGTTAAGGCAATCTTTTTGTTATACTCATTGCTTGCATCATGGCATACCTTTAGAATGACCATCAATAATTTAGCTCCAAATGGTAAATTGAAGTTTGATAGTGTTGTGCACACTTTATGATAGCCAACAATCCAAATAACTAGGTTCGATTTGGTATCCAAGAAATGAGAAATTCGAGAGGGCTCTTGGGAGAGAATTACAAGATCTTAGAGGCAAGAAGTTCCTAGTTTGGGATGGAAACCATAGGCTAAAACCATGGTGGAGACGCATCAAAGAAAGTAAGTAATCATTTATACTTTGTCCATTGTACATGTAGGCATTGAATGTATGTATCCTATTCTTATGTTATCTGATTTTCAATTATAGAATACTTCGATAATGCTCAATTCCATATTTGTGTATGTGTCAATTCATTAAGGTGCCAAAGGAGAAGGAAACAGAGCTACTACTCGCATTGGATACCACCAATGCATAAGTCTTCTTCCTTAAACTATGCTTCTCATTGTCATATTTATGATTACATTCTCATATTATGCTTATGTTTTTTTCCAATAGTATTTCTAGGGCGCATGTTGCTCCAAATATTGCTCATGAGGTGTACATGCTCCAGAAGTTTGGTACTACAAACAAAGAATCCATTCTAGATAGATTGAGTCCAAACATGAGGAAGTGGGTTGAGGTTGAGATGAGTATAGAGGGAAGGTATTATCATGGTGCCACTCCATGGTATAACTCTCATTGCACTTTAATATCTCAGCTTGTATGGAAGGTGCTCTTCTATCTCCAGCTCTCTTGTATGGAATGTGCTTTTCTATCTCTGGCCATATATATATATATGGCATGATAGGATGAATTCCATGCCTTTGTCTCAAAAGAAACTGTGAAGGTTGAGGCTCTTGGTATAGATGAGGCAGAGAGGAAGAAACGATTAGATAAGTCTATAAGAGCGGAAGAGGAGCACCTCAAAGATAGGGGTTACAAGTACTTATGTATTTCCAATCCCCAAAATGGGGATGATTTCTTTAAGTTGTTATTTAGCCTAAGGTGGGATGATGCGAGCATGCTCAAGATCACAAGAGACAAGTTGTATTGTATTACAAGCTCAAAAATCTCTCACGAAAGGTAGTGGGGGTAAAGGCACCTCTGCCGCCTAGCCGCCCATGTATTACTACACTAACAGTACCCGCCACTGCACACTGTAGGTGGCGAGCACCCCTCACAGTCACTTTATTCTTTATTCTTTTAGTGACAGTTTGAATAATGGAAGGCCCGTCCACACATTGTAGTTGTTGGAGTTCCCACTTTGAGTTTCTCTCTCTCTCTCTCTCTCTCTCTCTCTCTCTTGCTCTTGCTCTCCATCCGCCATAGCTCTCATCGCTAAGCTTCTTCCTCCTGGGTTCTACTTTCCTTTCAACTGGCATCAGAGCAAAGGCATTGGAGATTGCTAGGCATTCTTCTCAGCCCGGATCTGAAGACCTTCAAGTCGAGCTTCAATGGCAGCCATGGCACCTTCATTTGCAGGTATATTTTGATCTCCCACATCCTCCCCGATCTTCATGGCCTTCATTTGGCACCTTGCAGGGCTGCATTGGAGTCCCCCTGATCTTTGCCAAGTGCTCAGTAGCACTATTGAAGACTCCCCGGCCCCCAGGAGTAGCCAGTGCAAAATGCGACACATTTTTAGGGGGTTGGGCTGATCCACTCCTGGCATTTCCAGCTCCTTCCCCAGCTTCCCAGCATTATTTGCAACCTTCTCTATCATCTTTGGACTCCCCGGTATTGATTATTGGCTCCTGGAAATCAATACGAATGCTTCCACCTTCAGCCATTGCTGTATACACAGTCTCAGGACAAAAGGGCAGCGCTTGGCATTTGATGTTTGATGCTTCTTGGCATTGCCCATTTGATGCCCATTGATACCCCGTGATGCCCGGATGTTATGGGATTCTATGTCTATGCTTTGGGACTGATTTGGAGAAGATTTGGGCACCGATTGAGCTTCATTTGATAGTGAATATGCTACTGTAATACAGTGGGTTGAAGCTCATTTACTTGGTGTATGCATTGGTTCTTGGATACGGGGTGCCTACTGGAGATTTGAATGCTCATACCGATGTATTTGGAGATTGTCACTGGCTTCTTTTTGGTTTTGGAATGCTTTTGAGCTTTGATTAGGCTCCATCTTGGTCGTCATTCACTGGCATTTGGATTGAGTTGGCATGCTTTGGACCGGTTTATGCCTATTGTCACTGCTTGGCATTTAGGTCTCTTGCATTTACGCTTTGGTCAGATATGGATGCCACTTGGTTTTCCCATGCTTGACAGCCCCTTGGAGCTTCGTCTTTGGATGTATTTGAGCATTTTTTGGACCTGCTGGGCATTACATTTGGTTGTTAGTTACACGGTATTTGAATGCTCTTAGGCTTATGCTTTACGGGTCTGAGATAGCTTGGGATTTATGCTCTAGATGTACCCTACTGGGATTTGGAATGTCTGATTCTATGTACTCGATGTATTTGAGTGTTGCTTGCTCTATTTGCATCTAAATTTACTTCTAGTGGGAGCCTCTTGGCATATTCGGATGTGCACAGAGTTTTACTTACACTTGAGCTTGAGCTTGTGGGACAGTTACATGCATTTGCTCTCTTGAGAGCTTTATGTCTACAGTTAGTTTGTAGTGGGCTGATTTGATACGCCTATTGGGGCAAGCACCTATCTCTATCATAGGTTTGTCAATTTTGTATGCGTCTTGGATGATTATGCATTGAGCTTCTTGCTCTATCAGTTGTGCTTGTGCTTGGTCTCTTCTCTTACCCCGAGACCCATTACATGTATGACTTCTAGACCTATGAGATGTATCTTGCTTGATAGGTTATTGGTTTGATAGTTTTTGGTACCTTCTTGCCCCTTGACACTCATTGTTGGATGTCTCTTGCAACCTGGCAGTTGCAGTGACACATGTATCAGTGATTGCTTCACCTTGGACTAGTTTTACATAATGCTGTAATTTATTCCAACAAGTTGAAATCTGCAGATTTCGAGCACTTGTATGAGGGTAATGCTTACTATTTGATGTTATCTTGGTCATATTTGGTGGACAGGTGGTTCTCTTGGGGTTATATCCACTCTTTCAGCTAGTTTTAGCAGTGGTTTTAGTGCACTTTCTACTAATTACAACAACCTAAAATTTTACTTTTTTGCTTTGATTTGGGACATTATGGCTAGTCATTTGAAAGCCACAGCTCTCTTTAACATTGCCAAGCTGGATGGTGCCAACTATGGGTATTGGAAGTCCTAGATATGGCAAGTTTTGGTGCAAAAGTTGCAAATTAAACCATTGCATTTCAAGGGTGTTAAACCCGAGGATATGGATGATGATGTTTGGATGGAAGTTGATGAGCTATGCAAGTCTACCATTATCTTCTCACTCTTAGAAGAGGTCCATCATAATGTTGTTGAAGATGAGAATCAGAGTGCATGGGACTTATGGGAGAAGATTCAGGAGCTTTATGTGCAATAGAGTCCTGTGTCACAAATGTATCGGTTGAAACGGTTAATGGACCTTTGCATGAAGGAGGGGACATCCCTATCATCTCATTTCAGCCAGTTTCATGCTATCATGAAGAATCTATTGTCAGAAGGTATTGAGTTCAAAGACAACTTGCACCCATTGTTTCTGCTTGGCACCTTGCCTGAATCATGGGATGTCTTCCGTACTACCATATTCATGAACAAGCTTGATGGGCTGAAAATCAAATATGTTGAGGGTGCTTTATTGATTGAGGAAATCAATAGGATAAAACAATGATGCTTCCTCTGCTGTTCACATGCATTGACTATTAGAGGTGGCAGACATGGCAGGCATGTTAATGATCATAAGGACGAGGACTCTCAGAAGTCCAGGTCAAAGTCATGTGGCCGAAATAAGTCCCGTGGACGAAAGTCTGATCTTACCTGTCATTATTGTGGGAAAGCAAGATATATTAGGCCGCAGTGCCATAAGATATGTGATAAAGAGAGAGTAGGAAAAGTCTTCTGAGCGTAGTATTTTACCTGCAAAGTCCAGTATGAAGATAGAAGAGGTTAATGTCATGCACACCATTGATTTAGATGAGGATTACATACTTACAGCTTCTTCATGCGATACCTTATAGGCTTCTAAGACACATTCTATGTATGCGCAGTGCTTGCTTTTGGATTCGGGTGCATCATTTCATGTGACACCCTATAGAAGTTGGTTTCATACCTATCGTACCATCTCTAGTTCTATGCATCTTGGTGATGACAGGTCTCTTGACATTATGGGCATTGGACATGTTAGGCTATAGTTTCCTTCTAGTAGTTCTTTTGTTTTGCATGATCTACACCATGTACCTGCGTTGACTTGTAGTCTTATATCAACTGGACAGCTTGATGATGCAGGGTATTTTGTCTCTTTTGGAGACTCTGCATGGAAGATTACTCGTGGGCAGGCTTGTACTTGCAAGAGGTGCCAAGTCTGGTAGCCTCTATCCCTTGTATCTAGAGCTACCTTGAATCATGTTTTTTCTATGGGTTCTATCCCCCATGTATCCCTTTGGCATGCTCGTTTGGGGCATATGTCCCTTAAAGGAATGAAAATGCTCTAGTGCTTTGCAGTATCTTCTGCCTTTTGACTCTTCGCACTTTGATTCTTTTGATCATTGTTTGTATGGCAGGTAGACTAGGAATACACATAAAAAGTCTAGTAAGAAACGCATGGGTGAGCCCTTGGCTCTTGTGCACTCAGATGTATGTGGACCCATGCCCTATCAGTCACTAGGTGGGACAAAGTATTTTATTACTTTCATAGATGATTACTCACGTAAGGTTTGGGCTTATCCCATAAAGAGAAAATCCAATGTCTTAGACACATTTCAGCGTTGGCTTGCATTAGCAGAGAATCAGTCTGGGAATAGGCTGAAATGCCTAAGGTCAGATAATGGGGGTGAGTATGTATCACGTGCTTTTGAGAAGTTTTGTAATGAGCGGGGTATTAAGAGTCAGTTGACCACCCCTTACATCCCTCCCTAGAATGGTATGGCTGAACGCATGAATAGGACCATTCAGGAAAGGGTCTATACCATGCTTAGCCAAGCTGGTTTACCGTAGTACTTTTGGGCTGAGGCAGTTACTACTACAGTGCATCTCATTAACAGGTCACCTAGCAGTGACATTGACTTTCAAGTTGCAGAGGAGGTATGGGCAGGCAATCCCCCCTTTTATGATCATTTGCGTGTCTTTGGATGTGAGGCATTCTGCCATGTGCCCAAGGGCAAACACAATAAGTTGAATCCTAAAAGTGTCAAATGCATTTTTATTGGCTATGGAGATGCATGAGAGATGGGTTACCGTCTATGGGATCCGCAAGCATGAAAAGTGATACGCAACCACGATGTCATCTTTCATGAGGACAAAATGCATATGCAGCCTGAGAAAGTGGTTGAGGTATGCATAATTATCTTTCAGGAGGAGCCACCTGCTCCCATACAACCCGCTCCACGGCCAGCTAGATAGCGTGCAACATCACTTAATGCTAATGGCCCAGATGTTAGACATGCTGATGTTAGATAGGATATTGGTCAGGCAGCAAAGCTTGGGTTGAGGCGTTCTACTAGAGATAGACGACCTCTTGACCGTTTTGCGCCCTCTATGGATTATGTACTAGTTACAGATGCAGGAGAGGCTCTCACTTTTGATGAGGCTATCCACACAAGTGATTGTCACTCTTGGGAGAGGGTTATGTAGTTTGAGCTTGACTTATTGCATAAGAATCAGACTTGGGATTTGGTTTCCTTGCCTCAGGGTAAGAAGGCTTTTCCATGCAAGTGGGTGTACAAGCTGAAAAGTACTCCTGGACACCCCAAGCCGGCATACAAGGCTCGATTGGTTGCTAAGGGCTTTAAGCAGGAGCATGGTGTTGACTTTGATGAAGTCTTTTCTCCTGTGGTCGAGATGACCACCCTACACTTAGTCTTGGCTTTGGTTGCATAGCTTGACATGGATTTGTACCATATGGATGTCAAGATGGCTTTTTTACATGGGGACTTGCATGATGAGATTTACATGGAGCAGCTTAAGGGCTTTGCAGACCCTGGCAGGGAACACCTAGTGTGCAAGCTAAAGAAGAGTCTATATGGCTTGAAGCAGGCACCTAGGGAATGGTACCATAATTTTGATGCATTCATGCAGTCACAGGGCTACAGCCACAGTGCTATGGATCAGTGCTTGTACACAAAGAAAGCCCGTGACGGTTCTTTACTGATTTTGGTACTCTATGTGGATGACATGCTTTAAGCAGGGACAACTCATGGGGAGCTAGATGCTCTTAAGGCTTAGCTCAACAAGAGCTTTGAGATGAAAGATCTGGGACAGGCCTCTCATATACTTGGTATGCGCATTATGCATGATAGATCTCAAGGACTACTCTATCTGTGACAGAGGGAGTATATTCATAAAGTCCTTGAGCACTTTCATATGCAGGATGTTAAGCCTATTGGCTATCCATTACCTTCTCATGTGAAGGTTTTATAGGCCGATTGTCGCAGAAAAATGAGCAGAGGGCCAAGATGGCCAAGATTCCCTATGCATTAGCCATGGGCAGTCTTATGTATGCCACGATAGCCACTTGTTGAAATATTGCTTTTGCAGTTGGGGTTGTGGTACCTTATATGGCTACACCTGGCAAGAAACATTGGGATGCCGTGAAGTGTATCATGAGGTACCTGAAGGGCACAACAGATATGTGTATTTGCTATGGTAGCCATGATACAAGAGTTGTGGGGTACACTGACTCTGATTATGCAGAACATGCAGATAGTAGGAAGTCCACTTCTGGCTATGTGTTCACTTATGCTGGAGGGGCTATCTCTTGGATGTCCAAGGCGCAGAAGTGTACGGCTCTTTCTACTACAGAAGCCGAGTATATTGCAGCCATAGAGGCTTGCAAGGAGGCTATCTGGTTAGGCCATTGGATTGCAGACCTTGGTATGATAGATGTTATGCCTACATTGCATTCAGATTCTATGAGTGCCATTCAGTTGACCAAGAATCCACAGGTCTTCCATGTGAAGATGAAACATATTGAGATGAGGTATCACTTCATTTGCGAGGTTGTTGAAGATAGGTCTATTGACCTTTTCATGATTCCGACTGAGTAGAATCCTGCAGACTTGCTCACAAAAAGCCTCACTACAGAGCGCTTTGCCTTCCTCAGAAGATTGATAGGCATTGGATGAGATGATGTCTCCTTTCTCATCCTGTTGTGCACGTGTACATGTTGTACTATTTTTTTCTTTTCCTTTCTTTCTCACACTGGGGTAGATTCGCCTTTAAGTGGCAGGTTGTTGGGGGTAAAGGCGCCTCCGCCTAGCCGCCTGTGTATTACTACACTGACAGTATTCGCCATTGCACACTCCAGGTGGCGGGCACCCGTCACAGTCACTTTATTCTTTATTCTTTTAGTGACAGTTTGAATAAAGGAAGGCCTGACCACACATTGTGGTTGTTGGAGTTCCCACTTTGAGTTTCTCTCTCTCTCTCTCTCTCTCTCTCTCTCTCTCTCTCTCTCTCTCTCTCTCGCTCTTGCTCTTGCTCTCCATCCGCCATCGCTCTCACCACCAAGCTTCTTCCTCCTGGGTTCTACTTCCCTTTCAAAAGGTAATTTGTATTTATAAAGCAAGTCGAGTGCATGTTGCCTTTTTTCTTCAATGCTTTCTATTCATGTATGTTGTTGTGCATTGTATGAAAAAAATATTACTCCATCTTATGAGTCTTACGAAGTCTAAAGATCCCCAATACCCTCACTTTGGTGATTACAAGCTCTTTCGGGTTTACATGAAGAAAGATACATTTTGAGCTCATTTGCATTCAAAGCCAGTGCTACAGATCCAAAGGATACAAGTAGAAGGTCCACAACTACCGGACTCATTTGAAACTTAACTTGAAGAATCATGTCATGCAGGTTGATACAACACAATACATCTGTATTGATTTCTTGAGCTTTTTCTTAATGTACATGTCAATCTTAAGTTTTTGTAAAATGTTTGTAGCCTTTTGTATGTCTCTTGGATGGAGTGAAGTCTTCAGACAGTGCATAGAAGATGCCTGAGATTTTGCATTCATCCAAATGCATAATTTATAGGTTTATTTTGATTGTTGTGCATGAGGGGTAATCATTTCTTCTCTTATGGTAAGTGCTTTGATCATTATGGAGTCATTTGGATCAAGAATGTTGCAAGTGGATACTACAATGTGTAGAAAAGAAGATGTTTGATGCAGCTCTAGAATTCACAAGAGAGAGTGGATTGATATCCATGATGAGAATACAATGTATTCTCCAACATTATGTGAGAGGAAATTGATGGCATGGGAGGCAAATATTTGTCCTTGGTGGCTTGATTACCTTGTGGGAGTTATCCCCAAGCAAGAGAAAGAATTGCATAAGAGTAAGTACTTCTACCCATGTAAAGCGTCTCGCCCCTTTTGTAGAATTACTTTTTATGCTCATGCATGAGGGTTTAAAGGTTAAATCATGCTTGTAGGGTTCATGGAGGAGGTTCCTACTTGTGATTCACTTGCCACGCCCACTGTTGTGTAGATGACGAGCAAGAAACTACAAGAATTAAGGGTGCAAAAGGAAGTACTCATGCCATTGAAGCTTGCATGGATACTACACAATCCACCCAAGGTACTCGTGATAATGTGCAAGCTACTCAAGCTATGATTGGACCCACTACTACAACTCTTGCTAGCACCGTTGACAAGAGAGGCAAAGGGCTTATGAACCAACCAAGTACCTCCACATATCCACAAAGAAAATATGTGATGAAATTCTTTATGGCACCCACCACCTCCTTTGTTGCAAAGTTATCTCTTGGCCAAAAGAGTTGGGAGAGGCGACCTATAGCTCGTTCAATATAGGTGAGAAGCTCTTATATTAACTTGAAATTCATTTGCTTTGTTTGGTGCCCATGAAGAGGAATTATATGTATGATAATTAAAAATTTATTACTTGAAATAATTATTGTAGGGTTCCAACATCAAACATACATTGATGCTTTGCTAGTGGATGTGACTCAAATTGATAGATTTTCCCTTGATGGGTAAACATTGTGACCACATTTTGCAAGATCTTCAATTTACTTGTTGCATGTAGCATTGTATCATTGTTTACTTAGCATCAATGACTATGTGTTTTTTTTTTTGAATAGCATCAACAAGTTGTTTAAATATGGCATTCTATGTCTATCAAGAATCGTGTGGTGGGAGGACTTGCTTGAGCTGCTACGCCAAACACACACTGTATACACAAGAGGAAGCTTACTCAAAAACACAAGAAGAGAGATGGAGGCCAAAACATTTTCTTGTTGATTTCTTCTTCTTCTTCCACACACTATACAATGTACACAAAGCATATAAGATACAACATAAAGGAAAGTGGCCTACTAAGTCAAATAGTGCATAATAGACTACACTAATCGACTGGCGCTATATCTTTGCCAGTTGTAGGTAGGTGTAACAAACTAAATATAATAAGTGATAAGTCAATGCCATGTGAGTATCATAATGACCACCAACATGCTAAGTGTAGACATGTGGACCCATCTAGCCAGGCGGTCCATCATCAATGTCTGCATGTGTTGAGCTTGCCATCTCAACACTCCCCCTCAAGCTCAACTCTATCTCTGCAAATCTAAGTAAGCTTCAGAACTTTCAAAGCTTCTCTGCACCCAATTCCTTTGTGAAAATGTTAGCTATCCGATCCTGTGTGTTGACATATACCAAGTCAATCTTTCTTGCAAGTACCTTCTCTCTCACAAAGTGGTAATGCACCTCAATGTGTTTTATCCTAGCATGGAACATTGGATTCCTAGCTAATTGTATGCTACTCATGTTGTCACAATGAATGACAACTCGACCATCTCCCTGCACATCCAAATCACCTAATAACTTTTGCAGCCATATCACCTCACATGCTGCCATAGCAGCACCTCTATACTCAGCCTTCGTACACAATAAAGCAACTATAAGTTGCTTTTTGCTGCTCCATGTAACTGCTGCACTGCCAAGGAAAAACATGAATCCACTAGTAGATCTTCTATCTGACATGCTACCAACCCAATCTACATTTGTGTATCCAAAGTCTTGTACATCCTTATCCGCCTCATAAAAAAGTCCATAATGTAAAGTGGACTCCACATATCTCAATATACGTCTAAGTGCATCCAAATGAGGCTTTCTAGACATCTGCATAAACTGACTGACAAGGCCAACAGCATAGCTCAAGTCTGGCCTTGAGATAGTCATGTAAATCAAACTCCCTACCATCCTCCTAAACATAGTAGGGTATTCTATCTCATCCCCAACGTTGGCACTCAACTTCACATTTTTCTCGAATGGTACTGAAAGAGGTTCACATGCTATCATACCATACTTGGATAACATATCCAAGCCATACTACCTTTGTGATAGCCATATACCATCATCACATCTAATCACCTCAATAACAAGAAATTATCTCAGCTCACCCAAATCCTTCATCTCAAACTTCTTCTTCAAGAAGTCCTTAACTTCAACAATCCCATTGTCACTATCACCTATAATAATCAAGTCATCCACATAGATAACTATGATGACCAAACCTACATCTCCCTTTCTCACATAAAGTGAGTGATCAACATTAGAAATACAAAATTCAGTATTGGAAAGATACTCTCCAATCTTGTCAGACCATGCTCTAGGTGCTTGCTTTAGCCCATAGAGCACCTTCTTTAACCTGCACACATGTGTGCGATGCTCTAAACCCTCATAACTTGCTAGCTGCTCCATATACACTTCTTCTTGCAATTCACCATGCAAGAAGGCATTCTTAGTATCCATTTTCTACAAACTCCAACCTTTGGCTATTGCCAAGGCAATCACACATCTAACAGTTGCCATTCAAGCAAGTGGACTGAATGTCTCTTCATAATCTATGCCATATATTTGAGCATAGTCTTTTGCAACCAGCCTAGCCTTGTACCTGCTAACAGAACCATCTGCATTATGCTTGACTTTGTAAACCCACTTACAACCAATAGCTTTCTTATCCTTAGGCAAGGGCACCAAATCCCAAGTCTTATTGGCTTCTAATGCAGTCATCTCCTCAACCATTACTGCATCCCAATGAGTATGGCCAACAACATCCTCAAAACAAGTGGGCTCAACATCCTCAACTACCTTCACCATATAACCATAATGGTGAGCTGCATGAACTTCAAAACCAAATCTTTTAACAAGGTATCTGACCATGCTAGATCTATGTACCACTGGATCAGTCAATAGAGCTTTTACATTACTATGAGCTCTCTGTACACTTGGTGTCCTGACTGAAGGAATACCAAGCTAATCAGCCAAACTCTTTGAACCACTAGAATCTCCATCAAATCCCAAATGACTAGTAGATGTATCAATGTATCATTACCATCCAACACTTTCTTCTTCTCTTTGTCTTTGCCTACAATACTTATAGATCCACCTGAAGATGTGGGGCTACTCCTTAGTCTCCCAGACTAAGGGTTCACTGTAGGCGTAGTACCAGATGATATTTTTGGTCCACTAAGACTCCGTGATTCTTGCTTTTCTTTCTACACATAGCTATCATGATCATTATCATCATCTAATACATCACGGGCAGGTGCATACCAACTACTCATCTCATAAAAAATAACATCCCTGCTCACTCTGAACTCACCTATGATAGTAGGATTATAACAATGATACCCTTTCTGCTCTAAAGAGTATCCAATAAAAATACATTTTTCAGCCTTTGGATCAAGCTTCTTCTGTAGCTCATCTGGTATATGAACATATGCAACGCTGCCAAATACCTTCAAGTGTGATACATCAGGCTTCTTGCTACTAAAGCATTCTTCAGGAGTCATCCCATGAACTGCAGTTGTGGGGGTTCTGTTCATAATATAGACAGTAGTATGAACAGCTTTAAACCAAAAATGTTTTGGCATATTCTTTTCAGCCATTAATGCCCGTGCAACTTCTGTAATATGCCTATTTTTTCTTTCTACAAACCCCATTTTGTTGTGGGGTATACCTGCAAGTAAATTGCTTCTTTATCCCAAGAGTCCTCAAGCAGCCACTAAACTCATTAGAGAGGTACTCTCCCCCTCCATCTGATCTCATGCACGTCACTTTCAAGCATTTTTTGTTTCAACAACTGCCTTAAAAGATTTTAAGTGCTCAAACACATCACTCTTTTCCTTCATGAAGTATACATGTAGCTTCCTTGAATAGTCATAAATAAATGTGACAAAGTATTTACTGCCACCAAGAGATACATTCTGTGTAGGCCCCAAAACATCTGTATGCACTACATCAAGTATATTTCTACTCACTTCTCTGTCATGCGAGAAGGGTTGTCTAGCATGCTTATCAAACTGGCATGCTTCACAGACTTTATGAAATTCTACAACTCTAAAAGAAGGCAAACTTGTAACCAATCTTCTGGACTGCATTAATTTTAGCCTTTGCATATTTGCATGTCCAATATGTTTATGCCATATTTCAATGTTTGCAAGCACTCCTTTTTCTTTAGTATACATAGCAACATCCATTGTAGAAATTTTAGGATCTAAAGTGAACATGCGGCAAACTCTACTTCCTTTTGCGACCAACCTGCACTTATCATTAGAGTCTTCTACAAAACAACCTTTTGCATTGAATCGAACCTGCAACCCTTGCTCTACCATTTGGCCAATAGACACTAGATTCTTCGTGATTGAAAGCACGTGTAATACATTTCTCAGACTCTTTGTTTGGCCATCATGCAAGGACAAGGGAACCCTTTCAATATGTGAAATTGGGTGGCATGAATTATCACCCGTTTGCACATAACCTGAATTTTGTAAGTCTTGCATCTCTCCAAACCATTGAACATGGCTGGTCATATGACTAGATGTACCTAAATCCACATACCATACATCATCATGTGTCCCCTTTACTGTAACTGCATTCATCATGTGTTGCATAACAAACAAACACTCATTTTTTTTTTCATTCTATCGTGAAGACGATGCATAGTTTCCTTGCTACAATTTACCATTGCAAATATCGTCCTTCTTAGCATAACAATGGACTGTAATATGATGTGTTTTGCCACAATAATGGCAAATAATAGCAAAATTTCCAAGAGCCTTTGTTCTGCCATCCACCTCTTCCTCTATAGCTCCCCCTGCCTTTAAAGTTTCCTCGGTCTCCTGAAACCTACATTTCATCAAATTGCTAATTAAACATGTTTTGCTAGTTATCGCCAGCACGTCCCATACCACGGCCTCTCGAAGAGAATCTACGACATCCCCTTCCTAAACTTGAGTAAAATGCTTGGATTGTTCACCATTTCTTTCAGACGAGTCACCCTACATATTGATCTCTTCGATAATCATAAGAGAGACCAACTCATCAAAATCTGGAGATGGCTTTCGTACATATACTGAAGTACAAATGATTTGCATGCCTTCTCATTATTAAGGCCACTCAAAGTGGATGAAACCAAATCATCATCATCAGGCATTGCATCAATCACTACTAAAGCATCTGCAATGCTTCTCACCTTCAAAACATACTCATTGAAAGACATTTTCCCTTTCTTTAAGGTATTCAACTCTTGCTTGAGTTGAATCTTCCGTGCCTTTGTATTTACTGAAACATGTTCTAAAAATTTTCCAAGTTGTATGTGAAGTTTTTGCATTCCTGATATGTCCCAACATTGTATTATCATCAATGACTGCAAATAGCCAGTACACCACCTTTTTGTCTTTTAGATTTCATTTTTTCCATGCTTTTAATTCATCTGCAGTCAGGGATACCTAGCCATGGCTCCTTTTCTTCACTTGAAACAAACTCATAAAGGCCCTTTCCAATGAGAAAGTTTGTCACACGCAACTTCCATGAAGGGTAGTTGTTCTTGCCAAGCTTCTCAATAATGGGATTTCCGCTATTCTCTGCCATTACCACAAAAAAGGATACAACACAGCAAGCTAGTCTTCTACAGCCTTTCACAACAAGTGCACAGCAATACACCAAGCAACCTTTTTAATTGATTGCTCAACAGTACAAGTAATCTGCAACTTGTTTGCAGATGAACCTTATGTTTGCTTCCTGACAAACACCTAAAAAATTACAGATTCAAAATTTGTAACCTGTGCACCCACTTTCGGTCAATACAACCAAAATCACAGTGTACCCTGAAACTATTGTCCACAAATTTGCAGCTCTAAAACGGGGCCTGAAACGGCCTCAAATGCCAAAAAGAACTGCAGGAAATCCCTTAAGGGCTAATCTGCAGAATATAGCGTACTCTGCTCTCACACCAAATCTCACTGTAATCTGAGATTTTCACTCTACCTTGCTTCTGGTGCCTCCACATGCTTTCCTTTTTCTTAAAGTCTCTTTGTCCATCCTCTCTCATACTTATGCAACAATTATGGATTCTTGATGTGAGTTTGAAGGAGGAGCCACTGATGACCAGTGTGGGTGTGTCTTGAGTCTTTTGTGTGTGTGTGTGTGTGTATTTTTTTGTGCGAGAGAGGTGTGCTTGTAGGTTTCATGGTGAGGAGCAAAGCTCTAAGCATATATTTTTCTACTCACTTATCCTAGTTTGGTACTTATTAGTGTGGTGATTAAGAGGTAATAATTCTTGGTTTCCAAGATTTGGCTAACCATGAATTTTGAAAAACAAAGAAGAGGTTTTTATTTCCAAGAAGAATATCTCTGGAGAGGACATAACATGAAAGAGTGACAAGGATTCAAAAGATCTTCAAGTTTCCTATTTGTCAAATAAGATAATGTTTCAATTTAGAACAAAGAACCCTAAGGTCAATTTCGTTTTTAAAAAAAAAGCCAAGTATCAATTCACATGGGGTTTGGAACACATTCAAGAAAAATCTAAAGAGGAGGAGTGCTTCAAGGTGATCTTTTGTGAGTTTCTAGCCTTTCCTTGTCCATACTCTCTTCTCTTTCCTACTTGTTTTTGTTGTTTTTACAAGCTACAAATTCCAAACATGATGGAATGCTTATTTTCTAAGTGCTTCAATTAATGTGGCTATGGGTACCTCTCACATTACTCTGGTACACTCACCAATTTACCTTCTCATTTATAGTCTATCTACAATGTGAATGGCTCTATGACCCAACTGATGTGCCTTAAGAAAGCTCCATCTCCACCTTGATTGTTGCATGAGCTTTGCATAGGAGAAGAAGAAGAGGAGGAAGGAAGAGCTTCATCCACATTGATCCCTCACTATACCTCTCACTCTTGCTCTCTCTCCCTCTCTACACAAGTAAGATGCAAGAAAGAGCAAGAAGAGAACTCCACAAGCTGGCACAACACAATAGGAATGAGTTTTTCCCTGCACATGACAAGAATGAGTTAATACTTACATTTCTTAGTTTTTATACATGACCATAACTTTTTGGGCACCCTCCCATCTCCTTGGCTTCAACTAATCCTTTCTCACGTGTGCATACTCTATTGGTTACAAATCCTTTCCACTTGTTGAGACAAGAGTGTTGCACTTGTGTCATCTCACTCAAAATATCATTAGAATTTGCATGGGAGCAAGATCACCTCTCTTGAATAATTTACAAAATATTTTTCTTGTTAAAACTACATGCACTTGATGAATCTCCTTTTGTTGTGTCTCTCTTTCAAAAATTTTGCAACTCTCCTTGCATGTCTCACCTTCGTCCTTACTTTCCTAGAGAGGTTTAACATTATTCCCCTCCAAAATATCCTTGGTTCCCTAGAGAGGTTTAACATAACTCCCCTCCTAGATATATACCAGTCCCATGGTTCTTTGCATTTGGGTCGATAGCACTATGTGGGTATTGGTGGGTTATGATGAGTGTTATAAGTAATGACACAACAATATTGGATCGTTGTTGGTGTGGATGGAGTTATCTCTCTTGCCTTCATTGTTCAACTTGGTGTGCAATGAGGGGAAAAAGGGAAAGCGATGGTATGATGAGAATCACCAATGTGAATGGGTTTGTCAAGTCGATCTTCAAGTTGTAAATATTCTATAGAAAAGGATGTGCATTCCCTAAGGGGTCTATTGTGTAAGTGAGAGTGCAACTAGGAGATCGATAGAACCCCAAGCAAGCTTAGAGTGTTGTCCCACACTTGATGACCTTGTTAGTGCAAGGGAAAAATGGTGCAAGGTTGAGGGTGATAGGTCTATTGATCTCCATCCTGCTCTTGAGGTGCCCTAAGTTTGTGAAGTTGGAAAGCGCTAGGGGGTTGGGAATATCACTAGTTTTTTGCCACAAGATGTGCCTAACTAGAGGGTCCCTAAATAATGTGATTGTGAGTACTCCTACTGAAGCTTTTGTGTGACGTGCCTGCCTATCGACTGTCTAGGCACATTTTTAGTGGTCCATCAAGAGACAAATCTAAGCACGTTGCTCGATACTACCACGGAATGTTATGGGGTTTTTCACCTTGGGTTTCTCGAGTTTGCCTCGCAACGGGGAATGTTTATTGCCAAACCCCCGGGATCAACCTAAATTTTGGGTTCCTAGTGGTCAAGGTCTCCTGACAGTGTTCTAGCGTCGGCTCTTGGATATCCTACTTTATGCAGAGATACCCAAGCCAAATCAAATTCATGCCACACTTGGTTCAAAGAGAATGGGAAATGAGAGGGATGTGCCGCTCAACCTCTCTAGCTATGGAGCATAGTCCCATTTCGGTGCCCTAAAACGGCATGGATTGAGATTCTATCCTAAAAATTTATAAGGATCGATAAATCTTATGAGAAGCCTCCCAGTTCTCTGGGACCACCGTGCTGTAAGACGGACCCGTCGAGTGTTCCACCCACCCACTTTCCTCAATAAGCGTTCTTTAGTTATCATAATGACCATCGACGTGCTAAGTATAGACGTGTGGACCCATCTAGCCAGATGGTCCATCATCAATGTTCGCACGTGTTGAGCTTGCCATCTCAACAATTTAGAGCCATCTTTAGGAGAATTGGCACTCATTGTAGTGGATAACATATCCCATGACTTTAGTAGTGTGAAAAGCAGGAACAAAGAGTTTATATTATCCTCAAATTGAATGCCATGCAAGATATTTGGTTGAGAATAGAGTGAAACTCATTCAAATGAGTAGATATAGGGTTGCCCTCCTTCATGTGAAGATCCACAAGCTTTTTTAACCAATGTAATTGAGATGCATGACTCTACTTGTCATAAAGATCACATATCTTCTTCCATAAATCATATGCACAAGCATCCGTTAAAATAATATTTAAGTATACATGCTTACACAAATATAGTATGATAGTAGACTTGCATAACTCATTAAGCTTATCCTAATCATCTCTATTTTAATTTTTTGGCTTTATGTTCTTAGGTTTTAATGGCCTACCTTGCTTCATTTGCACCGGTATAGCTGTCATATTTGTATCTTCTAATATTACAAGTTGTTATCATTTAACTTTTCAATATTGAAAATGGCATTGTCATTGGATGCATTTGAAGTATTTGCCATTATGTATGCAAATGGCTTCAAATTACAAGAATATGGGTTACTATAATCATAGCTAAACAATCCCAAAATTGAGCTAGAAGAGAGGATAATAATTAGAGAACTAAAGAGTATATAGCTATCTATAAATAGTAGGCACAGTAGAGTACTCAAACAAGTCATCTTCTCTTAAAAACTTCTCATAAACAATTTTCAATATTGTTATCCAAAAATTATAGTAAATGACCATACATTTATAGAAAAATGACCAAAGGATCACCTCCCGTCGCTAGGAATATTTACATAGCAATTGGGATATATAAAATACAACTAGTATAGTAGCAATAAAGTTCCAAGAATTGTCAAAAAATAGAAGGTATCAGATACATAGATGCATACAACAATGTATATTAAGCATGTCATAATAGGTATAAGGTATCCAATGTTAAATGATGTGGATCTAGGACATGACACAAGCTATGGTGGATCAAAGATGTAAACTAAGTTCATAATGACATGGACAAGTAGAGACAAACTATTACACAAGTGAATTAGGTTCCAAGATAGATTAGCTTGGACTCATAAACACAATCTTGTGTAGAATCGACAATGACAGACACTTAACTGAAAGTACAGAGCATCATGATATTGTGTTCATTTCATAGTCAAGTACAATGCTTTATAGGCTTTGAGTTGTTCCACTCTCCTCACTGTGCATATGGGATTCAGGACAAATCCTCTTGGAGCATACATCATTTGTCTATTTCTCAACACCCCCCCTCAAATGATGAGTCCCTACACTTGCTGGCTTTTGCCCCCCCTTCATGATAACATGGCCCGGAAGACTAGCTCATAGGCAGCCTAGTCAAGTTAAAGCTTGAGACTTTACATCTTGGCAAGGGTTGTACAAATCAAATTCACTAAGGAAAAGAAAGATCCACTATGGGAAAAACATATGAAAGATACAATGAAAGTTCTTCAAAACAATCTGTCAGAGTTGTTGATGGTAGTGGAAGCATATTCTTCTTCTTCTCTTTCTTCCATGTATTGGTTCTGGTGATGATCACTTTGCAATTGTTGGGCTCTCTTCTTGTGGAAACATTCACTGGCTACATGGCCAGTCTTACCACAATAGTGACATGTAATCCGATCCTTGTTATTGTTGTTGATGAATCCTCAACCTCTTCCTTTAGGTCCAGCAGCTCCTTTGGTGTACAAAAGATTTTCCCTAGATGATGAGACATTGTCTTTTGCATTCTTGGTTTTTACTTTGCCTTCTTCATCGAGTAGTGAGTGCTCAATATCTTTAAGTGTGAGGCTTGGAACATTACTCAAAGTGGACACAAGATTTTCATATGGATCCTTGTTTACACTTGCAAGCAGTACGGCTATTGCTTCATCTTCCTCAATATTCTTTTTAAGAGATGCAAATTGAGTTTTTAAACTCTTAAACTTATTAATGTGTATGGTCATAGAAGCACTGTCTTTGATATCCAGTTTATAAAACTGCATGAGAAGTTTTACCTTTGAATTCTTTGATTGAGTACCAAACATTTTATCAAGTTCCTCCCAGGCGGTTTTAGCATTTCTAATGCCAGATATATGATGTAACCCGTCTTCTTCAATGAACCCGTCTTCATCATCTTCCTTCTTGTTATCTGCATCATCTTCAAACAAGTCCCATAAGTCCTTTCGCATCAGGTGGTACATGGTCTTTTCCTTCCAGGCATGGAAGCCTTCTCCATTGAACTTTGCTATTTGCTCAAGTTCTGCCATGTTGAGCAGCTCCAATTTACTGAGAAAAGACTAGCAAGGGGGATTTGTGAAGTGTCACAAGGAGGTTAGTGTCAACTGACACTAGTTGAGTATCAATAGATACTATTCTTGAGCTTAGTATTGAAAGTCAGTGCTTGATCTTCTTCTTGCTTGTTGATTTGAAGTGTTAATCTTGCTGGGAACTGAGTTCAAACTCAGATAAGAGTGGCAGTGTGTGCCCTCAGTTGAAAGGAATGAGAAATTGAAGGAAAAATGAGCTTGCACCTTGATGGCTATGGCTTCCTGGATTAGGGTTTTGACCCAGGCCTGGTTTTTTTCAGATATCTAGAGCTAGAGTTGATCATTTTGGAAACTTTTTTAATGGAAATGTAGCTTACTCCATGCTCTACAAGAGCCCCATGATAATCGTCAAGATCGGGTACTCTAGTCCACACGTAGAACAACGAAACGTAACCAGGCGCAGATATGGCAGCGACGTCGAATTTCAGCAATGCCAAGCTTGTAGGTATCCAATGTCAGGCTTAGATGTGATAGCCAGAAGCTTCTTGAGTAGAAGAACAATAGTCCTGGAGAAAGCACACTGAAATATTGCCTCGTTTGAGAGATATGAGAGCTCAAAGTGAGGTATGTCCTGCAGGCCACAAACTGGGGCTATGGCAGCAACTGACAATAGTGACAATGCTGAGGTCTAGATAGCCAAATCTCATGGATTGATGTGATACAGGGAAGCTTTGTGAGGTGGAGAACAACTTTCCAGAAGGAAGCTCAGAGAGATTTGGTATGTGGAGTGAGATACAGGAGCTTCAAGATGACAGGGTGCTGCTGGCTATGGCTGCCACAAGGTACAACTGAGATTTAAGGTTGAAACTGAAGATATGAGTTGAATGTGGGCTGGTTAGAGATCACCAGAGATGAAGGGAGACTAGAGATTCAGAGTGTGAGCTGTGCCATGCCCAACTGGGCTCTGATACCATGTTAAATGATGTGGATCTAGGACATGACACAAGCTATGGTGGATCAAAGATGTAAACCAAGTTCATAATGACATGGACAAGTAGAGACAAACTATTACACAAGTGAATTAGGTTCCAAGATAGATTAGCTTGGACTCATAAACACAATCTTGTGTAGAATCGACAATGACAGACACTTAACTGAAAGTACCGAGCATCACGATATTGTGTTCATTTCATAGTCAAGTACAATGCTTTATAGGCTTTGAGTTGTTCCACTCTCCTCACTGTGCATATGGGATTCAGGACAGCTCCTCTTGGAGCATACATCATTTGTCTATTTCTCAACATCCAAGAGCAAATCAGCCCATAGTCATAAATCTCTACAATGAATAGTATAGCATGAGCCAAAAGAGCACAAAGAGTCTCCCATTGACTCAAAGAATGTGGCTTTGAAATAAATATGTATCTCCCATTGTAAGCAAATCTAGTATGCCCAAGAGTACAAGAAAGCTCAATACATTAAGTACATAATATCCAAGAAGCCCAAGTGCAATCATTGAAGCAAATGGCTAACACCCAAATACATCTAACAAAGCTCAAATCCAAGCTTCAAAGGTTATCATAAACATATTTGGGTATAAACATCAATACCAAGCACCAACATAAGTATATGGAACACTGAATAGCAGGTAGACACGTAATACATAAATCTCTATTGGGTTTTTATTGCTGGGAGATGGAAGGATTTTTCTGCGAAGGCAGAAAGGGACACTTAATCCTCTTATATGGGGCATGTAATATATAAAGTTCTATAACTTGTAAGCTTATTATCCAAACCAAAGCTATGTAAAATAGAGAACTTAAAATTACACACAATCAACTCTTTGAATGCTTAGATATGTAAATCTTATTGCACTCTTCATTTTTAGCTATAGAACACATGAATCTAATATTGTATACAAAAGTTATGGCCAAATTACGAAAGTGTTGTGACTTTTGCAACATGGTTTGCAGAAAATGGATATAATGATTGTTTCTCAGCTTAGTAGGCACTCAACATGGCTCAACTAGGCCCTTGGAAGCTCCTTAAATAGCTTGGAATAAGCATTAAAGGAAGGGAGGCCAATGCATATCTCAAATGGGGTTGCGACGAAAGTTGTAAGTTAAGCTCTCTTCTTGCATTGAATGCAATGTCAATGAAGCTTCTCGAATGCCTACTTTGATACGAATTGAAAGGTGGAGCAAGAGTGGAAGCATATGTGGAAGCAAGGGCTATATAAGTTCAAGCATGAGAGAGTAAGACAATATATGGGAACCCCAACAATCACAACGTGTGACCTACCTTCCCTTATTCTATTAACATGTAAATAATAAAGAATAAAGTTACAATGTGTGACTTACATTTCCTTATTCTATTGACATGTAAATAATAAATAATAAAGTTACAATGATGGGTGGTTACCACTTGTAATGTATAGGTGTGCAGACAATAAGTATAAGTAAATGTAGGTGGGCTAGGCATAAGTGGTGTAACGTGCCTGCCTATCGGTTGTCCAGGCACATTTTCAGTGGTCCATCGAGAGACGAGTCTAAGCAATGCCTCTCAACACTCCCATGGAATGTTACGGGGTTTTTCACCTAGGGTTTCTTGAGTCCGCCTCGCAAAGGAACGTTCATGGCTGAACCCATTGGGGTTCGACCTGAAATATGGGTTCTTAGTGGTCAAGGTCTCCTAACAACATTCTAGCGTCGGGTCATGGACATCCTACTTTACGCACATATATTCAATCCAAAGTAGATCCATGCCACACTTGGTTCAAAGGAATGGAAGACGAGAGGGATGCACCGCTCAACCTCTCTACCCATAGGGCATGGTTCCATTCCGATCCCCTAAAACGGCATGAATCGGGGTTCTAACCTAACAATTCCTAAGGATCGGTCATTGCTAAAACCTTGTGAGAAGCCTTCTAGTTCTCTGGGACTACCCTACTATAGGATAGACCCGTCGGGGGTTCCGTCCACCCGCTTCCCTCAGTAAGCATTCTTTAGCTATTTAATTAGGTCCTATCACATTTATGTGTGACATTTAAAATCAGCTTCCTTAATTAAGCCTTTTTAGGGAACATGGTTCGTTCGCGTAACTTATAGCACTGACAGAAAAACAATACAAGCAGTCCTTTTTGACAAACAAGTTCAAGCAAACTCCTTAACTTATCTTCAAGTTAATCTTTGTCTCCTGCCCATACATGAGAAATCATATATCCCTTCTGCCATGTAGAAGTAATTGGTCCAAATCACATGGCACCACAATTTCCATCCTTTATCTAGAATAGGATCTTCCAATGCTATAGACGTTGGGCTCACGGCAGTCTTCAACTCCGTTCCAGACTAGGCGAGGGATATCAGGGCTTCACATGACCCACAAGCGGCCTAGAAGTGAAACACCATTTCTGTGGTTGATCTTTTCACCGCTCAACCTTCGGCCCATGAATCAAGTAGTGCCCTCTTGGGTTGAAGCATGGTGCGACCTTGGAGATGATCGACCTGCGCAAAATATAATTTCCTTGATTAATCCAGTTAAGAATCAAGCACAATCAAGGCAATCAGCCCTAATATTATTTTCCAGGAAAACATTCATTTACCCTCATGGCAATTTGTTATCACGGACCCCTGCCATGAATTTCCATCAATCACAAGAACTTGGAATAATCATCCAAATGATAAATCAACAAGCAGTTGAATGTAGAAGCATTTAGCACGTTGCTTGATCAACCAACACCAATTATATTTCCAAACAATGCAAGAATAGACGTGATAACAATTCCATCACATATTCGCTCTCCCCTTGGGATCTAAGAGCGATACTATGCAAAATTTTACTTAACACTTTGGCTAAGGCATATGTTAATGGTTCAAACATTGTACATAACGTAAGTTCTATAGGTCACTTACATTGATCACCGACGTCAGCATCTCGTGCTTCATCTCCCCCTTAGTCCACCAGTGAACTAAATCAATCCATAAAGGGGAATAAACCCAATTTTTTGTGGAAAGCTTCGAACTTCCCACAACGAAAAGCCTTTGTAAGAATATTTATAAGATTCTCATGTGTGGGCACATAGACCAAGCCAATTCTCTTGTAGAGAGTCTCTCCTTGACATAATGATAATGCATCTCAATATGCTTAATATATGCATGGAACGCTAGATTCCATGTAACTATAAATGTGCTCAAACTATCAATGAGTATAGTGGTAGCTGATGACTATCCAAAACACCCAAATTAGCATGCCTTGTACTCAACTTCACAACTATAATTTCCCACAATGAGATACTTCTTGCTAAACCACCATATGCATTAGTTGCCAAATGTGAAGCAAAAACCACTTCTAGATATGTGAGTGTCATAATAATAAACCAAGTCAAAATCTAAAAAGGCATGTGAATCTAGCAATAATAATCTCCCTTTGGGATAAAATAGCCCAAAGTATTAAGTACTACTCAAGTAACAAAATATGCATTTTATTGCCAGCCAATGCTTAGTGCATGGACAATACATGAACTTACTCATTTGAAGATTACAAACTAAATGTTAGGTCTTATGCATGAATTAAGCATCCAACAGTTTTTTTGTTAAAGAAAGGCATCATAGTAGTCATAGCATCATGAAGGCTCAAAATCAAACTTGTCTCCATAAGAGTAGCAATAGACTCGCAATTCTAAAGACCAAATTTTCATAATAATGTCTCAATATACTTTATTTGTCATAGAATAAATAATATCTCCATCACACTACTTGAATAGAATGCTCAAATAATGATGTAATAGGCCCAATTTTGACATGTCAAAAGCTAAATTCAACTCAACATTAAAATCTACATTACATGTCACATTAGGGCTAACTAACATTAATTATTAATAATTTTTATTTAATTTAAAATATTTTATTTAGAAAAATCGAGAGTCATAAATCCGATATTTTTCTCGGATTGAAAAGGACCGTAGCCACCCTTCACGTAAATTACAACGTGAACGAGACTTATGAGTTATATTAATCACTAGGTTAATGTGTATAGTTTGGATGGTCCAAAAATATTAGATTTTGGGCAAAACTAGCATATTTTAGATATTTTAGATACTATCCTAAAAAAAAGATATAGATATTTTTAGAACTGGATGTCATTTAAAAGAAAAGACAAGTGATATTTTAGTTAGTTTGGAGATTTTATAAAAAGAAAAAAAAAATAAAGAGAGGATTTGCAAAATCGCGCGCGCCACGATCGCAGTACACATGGAGTGAGCACTTTGAACGGAGAAAAGAAGAAGGAGTGAACTAAGAGCTTTCTAATCAAGTGTCTTAGAGTTTTACCCCCCTTTCGGAGCCAATGGAACCATCAGATTTATGATTTGAGCATCAGATCACTGATCTTTCCAAGATCCCCCTTCTCAAAGAGCTCCACTTCTCAACCACAAGCCCTCTTCGCTAATTCACTATAAATATGAGGCATGGGAGAGGCATAAGGAAGCATAAGGAGACCCCGAGAGGCTGCGAGAGAGAGGTAGAGAGAAGGATACTCCTCCAAGAGATTTTGAGGGGAAGAGCTTGAAAGAGAGCTTGAGAGAGAGAGATAGAGAAGAGTCACCCCGAGAGGCTGCAAGGAAGAGAATTAGCTCAATTCCCTCTATCTTGATCCTTGACTTAACCATATTCTCTTACGCTTTCCCATCTTGAATCTATTCCACCTTCTTAATCTCTTGAGACTACTTGTGGACGATGGCCTCCAAGCGAAGAATGTCGCGTGCGGATGACAATCCTGCCAACCAGCAACAAGGCTTCGGGCAAAGGCATCACTGTCAATCCAACTGCAGTTCCAGTCGTAAGTAATGTATTTTTAAATTGATAGATGCTTGCTTTGATTCTCGTATGAGATACGTTAGGCCCCATACTATGATACACGAGTATAGATCATTTCATCTCATATATTTGTAAGATGGAGCTTGCGAAGTGCATATATCAAGGAAAGTTAATTGCACCTAGTTGCATGTGGCTTATTCGTTGATAGAGCAATTACAAGGAAGAATTAGTCAAGGGCTATGAATGGCATAGTCGTCAAAAGAATGACATTAAAAGATTGTGCATACAAGTGCTAGATTAAAGTATAGTCAAGGGTTACAAATAGCATAATTACGAAAAGAATATGACATTGAGAATCATGAATAGAAAGTACTAGTTTAAAGTTTAAATACTTTAAAAGTACTTAGCCTAAGAGCCCAAATATTAAAAAAAACTAGATTCTAGCTCAATGCAAGGCCTGTTGGAGTCTAATTACTTGAAATCATCTCGCACTTATCTTATCAAGTATTTACATGTTATACCTATAACATATTTTGATATATGAGGATAATTTCTTATTTGCCTCATGACTTGACTAAGAGCTAGTACAAGAAATTAATCATAAGGGTTAAAACTAAGATGTCTTGAGATCCATCGGATAATGATGACTCTTGCCAATCCAAATTTAGGGTTGGGTTATCAATCAAGGTAAGTGACCTATAGAACTTACATTATGAATAGTGTTTGAACCCATAACATATGCCCTAGCCAAAGGAAGCAAGTGTTAAGAAACATTTTTGCATAGTATTGCTCTTAGATCCCAAAGGGGAGAGCAAATATACGATGGAAATGTTATATCGTCTATTCTTGCATTGGTTGGAAAGAATGCAATTGGTTTTGTTGGTTGATCGAACAACATCCTAAATGCTTTTACATTCAACTGGTTGTTAGTTGTTTTTTGGATGATTATTCCAAGTGCTTGTGATTTATGGTAAATGCATGGCAAGGGTCTGTGATGACAAGTCGCCATGGGAATAAATGAATGTTTTTTTTATAAATGATATTAGGTTTGAATGCCTTGTTTGTGCTTGATTCTTAAAGGATTTAATTAAGGAAGGATATATTGCACGAGTGGATCACCTCCATGATTGCACCACGGATTAACCCGAGAGGGCACTACTCGATTCCTAGGCCGAAGGTCGAGTGGTGAAAAGACCAACCACAAGAATGATGTTTCACTCCTAGACAGCTTGCGGGTCAGTTGGAGCTCTGGACACCCTTTGCTAGGTCTAGAATGGAGTTGAAGACCTATGTGGCCCCCAACATCTGGGCATGTTGGGAGATCCTATTCTAGATAAAGGATTGAGTTTGTGGTGCCATGTGAATTGGACCAGTTACTTATGCAAGGCAGAAGGGTTACTTCTGTTGGATAGAAGCGATACATAATTTCTCCTATATGGTCAGGAGATAAAGATTAACTTGAAGATAAGTTAAGGAACTTGTTTGACAATAGATTGCTTTGCTATGTTTTCGTGTCTGTGCTATAAGTTATGCGAACGAACCCTGTTCCTTACAAGGCTCAATTAATGAAGCTTACTTTAAGTGTCACACATAAATGTGGTAGGACCTAATTAGAAAACTAAAGCTATTAAGGGAAGCGGGTGGGTAGAACCCCCGACAGGTCCGTCCTACGGCAGGGTGGTCCCAGAGAACTGAGAGGCTTCTCACAAGTTTTTATTGTCATTCGTCCTTTAGGTATTGATAGGTTAGAACCCGATTCATGCCATTTTAGGGGACTGGAATGGGACTATGCCCTATGGGCAGAGAGGTTGAGCAGCACATCCCTCTCGTTTCCCATTCTCCTTGAACAAAGTGTGGCATGGGTCTGCTTCGGATTGGGTATCTTTGCGTAAAGTAGGATGTCCAAAACCCGACACTAGAATGCTAATAGGAGACCTTGACAACTAGGAACCCGAATTTCAGGTTGATCCTAGTGGGTTCGGTTGTGAACGTTCCGTTGCGAGGCGGATTCGGGAAACCCTAAGTGACAAAACTCGGAACATTCCCTTGGAGTGCCGGGCAGCGACGCTTAGATTCGTTTCTCAATAGACCACTAAAAGAGTGCCAGGAAAGCCGATGGGCGGGCACCTCACAAGTATGCATTTATCTTCTCATACCAAACCCAAGGTGGTTGCTTTAGACTATGTAATGTCTTTTTCAATCTACACACTTTGTTTTCTTGCTCCTTTTGCACAAAACCATGAGGCCAAAAAATGTACAATTCCTCATGTAAATTGCCATTTGGAAATGTTGTTTTGATGTCCAACCGATGTACATTCCAAGAATTATGAGTTGCTAGTGCACAAATGCTAGAAATAGTTGTCATACAGCAAGTGGAAGAAAATATGTCATCAAACACAATACCCTTCTACTGAGCATAACCCTTTGCCATAAGTCTAGCTTTGTATTGATCAACACTATCATTAGCTTATGCTTTAACTTGTAAAGCCACTTGCATCATAAATAGTCTAATTTATGGTATCATGAGAAACTTGCATAGGCTAAAAAGTTGCCTCATTTGGTGCTACATGTGATTGTGCTAACTAAAAAGCGACAACAAGATATTGTAGATATCTTATGAATATACATTTGTCTCTTTCATACATGAGCAAAAATTTGCAAATAGTTCTCATTGAACCATCTTGTGGAGATGAAGCACACTATATTTTACTCACTATGTAGTCTTTACAAATGTGTTTTCAAGTGCCTCAATAGCCCGAGGGGTCCACTAGGGTTTACCGTATGGTACCACGTGAGTGTAAGGGAGGGGGGTTATTTAAGGGAAGGAATGTATATTTTATCAGGTAACGTCCATAAATAGGGGGTAGATAAGGGGTATTTTCATATATTTCTTGCACGTAGATGACGTCTCCTTATTACTACTAGTGAATCCCCTGTGCTCAATATTAGACAATGAAGACACCATATTTGATTTTCATAGGTCCAATAAACTAGCAAAATTCAAATTATCAAAACATGCATGCCAAAGTTCTCCATTTGAAAAAATAGCATGTGGATCTACAACTACACATGCCATATTTTCCACACATTTACTATAGTTATTGAGCTTGTACATTCCATGACATCGTGAATAATAACTAGATGTGATAATCATATCACCACAATGAAGATCATGAACTCTACATCTATCATCAATAAACTTCACAATCAAGCCAATCTTGGCCAGTGCAAAAACTGACAACAAATTCTTCTTTATGTCTAGTACATACAATGCATTTGTAAATAGAAGTACTACCATTAATAGTGGTAAAAGTATATGTGAGTGTAAAAGCACAGTTTTTGCAACTCCTCTAATAGGATAAGAGAAGGTATTGACACATGTCATAGTGTTGCTCTTATGGGTGGTGGCTCAAGAAAAGTGAATAAACTACATAGACAAGTAATATATTTTATGGCAATGCTATCAAAGTATTATACCTTTTAAATTGCAACAGCAGACATGCAAGAATCATGTGAAGCAGAGTTTTAAGTGTATTGTATACTGAATATTGACTTTATGTCTTGCACAACATTTGTAGATTTTGAACTAGACGAGAGGCATCTACAAGCAAACATAATAGCGTATTTCTTGTTGGTCTCTTTTATAGCGAGTTTAGGATAGTCCTTAATGACATTATCTTTTACCTTTTTTTTACCATTCTTGCAAAATAGATTTTGATCTCATTTTCTTCTCATTCTTATTAGCCTTCTTTGTTTGGACAACGTTAGCATATTTTTGCTTACAAGCGAAAAATGCAAAATTTTCTTTACCTTTTGAAATAGACACAAAAACTTAATTTGCAACACATATAATGGATGATTTTTTTGAGACTATTCTTCTTGCCACAAAAAGAAAATCACATTATCAAATTACCAAGCATTTGGATTTCCTTTCATCATCAAATGAAGAGTAGGCACAAAACTTCGATAAGAATCAATAAGATAATTGAGAATAGTCTACACAAGTGAGTCATCTAGTAAAATCTCATCTACAACAACCAAATTCTCCTTAAGATCTTTGATCTTGTCACACCAAACTATCTATGGATTTACTTTATCCATAGTTCACTTTTTAATTGCTTATGCAAGTAAGCAACAAGGCCCTTATTCCTTCCTTGTTACAAAAATGTGCAAGTATATCCTAAGTATCCTTAGTTGCCTTACATGAATAAATATATGGAATTGTGTATGTTTAACAAACAATGCAATCAAAGCATGAGTAACTACATCTCTACCATCCCAATGAATCTTCTTAGGAGGAGGTAGTGATGATACTCTGACATTAATTGGAGAAACTGCATTTCTGCCATCCCAATGAATCTTCTTAGGAGGAGGTAGTGATGATACTCCAACATTAACTAGAGAAAAATTAGAACCTATAATAGGCTCAAGAACACATGTTTTTGTTGTTTCCATTATACTTGTAGCATTGAAACATCACAAGGATGTTTTTCAATTCCATGCACAATGTTCCAAAGCCCCTTTGCAACCAATACATGATACATAATGAGCCCACAATAGATGATTTGCATTCAACTTGTCCTCAAAAACTAACATATAGAATATATCATCATCATTGTTGCTAGCCATGGCCATTGACTATACTTGATGCAAAAGTTGCCTATGTAGAGAAATATATGCACAAAACCAATATGTGCTATGTAGGAGAATATAAAGAAAACTATAAGGGCTCTTATCTACAAAATTGACTACTATCAAAATTTATGCAACAAGGACAAAATAACATGCATAGTACTACTAGTAGTATAAATAAAGAAAACTTTGACAATGGCAATACCTTGATAACACATGTAACAAATATTATGAATAAAACCATAGTTACATGTTGGCACTATGATCTTTGATATATCATATATGTCTTATCAAAGAGGGAAAAAATGACTAACAAAAGATACAAATTGTATCATTTTAATATGAAAAATTAGAGTCCATGCTTATAGAACATTACTAAACTATAGGTGGTTTATTCAAGTTTTCCATCATAAACTTATTATGTATATAAGATATGATAGACATGAACCATGCGGTAACTTGAATACTAGTTAGTAAAAACACAAGTATCAAATAAATTATGAAGCGCTAGTCTTATTACCATAATAGATCAATTGATCAAGCATATTAGTGAGAAGTAAGAGGCTATCTTCAGATTAGGTTGTACTCAAACTCTCTAAACAATAATATTCCATACGGATTGTGGTTTGGTCACCCTCCCGAATTATCACATCTAAAAGTCTTTGGATGCACTACCTTCCTTGTCAATCAAGATCACAAATCCAAATTTTCTCCCAGAGCCACACAACTAATTTTTACAGGATATGGTGAGCCACATGGTCACAAGGCCTATCAATTTTATGATCCAAACAATAAGGTTTTTATTTATGGCCGAAGTGCCATCTTTCATGAAGTTAATCTTCTTCCAACAAACACAACACAATCTCAATCTCTCACACTTTATCCTATCATTCCCTATGATAACGAATCTCCGACATTAGACATGTCTCAAGCAAGGCCCACCATATCTTCTACAAAATCCCCTCCTTCTAGTTCTCTCCACTCCAACTCTTCACCATTATCATTATCCTTATCACATTCTATAGTTGTTTCATATGAACAACCCTCACCTCCAAAAGATTCTATCTTTAATGCATCAAATCATACCTTAGCCCGTATTTCAAAAGGTATTAATGAGACAACTCATCAGGAAGCTCAAATCACACCATCTGACGTGGTCAGATCAGTCCAAACGGTGCAGAATCCTCACGCCATGTAGAACAACTTGCACCTCCATTTAACGCCATGCAATAGCTGGCATCTTCACTCAGTCATAGGCCATAGAAATTAGCGTAATCTGGTAGCTCGTTTAATCCCTCTCCAAGCCAACAACCTACCACCGTTAACAATAACCACTTTCACACTCCAACTCAGCTCCATTCTCTCCCATCTCCACAGCATACAAGCTCACTCTCCAATATAAAAACTCTATGTAAATAGTAAGCCTCTTATCCTTCAATCCCACAAGCTCCATATCATCAAGGGTATTCTAATCCTGTCCATGCCTCCACTCCACAATTACCTCCATCCTCTTCCCACTGAAGGAACCAAACTTCGAAGGTCTGCTCGTATAGCAGCAATGTCTTCAACTTCAAGCAATTCTTCCCCTTCTGCTCTCATTGTTACCACTCTACAACCTCCATCTCCAACTTCTCCATCAATGCCCATTACTCTATTCAATACTTTCGACTCTGACACTGAAGAAGTACAATCACAATCAACTCCTTACTTCAATAACTTACATGACCTTCATCTTCAAGCTAACATTGCCCTTGGACAAGCTTGAGATTTGCCTCAAATCACTATTCTCGAACCCCCAATCTGCCCTTCTATCACTCAAGCACTTCAAAGTCCTGAAGACTCTGAATGGCAAGCTACAATGCTCGATGAATACAAAGCTCTTCTTCACAATAACACCTAGAAATTGGTACCCCTTCCTCCTGTAGAATTTGCAATAAGCTGCAAAATGGGTACTTTGCAAAAATCTCAAACTAGATGGCTCCATTGACAAGTACAAAGCTTGACTTGTAACTCGTGGTTTTGAAGAAATTGAAGGCCTCCATTATGGAAGTACATTCTCTCACGTGCTTTCTTTATCCTCCTTACAGGTATTACTCTCCATAGCAGCTCATTTCAAATTAATTCTTCACCATATTGATGTCAAACTGACTTCTTACATGGCCACTTAGAAGAAAAAATCTATATGTCTCAACCATAAAACTTTGTTGATCCAAAATTTCCTACACATGTCTGTCTATTGCATATAGCTCTTTATGGCATAAAACAGGCACCAAGGTAGTGGTATACTCGTATTCATTCTCCCTTACTGCACCATGGCTTTTAGAGGCTAGAAATAGATCACAACATTTATACTCTTGTTCAGGGCAACACCATCATTATCTTAGGTCTCTACGTTGATGGCATTCCTATTCTTGCCAACTCTCCTCACGCAATTTCCAAAGCCAAATCTATCATATCTTCACAGTTTGCTATAACAGACTATGGTCCTATGCATTATTGTCTTGGCATTGAAATTGAACAGTTACCCATATCCATCGAAATGCATCAACATACCTACATTATGTCTATTCTCTCCCATTATTCCATGCTAAAATGTAATCCCATGGTCACTCCACTTGCCCAAAATCTCCAATTGAATGCATCCTCATCCCATTCTCTTTCAACCAACCAAGCTCATGAAATGGAGACTATTCCTTATATGGAAGCACTTGGATATCTTTGATATCTGATTACTTGTACCCATCCAAATTTATCTTATGCAGGACACATTCTCTCTGAAGCCATGCATCAACCCACTTATGAACATTGAAAGCAACTCAAATGGGTCTTACGATATCTAAGGGCAACATCAAATGTGGGGATTTGTTTTACAAAGGACAACAAAGATTTTCTTTTACGAGCATATTTCGATGCAGATTGGGGTGGTGAGCTTGCTACCCAAAGATCTCTCACTGGTTTTATCATTACTCTAGCAGGAGATCATATCTCTTAGAGTACCAAACAACAACACTTCGTAGCACTCTCTACTACTGAAGTCAAATATGTGGCATGCAGCATGGCTGCCCAAGAAATAATTTATCTGAAGAAACTCTTGGAAGACATCAGTTTTGGGTATTAGCCTCAACAAATTCCAATCTTCACCGACAATAAAGCATCAATCTCTGTCATTCAAGGCCCAAAATTAAGTATTAATCTCCGCCATATTGATATGAGATATCATTTTGTACGTGAATTAGTTGAAAATTCCCATATCATTGTAACGTGCCTGCCTATTGGCTATCCAGGCATGCTTTTAGCAGTCTATTGAGAAACGAATCTAAGCGTCATTGCACGACATTGCCATGGAATGTTCCTAGGTTTGTCGCCTAGAGTTTTCCGAGTCGGCCTTGCAATGGAATGTTCACAGCCAAACCCACTAGGATCGACCTGAAATGTGGGCTCCTAATGGCCAAGGTCTCCTAACAGCATTCTAGCGTCAAATCCTGGAAATCCTACTTTATGCAGAGATACCCAAGCTGAAGAATACCCATGCCGCACTTGGTTCAAAGAGAATGGAAAACGAGAGGGATGCATTACTTGACCTCTAAAATGACATGAATCAGGGTTCTATCCTAATAGTTTCTAAGGGTTGATTGTCGGTAAAACCTTGTGAGAAGCCCCCCAGTTCTCTAGGACCACCCTGCCGTAGGACAGACCTCTCGGGGGTTTTGCCCACCCGCTTTCCTCAATAGGTTTAGTTTTCTAATTAGGTCCTACCACATTTATGTGCGACACTTAAAGTCAGCTTCATTAATTAATCATTTTAGAAAATAGGGTTCGTTCACGTAATTTACAGCATAGACATGAATGTAGAGCAAGAAATCTATTGACAATAAGTTTAAACAAGTTCCTTAACTTATCTTCACATTAATCTTTGTCTCCCGCCCATACAAGAGAAATTATATATCCCTTCTATCCAATAGAAGTATCCCTTCTGCCCTGCAGAAGTAACTGGTCTAAATCACATGGCACCACAATTTCTATCCTTTATCTAGAATAGGATCTCCCAACATGCCCAGATGCTGGGGCCCACGGATGTCTTCAATTCCATTCTAGACCTAGCAAGGGGTGTCTAGAGATCCACCTGACCCACAAGCTGTCTAGGAGCAAAACATCATTCCCATGGTTTGGCCTTTTCACCGCTCGACCTTCGGCCCATGAATCAAGTAGTGCCCTCTTTAGATTAATCCGCGATGCAATCATGGAGGTGATCCACCCATACAATATATCCTTCCTTAATTAAATTCTTTAAGAATCAAGCACAACAAGGCATTCAGCCCTAATATCATCTTCTAGGAAAAAATTCATTTATCCCCATGGCAACTTGTCATCACAGACCCTTGCCATGTATTCACCATAAATCACAAGCACTTTGGAATAATCATCCAAACAACAAACCAGCAACCAGTTGAATGTAAAAGCATTTAGGATGTTGTTCGATCAACCAAAAAAAACCAATTCTATTCTTCCCAAAAAATGCAAGAATAGTCATGATAACATTTCCATCGCATATCTACTCTCCCCCTTGCGATCAAAGAGTGATTCTATGTATAATTTACTTAACACTTGTATGCACAATTTTTAATATAATTCTTTTTTACAATTTTGCCATTCATAACCCCTGACCGATTCTTCCTTGTGATTTCCCTATCAACAAATAAGCCATATGCAACTAGGTGCAATTAACTTCCCTTGATACATGCACTTTACAAGCTCCATCTTTTGAATATGTGCGATGAAATTTATCCTTTCAGATGACCTATACTCGTGCATCATAGTATGGGCCTAATGTATCTCATACAAGAATCAAAACAAGCATCTATCAATTTGAAAATACATTGCTTATGACCGGTACCACAATTGGATTGATAGTGATGCCTTCACCCGAAGCTTCATTGCTGGTTGTAGGATTGCCATCTGCATGCAACATTATTTGCTTGGAGGCCATAGTCTGCAAGTAGATTCAAGAGATAAAGAAGGCAAAATGGATTCGAGATAGGAAAGCGTAAAAGAATATGGCTTAGTCGAAGACCGAGATAGGGGAGAATTGAGCTAACTCTCTCCCTCGTAGCCTCTTGGGTTAACTCTCTCTCTCTCTCTCCCTCGTAGCCTCTTGGGATAACTCTCTCTCTCTCTCTCCCTCGTAGCCTCTTGAGCTAGCTCTCTCCCTCGTAGCCTCTTGGGATAACTCTCTCTCTCTCTCTCTCTCTCTCTCTCTCTCTCTCTCTCTCTCTCTCTCTCTTTCTCTCTCTCAATCTCTTGGAGGGGTATCCTTCTCTCTACCTCTCTCTCGCAGGCTATCGGGGTCTCCTCATGCTTCCTTGTGCCTCCCATGCCTCATATTTATAGTGAATTAGAGAAGAAGGGTTGTGGCTGAGAAGAGGAGCTCTTTGTAGAGGGCGATCTTGGAAAAATCAATGATCTAATGCTCAAATCATAAATCTGATGGTTCCATTGGCTTCAAAAGGGGGGGTAAAACTCCAAGACACTTGCTTAGAAATCCTTCATATCATTCCTTCTTTCTCTCCCTATTCAAAGTGCTATCTACTGCATGTAGACTGTGATCACGATGGGCATGATTTCGCAAATCCCTCTCTTTATTTTTTCTTTAAAAAAAAAACTCCAAAACTAACTAAAACATCACTTGTCTTTTCTTTTAAATGACATCCAGTTCTAGAAATCTCCATATCTTTTTAGGATAATATCAAAAATATTTAGAATATGCTAGTTTTGCCCAAAATCTAATATTTTTGGACCATCCAAACTATACACATTAATACTAGTGATTAATATGGCTCATAAGTCTCATTCACGTTGTAACTTGTGTGAAGGGTGGCTATGGTCATTGTCAATCTGAGAAAAATATTGAATTAAGGCTCTCAGTTTTTTTAAACATATATTTTTAATTAAATAAAAATGATTAATTATTAACATTAGTTAGTTTTTACTTTAGTTAGTAATCTTACTAACTTATTAATTGACTAACTAACTTTTGATTTCATGGAAATATTACAATCATCCTTCAATATGTACCATCATCTGATAATGTTGTTGATTTCCTCACCAAATGCAACATTCTAGCTAAATTGATGAATTGAATGTAATTTTTTATTTCTCTACAAATACGTATGGAATCCTTTTGAGGGGGGATGTAAAGGTAAAGTTGTGGATAAGGATAAAAGTTGGATCAGATAAGGAAAAGTCAGTAAGTGGACAAAAGGATCTCATAAATATCCACTTTATAAATATCTCAGATATTTAGAGATGAGTCTCACCTACCTCATTTAATGTACCATGTATATATACAACTACTAGCAATGAAATGTTCAACTACAATTCATTCCATTTCTATATTTGCCTCTATCTCTTTCCTTTATTGTGCACGGTATTCTCTTATCTACAATTTCCTGCTTTTCACTACACTAAGAAGCAATTAAGACCCATAAAAGGCATAGATGGAGAACCAACAAGTATGTTTGAAGTCAATTGGTTAGAGCTTGATGCACATATTTAGTCCACTATTAGGTTATACTTGGCAGAATATGTATACTGTATAGTTGTGAATGAGACCACTACACATGATTTATCAAAGAAGTTATGTGATACTTATGAAAAGAAACTTTCCTCTAATAAAGTGCATCTCATAAAAAGGTTATTTCAGTTGTAGATAAAAAAGAGCTTTACTATCACCTCCAATCTTAATGAATTCAACATCATATTTAGTCAAATACATGCTCAAAGGTTGAAGTTTAAAGATCAAGTTAAGGCAATCTTTTTGTTATACTCATTGCTTGCATCATGGCATATCTTTAGAACGACCATGACTAATTCAGCTCCAAATGGTAAGTTGAAGTTTGATAGTGTTGTGCACACTTTATTGACTTTGACTTAAGAGATACATAGGAAATCCATGGACCAAGGCAAAATATGGTTTGGTATTAGCAAATCGGGAAGAAAAGGTAGAAAATAGTATAGAACCAAGACCTTGGATGGTCTTAATCCAAATCCAAGTCCAAGTATATTGCATGCTTCCATTGTGGTAAAACAAGTCATATATAAAGACTGACTATTATATAAATAGAACCAAAAGCAAAAAGATAAGAAGAAAAATAATAATGATGCTAATAGAAAAGACGATAAAGGGAATATAAATATTGAAGAAATCAATGTAATGCCTACACTCAAGTTTTGATACTAAATTTTGGTGCATCTTTTCATGTGACTCCTCATAAGGAGTAGTTCTATTCATATGACAACAACATGCATGGATTGGTCCATCTTGGTAATAACTATGTATAGAATATAGTTGGGGTAAGTGATATGCAATTTGCTTTTCAGAATGAATCTATCTTTACTCTTTAGAATGTATGCTACATATCTAAGATTACTAAGAGCTTGATATCTATGGGTTAATTGGATGAATCGGGTATTGAGATGCCAAGCTCAACGACACTTGTATGCTTGAGTGACCATTTTTCCATGTACCGACATTGGCTGATACTTTACAGTTGGACATTAGCTTTAGTAGTCCACTTACTTGAGTTACATGATATCTATCTAGTCATCTTTCTAGTTAGTGTATTGACACTATGGGCCACTTGTATATTATGTATATTGTACTCTCTTTTTATTCTTGATAGATTGTTATAGTGGAGAAGAAGAAGAAGAAGAAGAAGGAGAAGAAAGAAAGAATAGGTTTCTAGCTTCTTATCTCATATGCATTCTTTGTGTGCAAACCTCCTCATTTCAAAAATTGGTTGTAGGTGTTGGGTGTGGCAAATACTATTTGTAGACTATTAGATGTTACAGGTGTTGCTAAGGGTGTGCTTGCATATTGAGTTCAATATAGGTGATAATTTACTTGAATTAGCAAGTTGTTGATAATTAAAAGAAATTTTTTGTGTTTTATTGCACAATGTCTAAAGGGTTTGATTAGATTATTAGTAATAAGCTTGACAATCATAACTTCCATCCTTAGAAGTCTAGATTGACCAATTTCCTTATGGATAAAGATCATTAGGACTATATTGAAGGAGATAATGCTAGGCTCCAAAGTTACCAAAAGAAAATGCCATGCCTGAGTAGGCCAAGCTGTTTAAGGAATGGAACCAAGGTGCTCAAAAAGTTATGAATTGGCTTTCTATCAATTTTTTGGACAACATGATTGGGGTATATACAAGATATAAAAATCCCTATAGAAGCATGGAATAATCTGGCAGCCAAGTTGTTTGGTACAAATATCAAAGCTAGAAAGTTGCAATTGAAGGCTGAGTTAAACAATGTCAACTGTGGTAATTCATCTATCAATTATTATGCATTGAAAATTAAGAGCAACAGTGAAGCTTTTGGATCTATTAAAGTGTAACTTGATGATGATGATGATATAGTGGCTACATGGTTGAATGGTTTGGGCAAGGAGCACAAGCATTTTCAACATCCATCAACACAAGAGGCACCATCCCTAATTTTACAGATCTAATATCTATGTTGATATTAGAAGAGAAATACTTAGGACTTACTACATTCTCATTACAAAGCAAGAACAATTCAAGGCAGCACATCCCTCTCATTTCCCATTCTCTTTGAACCAAGTGCGACATGGATATGCTTCGGCTTGGGTATCTCTACGTAAAGAAGGATGTCCAGGATCCAATGCTAGAATGCTGTTAGGAGATCTTGGCCACTAGGAGCCCAAATTTTAGGTCGATCCTAGTGGGTTCTGTCGTGAACATTCTGTTGTGAGGCGGATTTGAGAAACCCTAGGTGACAAAACTCAAAACATTCTATGGGAGTGCCGAGAAGCAATGCTTAGATTCGTTTCTCAATAAACCGCTAAAAGCGTGCCTGGATAGTCGATGGGCAGGCACCTTACAGTTGGTACCAGATGGTATCAGAGCCAAACTTCGTAATGATGCGTGATTGATTAATCTATGGTTCATAGACATATCCTAAATAAAATAACCTAAATGGTATGGCTTGATTGTTAGGCACCTCCTCTACCACAAATGCTAACATGCAAGAGAAGAAATTTCTTCTCAAGTAATTTAAGGCACTCGAGTTTGATGGAGAAGGAATAGATGTCGCAGAGCTGAGGCGGAGATATGAATTGAGTCGATGGATTTTCTCTGCTTCGGAAACTCCTTCTACCAATCAAGCAATGATAGCCAACTTAGGCTAGTTGGCTAGGCCCGATTATGATGGAAGCAATGGTGCAAGGTATTTTCAAAGCCGCTGTCACTTGGGCTCAGCTCAAAGATATTATACGCAGATGATACCTTCCATCAATCTACCAGACTTTGGGGATGAATAAATTTTTCAAGCTCAAGCAGCTGGAATTAACATTGGAAGCTTACTACTCAAAGTTTGTGACCCTACTAAAATATGCGCCACCTATGGATATTGCGCAGTAAGTATCCAAGTTTTTCCATTGCCCAAACACTCCTCTGAAACACCGTCTTGAAGCAATGTGTCTAACGGATTTGCAACATGCATTACTCTGTGCGAATCCAATCGTCCAAGAACTTAAATCGGGCGATTGTAGCAAAGATGACTCTCGAGATCTGGGAAAGAGATGCCATACTTGTGGAGAGATAGGGCGCATCCATAGGAGATGTCTCTACCGTCAATGCTTCCATTGTAATGAGCTAAGATGCATCCAAACAGACTGCCCTGATCTAAGTCTAGAAGACATTGTGCCTCCAAGAAAACGAAGCTACACATGTGCATTCTATGGATATATAGAGGAATCAGATGAAGATGAAGACCTAGAACGGACAACACCTGTTCAGGATGACTAGAAATCCTAGAAATTTTGTCAACATGAAATACAACTTGTATTGGAATAAACTTTACTCTTGTAACTACAGTTAACCTAAGTAATATCAGTTGCATCTATTTTGAGCCTAGAACTTGTAAATTATCAAAGATATACTAGCAAGGAATGACAGTTATAAATTGCAATGAATTTTTATTTAGTCGTTCCTTCTCAACTAATATAGATTGGATCTTACCAAAATGTCGAAGCTTGGAAGTATTCTTTAGTATTGCAAGCAAAGCCGATCGTCCAAGGAGCTCAGTCCCGAACTAAGAAGAGGACAATCTAGGAACATAGTTTTTGAGATAAAGGACCACTCCAATCTGCTAAAAGGATCCTAGGACAATTTGGTCTAAAGAAGAAAATCCTACCAAGGACAACAAAGAATCTTGTGATGTCACATGTCTACCTAACAGCTCCCTAGTAGCATGTTTTAGTGGTCCATCGGGGAACTATCCTAGATGGCTTCGCCCAGCACTCGCGAGAATGCACAGGGTCTATCGTCTAGGTTTCCTAGAGTCTACCCCGTAACGGAAGGTACCAGTGAGAGCGGAGTTTTGAGCCCGATATGTGCCTAAAATTTGCCAAAAAATTCTGGAATTTAGGGAAAAAATATTCAACATCGAAGGCGGCGGCTCCAGCTAGGACGATTTTAAGCACCCAGTGAAATACGACTTTTAAAAGGCGCCCGAGCGACACTTGTGGATTTTTGATAATTTTTCAGACTACCGTGCGGGATGTTAGGAGTTGCCATTCAATGCGGGATGTCAAGCCGGATGCCCAGGATTTTTCAGAGCTCAAATCAGAGCCAGGACGGGGAAATGGCCACAAAATTGGCAAGATATGAAAAGGTAGACATTAAGAGGACCAAAAGGGGTGCCCTTTGGGGGAATTTTAACCCCCCTTCAATTTATGATCAAGGGGGGCACGAAAAAACATGGAGAGAAAAGATGAAGCATGGCGTGAGCACGCAGGGCGTATTTTTCGCCTCTCTCCTCTCTCATCATGATTGGGGGCTGAATGTACCCCATGGAACAAACATTGGGGCTGATCTTCTCCTTCTTGGCCAATCTTATCGCTGCCCTTCACTCGTGGAATGATGGACTGAATGAAGAGATGGAAATCTAGTCTTTCTCTCTCCTCCCTCTCTCTCCCCTAAAGGGTTGTTCCTGCGTGCAAGAGGAAATGAAGAATGGTGAAGGAAAGCTTGTCCGCCGGATGAGACCGGATTGCTTCTGGATCGATGTAGACATGAAGATTGCTGATTGTGAAGATGCTGGACATTGAATGAGGGCTGACCCGCAGTCCCACACCAAAACCGAGATCCCGAGACATGGAGCCTAAGCGGTAATTCAATTTTTATGAAGAAAAAATGAGTTTTTATGCTATTTGTTTGATGAAACATTGTTCCCATGGGCTGATTATGCATCATGATGTTGTTTGCTATGAGTTTTATCAATTTATGATTAGAAAATCAGAAAATCATAAGTGATATGGCTGAAATTAATGTCATAAAACCCGTAAAACACGCGTTTAAGGGGTAAAAATGGGATTTTTTGCAAAATAAAGGGGAAATATGAGATATAACATCAATAAAAACCTAAAATTTTACTGTCAAAGAACCTAACGGCCACATCCCACAATCAATCTTAAATTTTTAGTCATTTTTTATTGAAGAAAATATAGGAAAAATACCAAAAAATGGTGAAAAATGAGTTTTAAATGGGAGAAAATTAGGAAACGGAAAAATGAAAATTCCAAAAAATTACATATGTGTTTATGCAATGTATAATGAATGCAATGTATAATGAAGGTAAAGTATGAGGTTGGCCTCGGTTTACCCTCGTTTCTATGTTTCCGTCCGTGTTTATCGCTTTCTTTATAAAGAAATACACATAAAACAACCTTTTCACCTATCAACGAATGCAAAACATTAAACGGTATGGTGAGAGGGGAGGTTGAGTGTCAAAATATAAATTAAAATCTGTTTTATGTGTTGCGTCATGCCTATAGGACGTTGTTTTAAAATAAAGGGAAAGGCAGCATGAGCGTAAGGCTTGGTGTCTTTTCTCTTTGCAATATATAAACGCTAGCATGGAAATCATGAAAAGATTGGTTTTGCACGTTGCACAATGCTGATTTTCTTTTGTTTGTGCACTAAACCATTCACATTATGCACTATGCATAGTTCATGGTATCAACGAAAAAGCTCCTAGATTGCATAGCAATTGTTTCTTAGGACTTTGACCCATGATTGAGAGTGTAAGGTTATCCCTTGCCGTAGGATAGAGGGTCGGTTTCCTAAGGGACTGTTAAGTGAGGACACATGGTATATCTCCTGGAAATACGAGAAATATAAAAGAGAGGAGTTTGTGTTCGTTTGTGTTATATGTTGAGCAGCGCATCAAAGGGCCAATCCTTGCGATGTAGGAGAGTTGCAGTGGGGCCGCGGTGTTTCTACCGAGAGGTTGCCTCCATGTGTGTGATCGTGGCATTGCCAATATATATGCGTTCTCCCTCTGAGGAGTTTCTAGGAAAAGGGAAACATTGGACTACAAAACGATAAAAACTATAAACGCATAGATTAGGCTTTAGGGCAGTTTGTCCTTTAGCATAAGATTGATGCTCCTGGTCCGCGAGGCTGTGAGGGTGTTTGTGTGTCTTGAGCATGAGGTCTGGCTAGTGCCATAGCCAAAGCCGGCCCATTTTAGGTCCCATCAGTGGTGCGTCTGTCGGGAGTTGTCAATAAGTGGCAGTTTTCGAATCTAGGAATTAAAGGGACCCTAAATTATCCATAAAACGGGGTTTGTTCAAGGATGGAAAAACTTGGCTTTCCCCATACAAAACTTACTAATGGACTTAGTTAGTTATGTAGAGCATGAGTCCTTTGTAGAAGATAATTTATGTGATGAAAAGAGTAGCCAATTAGTGGTTACCCCATCCTCTAATACGATAGCATGGGCCGAGGTTCGCCTTGGTGTGGTCTCTACCCAAGAGAAATCATGTTTAACCATCCATCAACTTAGAGGGCATGAAACAAGCATGTTGGAAACTAGGGTAGTTATGGCATCAGCAGGTCATCATGCTAAAGCCATAATGCCATGGGAAAGTGCAGATATACGATGGAATATGCTTGTGGTTGAAACATCCCGTGTAATGGCCCACCATGACGACATAGTAGGTATCACAAGGATGTTAGAAGCCCTAGCTGTCAAGGTAAAACCGTTGCTTAAAAGGCACGGTTCCCAAGTTTTAAGAAGTGGTAATGATAAACCTACTTTAGATAAGGACCAAAAGCTCTTATATAAACCTGTTATGGACTTTCATTTTAAAGGGAAAGGTATGGAAGATCCTCTAAGAGGGGATCGAAATGACATGTTGAAACTTATAGGACTCCCTAGACCACTCAGTGAGTTGGCAGAAAGGGATGTCAATGAGGATAACCCCCCTACACTGGAAAGGGTGGGGATGAAAGAGGTTAAAGATCCTAAGAGGCTGGACCCAGATCATGATGAATATGAAGATCTTAATGACCCAATGCTGATCCCAAAAAGGAGGACTAAATGTCCTCCTCTTTGTAGGGATCTCCCAGTGTTTTATGGGTTGCCAAATGAGAATCCGATGCTTCATTTAAGAGAATATGGCCTAACTTGCATTGCAAGTGGGTTTGACGATATACATCGGATGCTCGTATTCCCAAGTACCCTAAAGGGAGAGGCAAGGAAATGGTACTGGAGCCTCCCAAGAGGGTCAATCAAATCATTTGAGGAGTCTTGTGATAGATTTCTAGATGAGTATGAAAAGCAGCTCCCTATGATTCAGGTCTTAGGACAGCTTATGCAGTTTAGACAGGAGTCTTATCCTTCTGTTAAAGAGTATGCTAGAGCCTTTGATAGTACTCTTAGGCTTTGGCCAAGGAGAGCCAGTACACTACCAGATGATGTGCTATGTGAGCTCTTTCTGAATGGCTTAGAGATGAATACGCAAATCCAAGTGGGACTGCGGAATCCTAAGTCGTTAAGGGAAGCAAAAATGCATGCTATTGATTATGAGGGTCATATTCAGAGATGTTGGAAAAACTTTTGGAGTTTTCCCCACTCAGTACAAGTGCATCCTAGCTTCCAATTATTTCTGCAAGAAGACAGCTCACTTGTTGATATCAAGGCAGCCTATGAGAGGAACCTTGGTGGCCAGAATCTCAAAGCAGAAAATGGCCATCCTATGAGTAGTAATGACTTGCCTCTCAGTGAAAAGGTTCCAAGCCATGTGAGTCCCATTAGGGCTTGCGACACTTCCACGAGAGGTAGTTGTGATGGCAACATGGATAGAACCAATGGGCCTATGAGTGGTGCTGATAAGCATTCTATGTGTGGTTCTAATTTTGTTGCTAGTAAGGCTCTTGAGAGACCCTTGGTGTCGGAATCATGCTTCCGGGTGGATGTTGTTCCCTTCAGTGAAAGCATGGTTCTTATGGAAAAAAATTTGCAGTATGGACGTAAACAAGTAAAGACATCTTTTGTAAAGAGGATGCAAAATGCTAAAAGTCCACCTGTGCTGCTTCACAAAGGTCATAAGGATGTGAGGCCATTTGGCCATAGGGATAAGTTTGCATTGAGTTCGCTAGACCAGTGCAGCAAATTGAGGGAATGCAAGAATATTAAGGGAAATGTGAGATGGGTTTGGAAACCCAAAATCTCCAAATGTATGGCAGGAGTGTCGAATGCAAGGCCAAGGATCTCACCTGGATATATTTTGTCGAATCCCCAAGAGGATAAGATTGGATATGTATCTGACAATATACACTGCCTTGGGATACACCCATGTGATGTGCCTAGGTTTGAAGTTCTACCTAGTTTGGGTCGCAGCGCTGATTTATGTGAAAACCCAAATAGGGGAGATTTGAATGAGTAAAAAGCTATGATTCTTTCTCCCAAAGGAGCCACTCAGCCACTTGAACGACTAGTTTACTTGGATGACAATAAATGTGGGACATGCGAGCCCGCTGAGGCCGTTCTTTCAGCTCTTAATGCCCAAGAAGGGATCGGTCTTATTGATTAGTTATTTGTGGAAAGGCTTGGACTTGTAGTTCTACAAAAACCTAAGATCAAAAAATACAAGATCAAGCTTTTAGCTAACTTGCATGAGTAGCATGGGGTTAGTCGACCTATGATATGCTATCCTTGGCACCCTGGGTAGTTTGATAGGGTGTGATGTATATGCCAAGGACATCAGTATTATGTGGACTAAAATGACCTATCTAGTTCTAAGCTAGGAAGGCTAGCTGCTGTGGAATATTACGTCCAGATTTCATTAGGCCAAGAGGGCCAGTTTTGTGAGGTGTTAAGTGCTTTATTTCATTAGGCTAAGAGGGCCAGTTGTCTATTTAGTACAGGTGCGGTTAATGGTTTCTTGTTTCAGTTCTTGTGCTAGACAGGTTTAAAGAAGAGCTTGAAAGGAGCCTTTGTTGCGTGGAAGCTTCTCATGGCCCTATCCAAGTGATATCTCTCTTTTACGAGTACCGTGTTTCTCTGTTATATGTGTTTGTGTACTTGTAGGGGATTTTCTTTTCTTGTTGGGGACCCGCATCCAAGGCATGAAGTCCCAGGTATAGGTTAGGTATGTCTGAGGGAGGTTTGAGTAGTCATTGCCTCCTGTAAAGACATTGCCCGACATTGAAAGACCTGTTTTAAAAGGTAGTTCTAGTGACCCTATTCTGCTAGCTTGCTAGGCAGCCGTTCTAGGAGTTCTTGTTAGTTGTGAGGCAGTTAGACAAGCCTACCGAAGGAGAAAAAATGATAATGATAAAGAAGAAAGGAACCCTGAATATCTCAAAGAAAATAAATATATACAAAGGCGTGTAAAAAGGAGTTCTAACCCCCATAAAAATAGAAAAGCATTGAAAAGAAAATTTATAACCAGTCGATCATCGCCTAGTGGAGGCCTGGTAGGTTCCTGGGGACGAGTCAGACCCGGGGCCGATGCCTTGTCTTCCTAGGGGTGGCATCTTGCTGGAAAAGAAGAAAATAAGGAAGGTTGGAGCGAAAATAAAAGTGAGCATCAGAAAAGGATTAAGTGTCGCCTTGTGAGGGTTTGGTAGGTTCTTGGGTACCGAGAGAGGTCCTGAGGCCGATGCCCTGTTCTCCTTGGGTCACTACGCTCAGCTCTCTCCTTTTTACATGCCCGAGTATGGGAAAATAAAAACCTAAAGAAGAAAAAATGTGCTTAAAAAAAATACTTCTTGATCAGGCTATAGGAGTCCTCGCCTAGTAGGAGCTCCTAGTTGTGTTGTCCTTAGTTAGGTAGGTAGTTCAAACCACCACTTAGGGCGACCTCTTTGATAGTTCTTTTTAGTTTGGCCGTGTTGGAGCAGTTGGTTAGTGACTAGCTTCGAACCTTCTATCAGATTATGCTAGGCCTACTCCTTGTGGATGTCATGCCTTGGTTTTGTCAGGGGGTAGGGTGAGCAGTGTGTTGTGTTTAGTATGTCTATTTTGTATCAGCTTGATGCTTCCTTTGGTTGTTTTGTGCAGATCTGTTGTGGGATTCGACGGGTTGAGTTGCCCTATCCCATGGTCGCCAATGAGAGCGGAGATTTGAGCTCGGGATGTGCCTAAAATTTGCCAAAAAATCCTGAATTTAGGGGAAAAATATTCAACATCGAAGGCGGCGGCTCCAGCTAGGACGATTTTAAGCACCAAGGGAAATACGACTTTTAAAAAGGCACCCGAGCGACACTTGTGGATTTTTTATAATTTTTTAGACTACCGTGCGAGATGTCAGGAGTTTCCAGTCAATGCGGGATGTCAAGCCAGATGCCCAGGATTTTTCAGAGCTCAAATCGGAGCCAGGACGGAAAAATGGCCACAAAATTGGCAAGATATGAAAAGGTGGACATTAAGAGGACCAAAAGGGGTGCCCTTTGGGGGAATTTTAACCCCCCTTCAATTTCTGATCAAGGGGGGCATGAAAAATGTGGAGAGAGAAGATAAAACATGGCGGGAGCACGCAGGGCGCATTTTTCGCCTCTCTCCTCTCTCACCATGATTGGGGGCTGAATGTACCCCATGGAACAGACATTGGGGCTGATCTTCTCCTTCTTGGCCAATCTTATCGCCGCCCTTCGCTCATGGAATGATGACCTGAATGAAGAGATGGAAATCTAGTCTTTCTCTCTCCTCCCTCTCTGTCCCCTAAAGGGTTGTTCCTGCATGCAAGAGGAAATGAAGAATTGTGAAGGAAAGCTTGTCCGGATGAGACCGGATTGCTTCTAGATCGATGTAGACATGAAGATTGCTTATTATGAAGATGCTGGACATTGAATGAGGGATGACCCCGCAGTCCCCCACCAAAACCGAGATCCCGAGACATGGAGCCTAAGCGGTAATTCAATTTTTATGAAGAAAAAATGAGTTTTTATGCTATTTGTTTGATGACACATTGTTCCCATGGGCTGATTATACATCATGATGTTGTTTGCTATGAGTTTTATCAGTTTATGATCAGAAAATCAGAAAATCATAAGTGATATGGCTGAAATTAATGTCATAAAACCCGTAAAACACGCGTTTAAGGGGTAAAAATGGGGTTATTTGCAAAATAAAGGGAAAATATGAGATATAACATCAATAAAAACCTAAAATTTTGCTGTCAAAAACCTAAGGACCACAGCCCACAATCAATCTTAAATTTTTAGTCATTTTTTATTGAAGAAAATATAGAAAAAATACCAAAAATGGTGAAAAATGAGTTTTAAATGGAAGAAAATTAGGAAACAATAAAAGAAAAATTCCAAAAAATTACATGTGTGTTTGTGCAATGTATAATGAAGGTAAAGCATGAGGTTGGCCTCGGTTTACCCTTGTTTCTATGTTTCGGTCCGTGTTCATCGCTTTCTTTATAAAGAAGTACACATAAAACAACCTTTTCACCTATCAACGAATGGAAAACATTAAACGGTACGGTGAGAGGGGAGGTTCAGCGTCAAAATATAAATTAAAATCTATTTTATGTGTTGCATCATGTCTATAGGACGTTGTTTTAAAATAAAGGGAAAGGCAGCATGAGCGTAAGGCTCGGTGTCTTTTCTCTTTGCAATATATAAATGCTAGCATGGAAATCATGAAAAGATTGGTTTTGCACGTTGCGCAATGTTGATTTTCTTTTGTTTGTGCACTAAACCATTCAAATTATGCACTATGCATAGTTCATGGTATCAACGAAAAAGCTCCTGGACTGCATAGCAATTGTTTCTTAGGAATTTGACCCACGATTGAGAGTGTAAGGTTATCCCTTGCCATAGGATAGAGGGTCGGTTTCCTAAGGGACTGTTAAGTGAGGACACATGGTATATCTCCTGGAAATACGAGAAATATAAAAGAGATGAGTTTGTGCTCGTTTGTGTTATATGTTGAGCAGTGCATCAAAGGGCCAATCCTTGCGATGTAGGAGAGTTGCAGTGGGGCCGCGGTGTTTCTACCGAGAGGTTGCCTCCATGTGTGTGATCGTGGCATTGCCAATATATATGCGTTCTCCCTCTGAGGAGTTTCTAGGAAAAGGGAAACATTGGACTACAAAACGATAAAAACTATAAACGCATAGATTAGGCTTTAGGGCAGTTTGTCCTTTAGCATAAGATTGATGCTCCTGGTCCGCGAGGCCGTGAGGGTGTTTGTGTGTCTTGAGCATGAGGTCTGGCTAGTGCCATAGCCAATGCCGGCCCATTTTAGGTCCCATCAGTGGTGCGTCTGTCGGGAGCTGCCAATAAGTGGCAGTTTTCGAATCTAGGGTATAAAGGGACCCTAATCTATCGATAAAATGGGGTTTATTCAAGGATGGAAAAACTTGGCTTTCCCTATACAAAACTTACTAATGGAATTAGTTAGTTATGTAGAGCATGAGCCCTTTGCAGAAGATAATTTATGTGATGAAAAGAGTAGCCAATTAGTGGTTACCCCATCCTCTAATATGATGGCATGGGCCGAGGTTCGCCTTGGTGTGGTCTCTACCCAAGAGAAATCATGTTTAACCATCCATCAACTTAGAGGGCATGAAACAAGCATGTTGAAAACTAGGGTAGTTATGGCATCAACAGGTCATCATGGTAAAGCCATAATGCCATGGGGAAGTGTAGATATACGATGGAATATGCTTGTGGTTGAAACATCCCGTGTAATGGGCCACCATGACGACATAGTAGGCATCACAAGGATGTTAGAAGCCCTAGCTGTCAAGGGAAAACCGTTGCTTAAGAGGCACGGTTCCCAAGTTTTAAGAAGTGGTAATGATAAATCTACTTTAGATAAGGACCAAAAGCTCTTATATAAACGCGTTATGGACTTTACTTTTAAAGGGAAAGGTATGGAAGATCCTCTAAGAGGGGATCAAAATGACATGTTGAAACTTATAGGACTCCCTAGACCACTCAGTGAGTTGGCAGAAAGGGATGTCGATGAGGATATTAACCCCCCTACACTGGAAAGGGTGGGGATGGAAGAGGTTAAAGATCCTAAGAGGCTGGACCCAGATCATGATGAATATGAAGATCTTAATGACCCGGTGCTGATCCCAAAAAGGAGGAATAAATGACCTCCTCTTTATAGGGATCTCACAGTGTTTTATGGGTTGCCAAATGAGGATCTGATGCTTCATTTAAGAGAATATGGCCTAACTTGCATTGCAAGTGGGTTTGACGATATAATCGGATGCTCGTATTCCCAAGTACCCTAAAGGGAGAGGCAAGGAAATGGTACTGGAGCCTCCCAACAGGGTCAATCAAATCGTTTGAGGAGTCTTGTGATAGATTTCTAGATGAGTATGAAAAGTAGCTCCCTATGATTCAGGTCTTAGTGCAGCTTATGCAGTTTAGACAGGAGTCTTATCCTTCTGTTAAAGAGTATGCTAGATCCTTTTATTGTACTCTTAGACTTTGGGCAAGGAGAGCCAGTACACTACCAGATGATGTGCTATGTGAGCTCTTTTTGAATGGCTTAGAGATTAATACGCAAATCCAAGTGGGACTGCGGAATCCTAAGTCGTTAAGGGAAGCAAAAATGCATGCTATTGATTATGAGGGTCATATTCAGATATGTTGGGAAAACTTTTGGATTTTTCCCTGCTCAGTACAAGTGCATCCTAGCTTCCAACCATTTCTACAAGAAGACAGCTGACTTGTTGATACCTAGGCAGCCTATGAGGGGAACCTTGGTGGCCAGAATCTCAAAGTAGAAAATGGCCATCCTATGAGTAGTAATGACATGCTTCTCAGTGAAAGGTTCCAAGCCATGTAAGTCCCATTAGGGCTTGCGACACTTCCATAAGAGGTAGCTGTGATGGCAACATGGATAGAACCAATGGGCCTATGAGTGGTGCTGATAAGCATTCTATGTGTGGTTCTAATTTTGTTGCTAGTAAGGCTCTTGAGAGACCTTTGGTGTCGGAATCATGCTTCCAGGTGGATGTTGTTCCCTTCAGTGAAAGCATGGTTCTTATGGAAAAAAATTTGCAGTATGGACGTAAACAAGTAAAGACATCTTTTGTAAAGAGGATGCAAAATGCTAAAAGTCCACCTGTGCTTCACAAAGATCATAAGGATGTGAGGCCATTTGGCCATAGGGATAAGTTTGCATTGAGTTCGTTAGACTAGTGCAGCAAATTGAGGAAATGCAAGAATATTAAGGGAAATGTGAGATGGGTTTGGAAACCCAAAATCTCCAAACGTATGGCAGGAGTGTCGAATGCAAGGCCAAGGATCTCACCTGGATATATTTTGTCGAATCCCCAAGAGGATAAGACTGGGTATGTATCTGACAATATACACTGCCTTGGGATACACCCATGTGATGTGCCTAGGTTTGAAGCTCTACCTAGTTTGGGTCGCAGCGCTCATTTATGTGAAAACCCAAATAGGGGAGGTTCGAATGAGTAGAAAGCTATGATTCTTTCTCCCAAAGGAGCCACTCAGCCACTTGAACGACTAGTTTACTCGGATGACAATAAATGTGGGACATGCGAGCCCGCTGAGGCCGTTCATTCAGCTCATAGTGCCCAAGAATGGATCGGTCTTATTGATTAGTTATTTGTGGAAAGGCTTGGACTTGTAGCTCTACAAAAACCTAAGATCAAAAAATACAAGATCAAGCTTTTAGCTAACTTGCATGAGTAGCATGGGGTTAGTCGACCTATGATATGCTATCCTTGGCACCCTGGGTAGTTTGATAGGGTGTGATGTATATGCCAAGGACATCAGTATTATGTGGACTAAAATGACCTATCTAGTTTTAAGCTAGGAAGGCTAGCTGCTGTAGATATTACGTCCAGATTTCATTAGGCCAAGAGGGCCAGTTTTGTGAGGTGTTAAGTGCTTTATTTCATTAGGCCAAGAGGGCCAGTTGTCTATTTAGTACAGGTGTGGTTAATGGTTTCTTGTTTCAGTTTTTGTGCTAGACAGGTTTAAAGAAGAGCTTGAAAGGAGCCTTTGTTGCGTGGAAGCTTCTCGTGGCCCTATCCAGGTGATATCTCTCTTTTACGAGTACCGTGTTTTTTTGCTATATGTATTGTGTACTTGTAGGGGATTTTCTTTTCTTGTTGGGGACCTGCGTCCAAGGGATGAAGTCCCAGGTATAGGTTAGGTATGTTTGAGGGAGGTTTGAGTAGTCGTTGCCTCCTGTAAAGACATTGCTCGGCATTGAAAGACCTGTTTTAAAAGGTAGTTCTAGTGACCCTGTTCTGCTAGCTTGCTAGGCAGCCGTTCTAGGAGTTCTTGTTAGTTGTGAGGTAGTTAGAGAAGCCTGCCGAAGGAGAAAAAATTATAATGATAAAGAAGAAAGAAACCCTGAATATCTCAAAGAAAATAAATATATGCAAAGGTGTGTAAAAAGGAGTTCTAACCCCTATAAAAATAGAAAAGCAAAGAAAAGAAAATTTATAAGCAGTTGATCATCGCACCTAGTGGAGGCCTGGTAGGTTCTTGGGGACGAGTCAGACCCGGGGCCGATGCCTTGTCTTCCTAGGGATGGCATCTTGCTGGAAAAGAAGAAAATAAGAAAGGTTGGAGCGAAAATAAAAGTGAGCATCAGAAAAGGATTAAGTGTCGCCTTGTGAGGGTTTGGTAGGTTCTTGGATACCGAAGAGGTCCTGAGGCCGATGCCCTGTTCTCCTTGGGTCACTATGCTCAGCTCCCTCCTTTTTACATGCTCGAGTATGGGAAAATAAAAACCTAAAAGAAGAAAAAATGTGCTTTAAAAAAATACTTCTTGATCAGGCTATAGGAGTCCTCGCCTAGTAGGAGCTCCTAGTTGTGTTGTCCTTAGTTAGGTAGGTAGTTCAGACCACCACTTAGGGCGACCTCTTTGAGAGTTCTTTTTAGTTTGGCCGTGTTGGAGCAGTTGGTTAGTGACTAGCTTCGGACCTTCTATCAGATTATGCTAGGCCTACTCCTTGTGGATGTCATGCCTTGGTTTTGTTAGAGGGTAGGGTGAGCAGTGTGCTGTGTTTAGTATGTCTATTTTGTATCAGCTTGATGCTTCCTTTGGTTGTTTTGTGCAGATCTATTGTGGGATTCGACGGGCTGAGTCGTCCTATCCCGTGGTCGCCAATGAGAGCGGAGATTTGAGCCCGGGATGTGCCTAAAATTTGCCAAAAATTTCGGAATTTAGGGGAAAAATATTCAACATCGAAGGCGGCGGCTCCAGCTAGGACGATTTTAAGCACCAAGTGAAATACGACTTTTAAAAGGCACCCGAGCGACACTTGTGGATTTTTTATAAATTTTCAGACTACCCTGTGGGATGTCAGGAGTTTCCAGTCAATGCGGGATGTCAAGCCAGATGCCCAGGATTTTTCAGAGCTCAAATCGGAGCCAGGACGGGGAAATGGCCACAAAATTGGCAAGATATGAAAAGGTGGACATTAAGAGGACCAAAAGGGGTGCCCTTTGGGGGAATTTTAACCCCCCTTCAATTTATGATCAAGGGGGGCACGAAAAAACATGGAGAGAGAAGATGAAGCATGGTGTGAGCACGCAGGGCACATTTTTCGCCTCTCTCCTCTCTCATCATGATTGGGGGCTGAATGTACCCCATGGAACAGACATTGGGGCTGATCTTCTTTTTCTTGGTCGATCATATCGCCACCCTTCGCTCATGGAATGATGGACTCAATGAAGAGATGGAAATCTAGTCTTTCTCTCTCCTCCCTCTCTCTCCCCTAAAGGGTTGTTCCTGCGTGCAAGAGGAAATGAAGAATGGTGAAGGAAAGCTTGTCGAGACCGGATTGCTTCTGGATCAATGTAGACATGAAGATTGCTGATTGTGACGATGCTGGACATTGAATGAGGGCACAGTCCCGCACCAAAACCGAGATCCCGAGACATGGAGCCTAAGCGGTAATTCAATTTTTATGAAGAAAAAATGAGTTTTTATGCTATTTGTTTGATGAAACATTGTTCCCATGGGCTGATTATGCATCATTATGTTGTTTGCTATGAGTTTTATCAGTTTATGATCAGAAAATCAGAAAATCATAAGTGATATGGCTGAAATTAATGTCATAAAACCCGTAAAACACGCGTTTAAGGGGTAAAAATGGGGTTTTTTACAAAATAAAGGGGAAATATGATATATAACATCAATAAAAACCTAAAATTTTGCTGTCAAAAAACCTAAGGCCCACATTCCACAATCAATCTTAAATTTTTAGTCATTTTTTATTGAAGAAAATATAGGAAAAATACCAAAAATGGTAAAAATGGGTTTTAAATGGAAGAAAATTAGGAAACGGTAAAAGGAAAATTCCAAAAAATTACATGTGTGTTTGTGCAATGTATAAGGAAGGTAAAGCATGGGTTGGCCTTGGTTTACCCTCTTTCTATGTTTTTGTCCGTGTTTATCGCTTTCTTTATAAAGAAATACACATAAAATAACCTTTTCACCTATCAACGAATGCAAAACATTAAACAGTAGGGTGAGAGGGGAGGTTGAGCATCAAAATATAAATTAAAATCTGTTTTATGTGTTGCGTCATGTCTATAGGACGTTGTTTTAAAATAAAGGAAAAGGCAGCATGAGCGTAAGGCTCGGTGTCTTTTCTCTTTGCAATATATAAATGCTAGCATGGAAATCATGAAAAGATTGGTTTTGCACGTTGCACAATACTGATTTTCTTTTGTTTGTGCACTAAACCATTCACATTATGCACTATGCATAGTTCATGGTATCAACGAAAAAGCTCTTGGATTGCATAGCAATTGTTTCTTAGGACTTTGACCCACGATTAAGAGTGTAAGGTTATCCCTTGCCGTAGGATAGAGGGTCGGTTTCCTAAGGGACTGTTAAGTGCGGATACATGGTATATCTCCTGGAAAGACGAGAAATATAAAAGAGAGGAGTTTGTGTTCGTTTGTGTTATATGTTGAGCAGCGCATCAAAGGGCCAATCCCTGCGATGTAGGAGAGCTGTAGTGGGGCCACGGTATTTCTACCGAGAGGTTGCCTCCATGTGTGTGATCGTGGCATTGCCAATATGTATGGGTTCTCCCTCTGAGGAGTTTCTAGGAAAAGGGAAACATTGGACTACAAAATGATAAAAACTATAAATGCATAGATTAGGCTTTAGGCCAGCTTGTCCTTTAGTATAAGATTGACGCTCCTGGTCCGCGAGGCTGTGAGGATGTTTGTGTGTCATGAGCATGAAGTCTGGCTAGTGCCATAGCCAAAGCCGGCCCATTTTAGGTCCCATCAACCGACCGTCCCCGCGAGGATCAACCTGCAAGCTCGAGGTCCTAATTTGACAACTGAGTCTTGATGCATCAGCTAGCTTCATCGGAGGTGTCCCACAAGGGCTTCTTGTCCGATTGGAGCGATCGTAGTTACCCTTGGTTCATGGAGTGCAATGCTTTTTTCCAGCAAACTAGTTAGGATTCAAGGAACCTTAACAGAATTCTAGCACAACCGCTGCACATTTTCCCTAAGATAATTATTGATCAAGGTTTTAAGACCCGATACTAGGTAAGTCAATGCTTGCTTTACCTGATTTCTCCTAATTAACGTTTCATTCAATCTCTTAAAAGAAGCTCCCAGCTTATTAGGACCACCCATCTGTAGGACAGATCCGTCAGGCATCTCGCCCACCCACTTCCCACAAATGGTTTTCTTTAGTTTTCTAATTACCTATCACATTAAGTTATGACATATAAAAGCAGCTTCATTAATTAACCCGTTATCATAGGTTCCTTTGCAAAATTTTATGACACAACACAAAGACATATAAAAACAATCTTTTGGCAAAATATATTTATTTATTATTTTGCAAAAGTTATTTACAATGCTTTTCCCCTTCTGCCTATGCAGAAGATATAACCTTCGTTCATCAAAAAATCCCTTTTGTCTTTGCAGAAGAAAGCAAATCCTCCAAGATTTCCGTCCCTTCACTAGTACCAAGGACTCTAGGATCCCATCATAATTCGTGTGAGGGTCAGGCAGTTCCTAGGAGCGATCGAGAGATTTACGGCCAGAGCCCCCTGGCATTCCCACCTCCTCCTGCCTAATGGATTCCTCATCGAGCGACCTCTCGCTATCGGGGCTAGTCCAAAGCTCCTCATGGTAGTACAAAACAATCCCCCTTGGAGTAGGGTTCCGCGTCTAGCCATGGGGGAGGCATAGCATGATGTTTCCTCTTATTATCCTAATTATATATTTACAATCAGATCTAACTGCTACAAGCACAATTAATCATTCTTATGCAACCATCAATGCATGCACAAATTAAAAAAAGAAACGGCAGCAAGTGTTTTTAGAATAGGAAGCAGCCCCACCCAATTCTAGGGTTTCTCTTTTAAGGTCCCACCTTATTCTTAGGGTTTCACTTCCTACTTGCAACTCTTTTTTCCAGATCCGCAAGTTATTTCGTGAATCTGAAGTATATTTTATCCTTATGAAAACTTGGTATTTTCGCCCTAAAAGATAATATAGGCATTTATACCTATGGCAAGCAATTCATGTGTCGCCCTGCCCTAACCCATACTTAGCAGGATTTCAAATGCTTTTCCAAGTCTGTTTAGACATTAGAATTTGTATCGACAAATTCTTATCAATTTTCAATAAGTCTTACAGACTTTTGATATTTATTTAATTTCCTGATACTGATAGTTTCAGGGTTGTTGAGTATTTCATAGTTGTTTTTGCTTCAACATCCTCAATATTTTAAGTAAGGTCTTCTCGTTGATTCATATGTGGGTCGACTCATGATATTGACGCTCTCGCTAATATAACCATTAATATTAACATTGTGTGTGTCTTTAGTAAAATACTTTTTATTTTATTCTGCTCATATTCTATGGTTTAATCAAATATGTCTAACCATTTGTCGAACTTTCAACATTATCTAGGAAGATCAATTTTCATTTAGCTATGTCATAAATGCAATGCTAATTTTTTTTCTGAAAACTTTATTCTAAGTAATGTAAAAATCATAAGTGTAATTTTTCTTTCATCTTTCAGACATCAAATTATATTATTATGCACCTAATTTATGCACGCTTAGTATATATTTTTCTATACAATTTTTTGTTGATTTAATGCATTGATTATTTCATGATATTATCTAAATGATTTTTTATAAATTATTATAAGACTCATATGCATCTATTTATCATTAGCAAAATGAAATAGAGATAGTTACTTTCAGGGGAAAATTATAAAATATTTCCTTCCCTAACACCGTCTACTTTTTTTAGTTATTATAATCCCACGTGTCATTAACAAAATAACAATAAATATCACAAAATAAACCATAATTACGATAATTCTTTCATGATAGACATATAATCATTTTTCAAGTGAAAGAGTCTTTTCATTGAATAGTTTATTATTATATTACTTAGACCATTTTCTTAAGCAGCAATTCATATGCATCTTCTTTAAAATTCATTTATAATCATTTAAAGCCAAATATAGCGATAAGCTTATAAAACATTATTTTTTTCCAAACCGACGAGATGTTACCTCTATTAAGTTTGTACTGACGGGGGGTTCGCCAATTCCTACCACGTCATTTTCTAAATCGACTGCGTTTATTTCTTCTTTTGCTTCAAATGGGCTTCTTGAATTTTTGCGACCTCATGGAGCCATGGATATCAGGCAAAATTAACGTAGTAGCTCAGGGAGAGTTGGTGGTCATCTAGGAAAATTTCGCCAACATTTTTCTTAGCGATATGGCTGTATGGAAGAAAGGCATAACAAGGGGTAGAGAAAATGGAAATGAGGTAGAAGAGGGGTATTTTCCTTCTTTAAGGCTCAAGCTAGAATGGAAAAGAGATGTAGAGAAATTTTCCCATCATCAGGAGGTCTTCCTTCTTGCTTTCTTTGTGAATGAGAGGGGTTGCATTTATAGCCATGAGGGGGAAGCATGCAGTCACTCATTCTTTTGGCTACTTGTCAAGAGCTAAGTAAGCTTGATAAAAAATGCTTTTTGATTGCCTACCTGTTGGATGGCAGCATGGGGATGATTTTAAAATTCTCTCTCCCTCCAAGTGTCAAAAAGTCATGATTTTTTGCCTATTTTTTCAAAAACGTCTTTTTTTCATCAAAACGACTTCATCTGGTAGTTTTTGGCCAAGTTACCTCATGACTTATTAGCAGGTGTCTAAGTTTTGTCATGGATTGAATGCTCCTCTGAACACACGCCTTGCATCTATGCGCCCAACTAATCTGCAAGATGCTTTGATTCGCGCAGCACCTCTTATTCAAGAAATTCAATCAAAGCCAAGGAATAATAAGCTCTGGAATCAAAACAAAGGGACTTCATGGGGCTATGTTAAGCGAGCCCAATATCAACGTCCACTTGGTCAAGGAAAGAGGGCCAAAACAAATGCAGTCAGGAACTTCATACCTACGGGAAGTAATTCAGGAGTACCTAGGTGTTTCCATTGTAATGAGCCAAGTCACTTTAAAAGACAGTGCCCAAAGCTTGGCCAAGTTCCTCACCAAGGACAGTACAAAGGTCAGAACCAAGCTTTAATAGCAAAAGGAAAAGCATCTGCTATAATTCTTAAAGATCTTAAAGAAGAGGGAAACCCAACTATGAAAGCCGATATGGAGAGGGAATCAGTTCATGCCACCCTCCATAAGAAAGGCCCAAATCACCAATTTTCAGTGATTCAAACACCAGCAAAATATGAGGGTAAGTCCTTTAAAATTTTGATTGACTGTGGAAGCACACACTCTTTCATGTCACCAAAGTGTGCCAAGAAATTAGGTATAGACACAATACCTACATCTAGGTTACTTGTGGAACTTGCTAATGGAAAATAAATCATGTCTACTCAGCAAGCTTGCAAAGTGACATTTAGCCTGGGAAGCAATCTCTCTGAAATGGGATTTAGGATCATGAATTTATGGGCCTACGAATGTCTATTGGGTATGGACTGGTTAATCCCCAATAATGCACATATTTAGTGCAGAAAAGGCCATGTGACTTTTCAAAACCTAAAGGGGGAAACAATGATGACCCAAGGTGAGGCAGGAAAACCCAAGGTTCAACTAGCCAAATCATCTTGCATAATAAAACGGTTAAGAAAAGGATTACCAGTGCATCTCATAAAATTAAATAAGGTTGAGCAAAATAAACAAGACGAGAGAATGCCATATTGGATGAAGGAATATGATGATATCTTTCCAAAAGAGCTGACTAAATTACCACCTCGAAGAGAAGTCGATCACGAGATCACCAGGAGCCGCTCCAATTGCTAAGAGTCCATATAAAATGTCTATCCCTGAAGCAATTGAGCTGAAAGAGCAACTCAAGCAGTTACTGGATCAAGGATACATCAGACCCAGTAATTCGCCATGGGGAGCCCCAATACTGTTTCAAAAGAAAAAAGACGAAACTCTTTGCCTTTGCATTGATTACCGAGGTTTAAACCAGGTAACAATCAAGAATAAATATCCAATCCCAAGAATAGACGAGCTACTTGATAGGCTATAAGGGGCAAGAATATTTTCCAAGATTGATCTCCGATCTGGTTACTACCAAATAAGGACCAAGGAAGAAGATATCCCCAAAACTGCCTTCAATACCAGATATGGTCATTTTGAATTTCTTGTAATGTCTTTTGGTCTAACTAATGCCCATGCTACATTTAATAGATTAATGTAGGACATTTTTCGACCTTATCTTAATGAGTTTGTCCTAGTCTTCTTTGATGACATCCTAACATACTCCAAGAGAGACGAAGACCATGAGCTACAATTGCGCATTGTGTTGGACACCATGAGGATGCACAAGCTCTGTGCGAAGAAAAAAAAGTGTGCCTTTTTCAAAAGATAGATGGAATATCTTGGATTCATAGTATCTGCTGAAGGAATCTCTGTAGATCCAGCCAAAGTTGGAGATGTTCAAGAGTGGCAACCCCCAATGACAGTTAAGGAAGTGAGAAGCTTCTTCGGACTGACTGGATGGTATAGAATTTTCATAAAAAATTATGCCCTAATAGCTGCACCTCTCACTGATTTGCTGAAAAAGCAAACTGCTATTGTGTGGATGCCCATTTAGCAAACCAATTTTGAGCAGCTCAAGAAAAGTTTGGTAACAACACCCATCTTAAAGCTACCTGACCTAAGTCAAGAGTTTGAAGTCGTAAGAGACGCAAGTTCTCTTGCACTAGGTTGTGTGCTTATGCAGCAAGGTCATCCAATAGCTTATTCCTCAAGGAAACTGAAAATCCATGAGAGGAATTACACCACCCATGATCTCAAACTGTGAGTTGTGATCCATACTCTCAAATTGTGGCGACACTATCTGCTTGGAAGCAAGTTTACTTTGGTTACTAACCACAAAAGTCTCAAATGGATCTTTACTCAACCAGACCTCAACATGAGGCAACATCGGTGGATTGAAGTCTTGCAAGAATTTGATTTTGAAATCAAGTTCAGACCTGGGAAAGAGAATGTGATTGCTGATGCATTAAGTCGTAAAGCTTTTTTGAATGCACTTATCATGGAAGAGCCATCTAAAGGAGAGACTTTAGCTACCATGATATCGATGCCTAGCAATCCAGTCATTGAGCTAGCTAAAGAAGAAGCAGACACAAGGATCCTAAGTATTAGCTAATGCTTAGAGAAATCCTAGTTAAGGACACTGATCCTAAGCTCAGAGTCAAATACCAAAATTTCACTGTGTATACTAGACTTGTCTATTTCAGAACAAGGCTCTGCATTCCCCTCGGTCAAGTGCTGAAAAAGAAGATATTATGGGAAGCCCATGACTCCCCGTTCTCAGGACACCCTGGCTATGCAAAAACTCTTAATGCAGTTAGAAAAAGTTACTACTGGGAAAGACTCAAGCATGATGTACTCAGATATGTTATTGAATGCCTAAGTTGTCAGTGGGTGAAAGCTAAGCGTGTCAAAATGCCAAGTAAGCTCCATCCACTTGACATTCCACAGATGAAATAGGAGTTCATCAGTATGGATTTCGTAGTTGGCTTACCTTCTATTCAAGGAGGGTATAATTCAATCATGGTGATTGTGGATATGCTGACAAATGTCACTTATCTTATCCCAGTCAAGACCAACTACAAAGCTTCAGATATTGCACGATTCTTTGTGAAAGAAATATTTAGGCTTCATGGATTGCCTAAACGGATTGTTAGCAACCGCGACTCTCTATTTACGTCACATTTCTGGAAAAGCCTATTTGAAGCAATGGGAATCCAACTTTGCTTTAGCACAACTTACCATCCCCAAACTGATGGTCAAACAGAGCGAGTTAATCATGTCATTGAAGATATACTGAGAGCTTACTATTCTAGAGAACCGACAAAGTGGATACAGTATTTGCCCTTAGTAGAATTTTCCTACAATACATCATATCACTAGATTATTCAAATGACTCCATTTTGAGCATTGTATGGACAAGATTGTTTGACGCCATTGAATCTCTCTGATCCAACCCTAAATGTTGAGGCTTCTAAGAAAATGCTAGAAGACATGGATGATCAAGTCAAAACTATCAGACAAGACATCCAAGCTCCCAAAGATCTCTAGAAAGCTTATGCTGATCTAGGATGGCAAGAGCGCATCTTCCACGAGGGAGACATGGTTTTCATCTGTGTACGCCCAAAGAAGAGTTCTCTATCATTGGGAAAGTTCAAAAAGTTGAGTCCAAGGTATTGTGGACCATACAAGGTTCTCAAATGCCTAGGAGCTAATGCATATAAACTGCAACTTCCTGATCATGTGAAAGTCCACAATGTATTTCATGTTAGTCTTCTGAAAGCTTATGTGGCAAATCAAGATCATATTCTTGATGACCAGCAAATTGTAATGCCTAGTCAAGGAGCCCTTGAACCCCATCCTGATAAGATCCTAGATGTAAAAGAGAAACCTCTTAGAAACAGAACCATTAGAGAGTATCTTATCCAGTGGAAAGACTGTCCTAAGGAGGATGCTACTTGGATAGAAGAGACAGCTCTAGAAAAATAGTTTCCCTAGTTCTTTTCGAGATGAGGACATCTCAATTCCTCTAAGGAGGGGAGGATGTAATATTTCCGCCATAACACTTCATAAAACAAATTCGGGCTTGAAATGTTTTAAAAATTACTCGTTGAGTTATCACACAAGTGACCGCATGTAATATCAAATCTTGCATTAAATCAATTCTGCAATCCAACATGAGAAGACGCCTCAATGAACCCATCCAAGAAAAAAGCAAATAGCCTCGTAAATAATATTACGACGGCTTGATCATAATATCTCTGGCATTATATTTGATGTAGCATCAAAGATCGCATTGATTTTGCAACGGCAAGACAAATCGCAAAAGCCTTAATCGGTAGACAAAGAACAGGAAGAACCAATAAATTTGAGGATTGAATTGGGTATAGATGGTGTAAATCCATTTGGGATCAAGAGAAGCTCACATAGTATATGGACAATGGTATTGATGAACTATAATATCCCACCTCATTGGCAATAAAAAAGGGCATGCTTTGGTATCTCTTCTGATTCTAGGGAATGATAAAATTAGGAACATGGGTGTGTACCTTGAGGCTCTATTTCAGGACTTTGAGATACTTTGGATAGGTACTCAAGTACATAACATAGATTGACCTCCATTATCACAAGGATTTATTTTGAAAACCATCTTGATGTGGATGATGCATTACCTTTTAAGGATATGGTAAATAAAGAAAGGGCATGCTTTGGTATCTCTTCTAATTCTAGGGAAGGATAAAATTAGGAACATGGATGTGTACCTTGAGGCTTTGATTGAGGACTTGGAGATACTTTGGATAGGTACTCAAATACATAACATAGATTGACCTCCATTTATCAGAAGGATTTATTTTGAAAGACATCCTAATGTGGATGATGCATTACATTTTAAGGATATGGCAAATGTTCACGTAATAAATTCACATAATTATTTTTTATAAGTATTTGGGAACTTATGTTGCTGAGTTCTATGTGTATATGGTTTATATCTTTCTATATTGGGCTAGGATGTGTGTCCCATTTGTGGTCTATAACTAGTTTATTCACACCTAGATAGCTTGAAAAAGGCCATTTATGAGAATCATCATAGATTTCTATCTCCCAACAACCATCCAAAATATGAGAGTTCTTGGAATGGAGTCCCATCACACTCACTCTCCATTGGAGATTAGAAAGATTTATGGAGTGATATGAAATATCATCCTCAACCTAGCATGATTTGGTGATTGATAATACCATTTCCACTAAAAGGATATTATTAGTTCTTGGAATGGAGTCCCATCACACTCACTCTCCATTGGAGATTAGAAAGATTTATGGAGTGATATGAAATATCATCCTCAACCTAGCATGATTTGGTGATTGATAATACCATTTCTACTAAAAGGATATTATTAGTATACGTCTACTTGAAAATGCATCAATTTTTGGCTTCATTAGGTATTTCAACTTCTTTCAACTATGTTATTGGACATATCTAAAGATTAACTACCTTGTAGATCCATGCATATATTCACTAACATGGGTTCTAGCATTTGGGATCACTCAATCAAGGTGTGAGATTTAGTGTATGTAAGAGAGGATCTACATAGTATTGGTAAAGTAGTGGAGCTTGTCCCAAGAGGTGCCAAGTGGAAAGGCCATTTTTCCATGAGCACCATGGATAGTGAAAAAGAAGGAGAAAAAGGTTGTAAAATAAATTCATTAATATAAAAATTTCATACACCCACATGGTTGCATGTGATGTTCAAACAAGGCCTTCAAAAAGACCAAAAGAAGAGTTGTGGAGAAATTATTTGGCTTCAAGTCCCTCGATTTGCAAAGATGCTCCAAATAAGTTAATATATGTTTCGTTGAAGTTTTTTTCCTATAACAAGCTAAACAAGTGTATCATGTTGGCTATTTATATTTCCTATCACCATATTGCATTGTGCATCAAAGGAAGTATAAGATACCATTTACAAGATGGGGGAGCATCTGAGATATTGCAATAAATTACAACCAAATTTAAGGATGAAATTTTAGATTGTTTTGCCTTTCTTGCGCTAATATAATGCTCACGTTTCTTTCTTTATAGGTATTGTAGCTCTAAGAAATTGATCCCACATTGATAACGATTGAGTCATGGCAATTGAGGTATCCAATTTGGTGGAGGAGACACTCCTATGGTTCATTCTCATAAGCCAATCAACTACATCTCATTTTCCATCTAGTACAGGAGGCCATAGTGTATGCTTGTTGGATGTCCTTTCTTAAGTACTTTGCAAAAACCTTGACATATTCTATGAGGAAAAATTAAAGACCAAAAGGTAATGTGGATAAGGATTGGTTGGTGTAGGAATTAGTTTGTATATCTCCAAATTTCTTACCCATGTGGATTCCTCCCTCCCATGACTGTGGAGAAATGAAAAATGCTTGAGAATGATATCTACCTTAATGAAAAGGGTGGAGCAAGGTAATGAAAAAGGGTATGCATATAAAGATGGACTTTTTTTTCTCATTTACAATTTTGATGAGTTTGTGGGTGTGAATGCATGTGAAAGCAAAGTCAAGAAGGCAAAGAGAGAGAGAGAGAGAGAGAGAGAGAGAGAGAGAGAGAGAGAGAGAGAGAGAGAGAGAGAGAGAGAGAGAGAGAGAGAGAGAGAGAGAGAGAGAGAGAGAGAGAGAGAGAGAGAGAGAGTGTGTGTGTGTGTGTGTGTGTGTGTGTGTGTGTTGTGTGTGAACACACACATAAATAATGTTCTTGTTTCTATTCACTGCATTGTATCATAATTAACATGTTTCTATTTATGATTCAATAGGTTGTCTTTCAACCAATGATAGAGAGTAGCCAATGGTGGTAGGGTGAAAGCATGATATAGTGTACTTATTTAGTAGTGTTTCTGCCAGAAAGGAATAAGAGTGTTAAACACACATAGTATTAAATTGGAAGCAGAAAGCATTTCAAAACTCGTGTCAAAATAACAAAAGTTCAACTTTTATACATGCATGGTAGTTTGCGCCCCCTTTCTCCTCACCACATGTGTGATTTATTATTACTACCACATAATTCACACTCATATTCTACTCATCCTAGGCATACCAACCTTCATCCCTCCCTCTTTGGCCTCTCTCCCCTTGCTCTTCCCCTTTGTATGTCCCTCTCCCTTCTACTGAACCCCCCTCTCTCTACCCCTCTCCCTCCCTTGACCTCCCTTCCTCTCTAGCTCCCCCCCTAGCATGTTTGTTCTTTATCTCATTTATGTATATTTGGACATATTGAACATTATCTATAGTATGTTAGTTCCCCAACATTACTTGTGGTTTTGACGGAGAAGAACGTTCAGAAATTCTTAGTAATATTTTATGACACCTGAAACTACAAGGAATTGTAAAGAAGATAGTGTTTCCTAATAAATAGATTTTGGATGCAATAGTAGGGAACATCAAGACATTACTAAGCATGGTCAAAAGTCTGCAATGTGCAAATAAGCTAGCTATAAGGAGGAAAAAAACCTCACATGGTTGCTAACAATTCAAAAAAAGTTTGATATAGCAATCACTACACAAAGGACGGGGCCCATGAACAACTTGATTTATGCATTTTTTGAACTATGAAAAAGACTTGCATGCATGTTTATAGTCGTGCTAACTGCCACATTAGTGGACCTATATATAATAGTGTGTGTAGTTTACAAAAAGAACCATAAATTTTTACGAATAGTTAATCATATTCCATCTACAACTTTAATGAGAGTTTATATGTCACTATACACGTGCTCATCTATAATTTTCACGTGCTTTTTTACACAACTATAAAGCACCTGTGGTGGTAGGAGAAAAAATTAGGGATTTGTAAATGGTTACAAAACAATTTTTCAACCAACTATCCCCTATCTCCCCCCCCCCCCCCCAAACTATGTGTTTATTAGGTATTACTCTTACAAATCAAATCCACATATTGTGAAAGACCACTACACACAATTATATAGTTTGAGTCAAATAATTATAAAGGAAAATAATTGAGTCAAATGTTTAGAAAACAAAGTTCTTGAATTGTATATTCATTAAAATATGAACTATCTAAAGTCATATTATACTTTCCTTATTGAGAACTCTCCATCAGGCATATGGAAATAAAATTATAAAATGCATGCAAGTTTTCATATTGAGTATGCCTTATCACATGCATGGCAAGTTGCCATATTGATCCTGCCTTACAAAATGCATGGCAAGTTTCCATATAGATCCAACTCTCGTATGTAATTGAAATATTGCATATATGTAATGGCTTGAAATATCTATTTCTCCAACATATCCAAATCACCAACGTTTGCATATATGCAATCATGTAGTATTGGAAGGCCAAAAATGTTATTGGAATATTTTTAGAAGAGATCAAGGAGCTATTGATTCTAGAACTATTAAAGAGTTTTGGAACTAGTAGTGCCCTATATTTTTTGTCCCCTTCAAACTATAAAGTAAACATTGCTTATCCAAATCAAACCCCACAAAATGAATAAGCAATAATGTAGGTAATGTATAATGATCTCTCATGCAGTTGCCTTGCACTCCAAACTTGAATCCATCATGTTCTCTTCTCACACTCCTAATTATAGTAGAATCACCTAGTTACCTTTGTCGTGATGTAGTTTGGATACAATCAAAGCTTCAATGATAGCCTCATGATCCATTTGGTATCCATTTCCTCTAGTTCTTCATGTTGTAAAGTACTATCCATCACAAGACCAATGCACCAAACAAAGAAATAGATGCATCTCAAGGTAAAAACATAGTAGAAGAGATAATATAACAAGATTTAAATTACAACATGACCTTATTGCTGCTCTAAGCTCAGTCACAAGAGTATAGAGTATGTAATTTTTAAAAGGAAAAGGTGGTAGAGTCCATATACAACTTAGTTTATACCCATGAGAAAAGTTATGCTCCTTACATGTTGTGCTTCACACATGACATGCAAGATTTAAGTACCTATCCTTATTTCTTCAAGAGCTACAAACCACATATGCTAGTAGCAACATTAGCTACCTCTTACATAACCACCACATGTGTTGTACTCAAAATCGATCACACACCTATCATTGCTATCCATGAAAAGAAAGATGAAAATCAATATTAAGTGTAGTGAGTAGCAACTTACCTCTTCATTCTAGTCTCACTCCAAGGCTCATCACATACTCCACAATCCACACATTGCTCCTCAAGTTGTCCATGCTCTTATAGCCAAGTTGTGTAATGTAGAAAGAAGAGGGAGAGATGATGGGCAAGAATAGCTTTACTCAAATCCCTTTCTATCACTTAACCTCACACACACCCTCTACTTCACCTCTAACAAAAAGGCATGGATAGAAAGAAAGAGGATTGCATGGAGTTTCACCTCTTTAGTCTCTCACTCCCGCTTAGAGTACAAGGGATTAGGCCCATAGATGACCCTTCTGATGTATTTTTTGAACTTTAAAAAAACTTACAGGAACATTTATAATCGTGATAAACATAGGGTAAAAGAAAATTGAGAGCTACTAGATGCAAAACTAAGGCTAAAACTATGATTCTGCAACTAGCAACTCCCTGGTTTTCTTTTACCCTCCCTTGCATGCACATTGCACATTGTTTATATGAACTTAACCCACATTATATTAGAATATACACACAATATCATTGCCTAACATTGCAAATTCTAAAGGGAAAAAAAAGGTGGATGAAATCATACTCTTGTTTGCATTATAATTGAAATATGAATTTACATAAAGCCAAGTTTGTCTTGCATACAATATTCAAATAGCTATTGAAAAGGCATTCTAATGAGCATGCCTTATTGATGCACATGGGGATCATTCCTCGAGAAGTGCTTGCTATGGAAAAGGATTAGGATCTCCTTGTGAGAACATATGCATCGTATGTGAGTGACCACAATGTTTTTCTCTTCATTATGCCCCTCCACCTTTGCTTACAATTCTTTAATGAATATGCAAGCCATTGCATCACAATGTGATATGGCACCTATAATGATTTACATGAGGATATATGCCTCCGTCTACAAAACAAGACCAAAGGAAATGAAACTAAGCATACTAGGTATTAAATTAAAGAGCTATGGATCACAAACCCTAAAAAGATCAAATCGAACTATAGATTCTTTCCAATTCAAGAAAGAGAAAACAAATATCAATTTTTGGAAAGCCTTGTTCCTCATTGTTCTCTTTCTTCTTCCTTCCTTGTATCTACATACAAAAACAAAATGAGATAATTAAAATCTTGAAAAAGGAAAATTATAAGTTGAAAGATTTTTGCAAACCCTTTCAAACTACATCTAGTCATATTTTAACATTACTAAAACAAAGAACAAGTCATATTGTAGTTCAGGCTTCCATAGTATGTATGAATTTTCCAATGCATCTAATGGTGCATTTTCTACGATCCTACAACTCATTTACACAATTGCATCCTCTGTGACATGCTATTATTATCTTGTACAACACTAAGAGTTGTTTTTGCATAAAAGTGGTCGAATCACACATGTAAAAATGTGTTTTTCACAACCCTTCACACACCTATTCTATTACACACTTAGTCACATGGTGTTAGTCTATACATCACAAAGAGCTATTTTTACAAAGAGATGGTCACAAACCCAAAAAGTGCATTTGAGGATACTTGCTTTTTTTTAAATGTGTCTTCCATACTCCTTTCACTCACCCACACTACTACATACTCAATGGCACACTTAATCTACACAACACAAAGACTTGTTTTTATAAGGAGGTGGTCAAACAAGTAGAGCGCATCGAAAATGCATGTAAAAATGTATTTTACTATAGGTCTATAAATTTTGCACATATTTATCCACATAAGCACATGCACTTCTTGCTCCTCCACGCAATCTATGTGGAGAGCTTTTTCAAGCTCATCTTACCAAAATTAGATTTAAAAAATCATAGCATGAACACACAATGAAAACATATCTAAACATTGAGAGACTAAAGGATAAGGAGAATATGATTTTATCTATATATGAGCTCATTTTAATACAATTTTAAACATAATGTCCTTTTGAAAAATATAAATATCCCAACAAATAATCCTAATGATTGTCAAAATTTATGCATCCTTCTCAAAAATTTCCTACACTTATATTTTTTCTTCTTTTGGTTAGTCTTTCAAAAATGTGGTTGACATTATTGCCCTTCTAAACAACTGCCAATACCTTGGCACATAGTACCAAGGATAAGGGCTTCATGCTAGGAAAATCATGTTGTAGTGGCCCTATTAGAGGAATAGCAATTATCTTTGATAAAGAGGTATGGGTTATCTTCATTTCTTTGGTGGCCAGGCGATGACTCAAAGATGTGAATGATGACTTTATGGCATATCATTGTTGTCAAATTCATGAGGGATGAGAGAAATGGGGGACGTTTGGCCACCAATGTTATTGAATTATCTTCATGATGTTCAATATACTTGCAATTTCCATACACTCCCTAGGGGTATGACTATCTTATCGTGCAATGTGTAAAGTGCTAATGCTAGTGCAACTAGGAGATGGGTCGATTTCTAAACAAGCTTGGAATGTTGTCCCATGATTGTAATGTTTTAGGGTGACATGGCAGCCTGGGGTGCCCTATCCTTAATGTGCCCTATTGTTATGTTGTGGGAAAGGAGTTAGAAAAGGACTCTGTTGATTGGGGCCATTGAGCATGTTTGACTTGAGGGTCCCCAAGTGCAATGTATGTGTGGGTGTGTCTACCTAGGGTGGAGCTTTTCCCTAGGTATTTATAGGTGGTGATGAATGAAGGGTCATGAAAATTATTGAACCTTCATACAAGGGCTAAATGAAGGTACATCTTGGGGCTAGAATAGGTACATCTTATCAATGTTAAGGAGTCATGCATTTGGAACATTGGGAAAGTTACATGTTTTTTGCCATGTCTTTGAGCATAGGGAAAACATACTAGATTAGCAAGGCATGAGTAGCAAAAGGTAGTCTAGGCCTACTCATTAGCTTCTAAATAGCCCCATTCTGGTTGCCCCAACCATACATTCTTGGGAATTTTTTTTGGCAACTACTTTTGGTTCCTTGGAGGCAACTAGATCTATGCAAGGCCTCTAGGTTCTGATGATTGAGCACCTTCTTACTATGTTCTCCCCTATCCTAATGAGGAATTGCAGGGTGCCTAAGGGAAGGGACTTCCTAAATCTCTGGTCTTCATATACTTTGAAATCAAAGGTCACCTTGATATCTGGCCTATGCCTTTTCTGAAGGTCTCCTCCTCCTCCTCCCCCTCCTCCTCCTCCTCCTCCTCCTCCTCCTCCTCCTCCTCCTCCTCCTTCTTCCTACAAAATATCAAGTAGGTGGTCTATTACCTTTTGAGCAAGGACGTTAAGGCCTTAATCATCCTTCCATAGACCTCTTATTGCTTTTGAATGTTTTCCTTTGTTTGTTAGACATCTTGAGCTTCTCCTGCCTCTTGTATATCATATTCAAGAATATGCAACTTTATGATGGATTTCATGATGAAAAGTAACTCGAGGTTGTTTTAGGTTGAGGTTGATCTTCACTTGATGATGGGAAAGAGCCAATCCACAAAAACATGGCCTTGAGGCATTGGTCATCATATCCTACTTGTCAAAGGTGGGCCTTCAGCCTTTCCCTAATAGTTCATAGGTTAGTAGTTTTGCTAGATCTACCTTCTCTAGGTTAGAGATTGTATGCTTTTATGTGCCTTCAAATCTTCCACATAGTCAAAATGTATTTTTCTAGCTATAATCACAACATTATGGAATTGTTTTTGCTACAATGAAATGACATGTTTGGCTTACAAGTATCTACTTTTTTGTAATGGTTTTCTCAAAAGAGGGTGTTGTCTAGGTCTAAGGCCATAAAATGAAGCATTTTAGCATTGGCCCATTCAACCTCTCCCTCTAACCTAGCTACATCCCTTGTGAGGTTAGACTTATAAATGGCTTGCAGCATTGTAAAGGCCAAGTTGGTTTTTGTTAGCTTTCATGAATGCAGATAGAGAGCAACACACAGAGTGAAGCAACATGCTCCCTCTCTCATTCAACTCATTTACTAAAAAGACATAGGTTAAGTATTTACAAGTCGAGAAGGACCATTCACACCAACCATAAAGACTAGAGTACCGACTTATTTAATATACCTGACTAATATAGCTAGACTAGCTGTGTCCCCCAGCTCATGTCAGTCAAACACATATGAAAGAGCTTGATATTCTAACACTCCCCATCAAGCTCAAGATAGCATCTGTACTCTAAGAATCTGCCTAAAACCACAGAATTTATCTTTACCCAAGGACTTGATAAAGATATCCGGAACCTGTTCATCTATCTTTACATGCATAAGATCAACTCGTCCTGCAAGAACCATCTCTCTGATGAAATGGTAGTGTACCTCTATGTGTTTCGTCCTGGCATGATAGACTGGATTCATAACTAGGAGTACACTACTCAGATTATCACATAATAACTTCACTGGAGCATCTACCTGTATGTCCAAATCAGCCATAAGCTTGAGCAACCATGAAATCTCGCATGTTGCCAATGTAGCACCCCTGTACTCTGCCTCAGTACTCGACAAAGCAACAGTAGGCTGCTTCTTGCTGCTCCAGCTAATCATGCTGCTACCAAATCCAAATGCATATCCACTCGTAGATCTACGGTCATATGAGCAACCTTCCCAATCTGCATTTGTGTATCCAGTCAATATCAAGGGCTTATCTCTGACATAGAACAACCCATACTCTATAGTGGACTTAACATATCTCATAATGCGTCTAACTGCATCCAAGTGCAGCTTTCTAGGCTTCTGCGTAAACTAGCTTATGAGCCCTACAGCATAGCTCAAGTCAGGCCTAGTAATGGTCAAGTAAATCAAGCTGCCAACCATCTGCCTGTACATAGTCACATCCTCTACTTCAGCCCCAGTGTTCATGTCTAGCTTGATATTCTAATCAAGAGGTGTATCCAACAGTTTACATTCAGCCATGCCATACTTCTTCAGCATCTCCATGGCATAGTGCTTCTGCATCAACCATAACCCATTGTCAGCTGGAACTATCTCAATGCCCAAGAAATACTTCACTTCTCCTAGGTCTTTCATGTCAAATTCAGATTTCAGCATCTTCATTACATGCTGTATGCCCAAGTCATCATCACCAGTGATTATCAAATCATCAACGTATATGACTAGCACTACCAAGCCATTGTCAATCTTCTTTGTAAATAGGCTGTGATCAGCCCTGCCAACAGCAAAACCCAATCTCTGCAAGTAGTTACTGATCCTAGCATGCCAAGCTCTCGGAGCCTGCTTCAGCCCGTACAATGCCTTTTTCAGCCTACATACATAATGCTGAAAATCAGGGTGAACATACCCTTCCAGCTGAACCATATAGACATCCTCTGCTAGGTCACCGTTAAGAAATGCATTCTTAACGTCCATCTGCTACAATTTCCAGCCTTTAGCAGCAGCCAAGGCAATCACAGTGCATATGGTTTCCATCTTGGCAACAGGGCTGAATGTTTCCTCATAATCAAGTCCATACTATTGGGCATACCCCTTTGCGAACAGCCTGGATTTGTATCTTTCCACACTGCCATCTGACTTGCATTTGATTTTGTAGACCCATTTGCAACCAATGGTCTTTTTCCCTTCAGGCAGTGGCACTAAATCCCATGTCTTATTTTCAGCCAAGGCATTCATTTCTTCATCCATGGCTACACACCAGTTCCCATCTTTCATTGCTTCAGCATATGTACCTGGTTCTTTGACCTCCACCACTTTTGTCATGTAAGCATAATGCTTTGTGGAGTAGCCACTGTATGTCAACCTGTCAACAGGGTATCTGACCCTCTGCGAGCGTCTAAGCTGTGGTGCACTACTCGATTCCCCTCTCTCATGATACCTGCTCTGACTTGTGCCAGGCATATAGACAATCGGAATACCAAGTTCGTTGTCTAAAATATCAGCAGACTCATAGCCAGAAGTCATTCTGCCAGGTGTCATCATACCATATGCATCCTCAATAACTTTCTCTTTTTCTTTGTCAACTTGCATCCATTGCCAAACTCTTCAATAAAGCAGCCATGTTTATTGAATCTAACCTGCAAGTTCTGCTCCGTCATCCGACTGACTGACAATAAGTTCTTCGTAATTGAAGGGACATGCAAGACATCATGCAAATTTTTCTTCTTACCATCATGAACCACAAGAGGCACTTTGCCTTTATGCTCAATGCTATGTTGCGTGTCATCACCTGTGTATACATAGCCATAATTTTCAGCCACCATATCAGTGAACCAGTCACCGTGAGGGGTCATGTGATTCAATGCCTTTGAGTCAATGTACCACACTGCATCATCAAATGATTTTTCAGCAGCCTTATCTTTGACATATTGCATGGCAAACAGTCTATCACCAGAGTCATCTACCTGACTGGACGTAGCATAGTGTCCATGCTACTTGCCCTTTTGGTTTCCGTGCTTCTTCCAGCAGTCCTTCGCAATATGCCCATACTTTTCGCAGTAGTGACAATCCTTATCCTTATTTGGATTGCCTGATTGATGCTGCTGCTGCCATGAGCCTCTGCCCACAAACAAGTGGCTTAACGTGTGGGTAAAACAGTCAGTGCAAATGCTATGTATTTACGTCGGTTTAAACTCCTACAACCTCAATGCCAGGGTACATACATGCGGTTTGAAAACTGTAATTCTGTGAGTGACCAGCAGTGGTTTCAAGCCCAAAACTGAGTAGTATACATGTCATACATGTCCCAAACTTTCATAGATAGCTGCTAGTACATGTGTCAAGCCGTACATAGGCATAGAAACACAAAACAATATATAACCAGCATATATGAATGTCGTAAATACATTCCAAGATTTCAAACAGCCAATGCACTGGCAACAGGGATTAATTTCAGTCCCAAAAAACCATAAAACATTTGCATCGCTTCCATTTCCAATGCTCAAGCATTTAACAGTCACAGATCAAGTCTTCAAGTACCTGTGGGACTAACCAAATCAACTAGTTCTTCAGGAGTAATCAATTAGTGCTTTATGTCTGTAATTTTTTTCAGTTTTCAGCATGTCACAAGCTCTCAGATCAGACCATTCCAAGCTCCAAGTTTATGTCAAAATACCCAAGAAATATGGCATGTCTTCTACCAAGCATCAAGTGCTACATTCAAGCTCAATGTACATGCCAAAGAGCATCCAAAATGCAGACATCACAAGTGTATAATGTCCCTGTAACTTCAATAATAGTTCAGCCCTGTGTATTCAGATCTGTACAACTCTATTACAGCTCACACATGAGCTCCCACAGGGGCAATAGCAAAGTATACCCTTCAAGAACTTTCCTTGGTATGCATCCATGCACTATGCCACTTGACAAGTGCTATTCACCTTGAATCTCAGCCAATGAGAGCAGCATGTTCATAGGCACAGTCCACATAGACAGTTCAGAGTATATTTAGATCACATTTCATGGTGATGATGATGAATGCCCACTTGTTGATGCTCAATGGAGCCTTGGTGAGTCTCCAAACAAGCCACACACTTGTTAATGCTCAATGGAGCCTTGGTGAGAAGTCCATGTACTAAATCCCAGCCATGGAGTTCATCTTGGAAAATAGGCGCAATCACGCTGGCTGGCCCTGACCTCTGCTGCTGCATGATTTACTGATTATTTTAATGATGAAGCACTCACTAGTGCTCAACCAATCCTTGGGAGACTCCTCAACAAGCCACAGCTCCTCCTTCAAGCAATGAGACTCCAATGCTTAACAATGCATACCTCTGTGTGACCATTGATGGAAATGACTGTCAGTCCTCTTCCTTTTCTAGCCCTTTAGGTCAATCTTCAAGTCTTCTTCTTCAATGCATTCCACCAGTGAGCCCATTCATGGCTCTGATACCATGTTAGCTTTCATGAATGTAGATAGAGAGCAACACACAGAGTGAAGCAACATGCTTCCTCTCTCATTCAACTTATTTACTGAAAAGACATAGGTTAAGTATTTACAAGTCCAGAAGGACCATTCACGCCAACCATAAAGACTAGAGTACCGACTTATTTAATATACCTGACTAATATAGCTAGACTAGCTGTGTCCAGCTCATGTTAGTCAAACACATATGAAAGAGCTTGATATTCTAACAATTTTTGCTTGGACCTACTAGCTATCTATGAGTTGTTGCTTGAAAGATATTAGCAGTGGTCCTTCTAGCTATCTATGAGTTGTTGCTTAAAATATATTATCATTGGTCCTTCTAGCTACCTATCAATTGTTACTTGAGAAATATTATCCTTGCTTGGTCTCACTCTCCCTAAGCCTTGAGTACAACTAAATAGATTTTGGCTACTCTGTTTCAAGACTATGTAAGCAAACTTTCACCTCTTCTAGGTCTTTTTTTTCCCTTCCAATTTCCCATTTTTCTCTTCTAGTTTGCTACCCCTATTTTCTAATTATTTGTCTTTTTCTTCTATCTGGGCTTGCAAGTCTCGATGTGGCCAATTTAATTGTATTACATATCTTTAAATAGGCCTCCTTGGTCTCATCTAATTATACTTGGGGTTCTTGCTTATCCTAAATAGCTTCGGCCTTATCTCTACAAAGCTCTTCACATAGCTATTCCAAAGCACTCAAGCCACCTACTGCAATATGCACCAAATCATGGACATGTGGTAGACTCAACAAGCTATTTCTTGTCTCCATTGTGAAGTGACCTTTGTTTCTTTTTCCATCTTTAGTATTGATCTACATGGTTTGCAATTAGCTATTAAAGGCTCCTTCATCAATAGATGGTAGGTTTTCGACCACCTTTTTTTGTGCTTGTTGGAGCTATTTCTCCCTCTCTTAGCCAATATTTTTTCCACCTATTGTGAAAGGTTCTCATCTTGAGACAAGAGGAGTGCTCTTTTAAAGTATTTATTTTCTTTTCTAAGCATGGCTTCTAATAGTTTCAATTCTCTTTTTTACTTCTTCTTGGCAACATGAACTATTCCTTGCTCTCTTCTTCAATCTTACCTTCATAGAAGATGAGATCTTCTCGCATTCTTCTATGCATTTCTTCTCTCTCCTTTAGATATCTTGTTCACTCGAAGAGGGTTTTCTTTGTTCCCCTTCCTCCATTTTTGTTCCTTTTGGAATTAATTCTACTCTTGCTCTTGAGTTATTTTCACTCTCTTTCTATGTCTTTCTCCTTTGTCTCAACCTCTTTTGGAAATGGGTTGGGATATCTAATGTTTGAATTGGCTTGAATATGAACTTCCACATCTATAGTAATGGCCTTGATGAGAATAATGCTATAGTTAATGAGGCATTGTTTTGCTGAATCTACCTTTTTAAGCTCAGGAATCCTAGGCATTTCTTAGAAATTGTTAAGCTTTATTGAGTGACTCACAAATGCATTCCAACCAAAGTGATTTAGGATTTTCTTCATAATACCACCTCTCATTATGTCATGACAATAGCACTAATAGCAAGTAATGGATCAATATGCTAAGGTGTTGATGGACTTAAGGGGTCAAGAGATAGTCTACATTACGGCATAAGGGTATATGGACCAAAAAAGGATAGGCAATTAGGGTAAATGGACTTACTAAAAGTTGTTCTAAAAATAGTGCATGGAGCTACCTGAAGATACTAGTGTGATGCTAGAAGAGGCTATCGTCTTGACTGGCTAGGAGATTAATTGAGCTTTTTCTAGCTTCTGTGTTTTACTTAAGGCAAGGCATCTATGCATGCATGACACTAGTATCAAAGCAAAGCTGCAGCAAAAGATCAAGGAGTATGATACTAGGCCATATTGCAAGTGCACAACTATCACACTACACTACAGCATCCTCATGTGGCTTACAACCAAGGCATAGATCTTGGCATACTTGGCAATGAGGCTAAGAAGGCTTCATTGGCACCATTGGCTACATGCAAAGTGGCAGCATTCACTTGAAGACAAAACTTCTCAGGAGGTCACCCATTCCACTATTGCCTACACCCAAGCATGCTTAACTACAACACAACTAACCATCAAGTTAAGACTTGGACTTGCTCCAAATAATAAAGAAATTTTCAAAAGCCTACTTAGGAGGAGATAAATAGCTTTTCAAAGACCTTTCAACTATCTCTTTGCATAAAACACCTCTAGAGTTCTACATATTACTCTTGTGGTTTTGTGAATTGTTTCACTGTGAAAACATTAAGGATAAGTGGTTCTTTTTCTCTTTATGTTTCAAGCATCACATGTCCTTGCCTTTGCATTCATAGTATGATGAGCTTGTAAACCTACATGAGGATGAAACCATGAATGATTTAGATGCATTTGAACTAATAGATTCCTAATGTTACTCCCTCGATAGGGCTACCTCAAGATGCCAAGGCCCCTAGCTCTCTTGGTACACATGAGGTTAATAATATATTAAAGAACTTGAAGCCACTTATATTTCAAGGAAATGAATGTGATCATAACAAGGATACAGTCAACACTTTTTTACAAAAGTAGAGTGACTTACATTAGTTACGTCATACACCAAATTTTGTTAGAGCCCTTGAGGCAAGCCTCACACTTGAGGGCAAGGCCTACAAGTGGTGGATAAGTCTTAATGCCACTACTCATCCTACGATATGGGCCAAGTTTGAGAAAATGTTCCAAATGAAATTTCTTCTTGAGAATGAAAAGGATAGAATTTGGATTGCCTAGGATGTGTCGAATGGAGGGCCTTATATTAACCTAGTACATCTCCAAATATAGAGAAATCATTCTCAAACTTGATGGCTTAGATGATTTTCAAAAGGTTAGAGAATTCATTCAAGGCTTGGACAACAAGTACAAGGCCAAGGTGAAAACTCAATATCATAAAACACTAAAAGAAGCCATCAACAGTGCACAAATTTTTTATGATGTGTTAGATAGAAAAGCATTTTCATATGCATCTACACGTTAAAAATTTGCATCAGCATTAGTAGAAAATAGAAATTTTAATGCTACATCCAAAGAGGGGAATACAAAGAAGCTCAAAGGGGCTAGAGGGCCACTCTCAAGAAAAGAGCTTGCAAGAGCATGTAAGGAGAAGTTATGCTTCAATTACTTAGGACCTCATAAAAAAAGGATTGTCGAAAACTCAAAGACAATGAGCATGATAAGAACAAGAACAAAGAAAAACCAGTGTGTATGGTGCAAATGCTTCCTTTGGAAGCTTGTTCTAAATATTTGGTTGTACAAATTAGCCATCAAGCTGATGAACATGAGTGTTGCTTGACTTTGCATCATGGCAACCCATGTTTGGTCCTCATGACTTAGTGCAAATGGATACTATGATCAATAGACAACGAGTCCCTATTCTCATAGATAAAGGGCCAACACACAACTTCACTAACTATGCATTAGTTAAGAAGTTATGTTTGTACCAAGTAGTACTCATACTTATGTCATCTCCTTCATGATGAATGGGGATGACAAGGATGTGTGGGATACCAAAGTCCATGATGTTGCATTATTAGAAGTGTAAGGACACTATAAAAATAAAATTTCAAGTTATGAACATGACTAGGGCTGATGTAGCATTGGACCGAGAATGATTGTACAGTTTAGGTGACTCATTAAAACATAGTTACAATATAACACTTGCATTTGAGGAAAAGGTGTGAATGTTTTGTTACAAGGTAAGGAGAATGTTCTGCCATCCCCTCTTATATGTATAGTTGAACTTCATTATTTGGCCAAAAATAATAAAATAGAATCTGTCTATTTTTATCATGTATTGTTTTCCTTTGTTTAAGTACATACTCTCTCTCTTCTCTCTCTTTAAAGGAAAATTCCTCACCGCAATATTCTCTTACCAACTCTTCTTCTCATTCTCTACCACATGTACATAATAAGATGTGCCAACTTCTTAAGAAATACAACGAGCTATTTCCTCCTAATTTGCCTCCAGGTTTATCCCCTAAATGTAATGTGACACATAGTATAGATGTTTTGTTGAGAAGTAAACCCATTATTGACCACCTTATTGACTTAGTGCTAGTGAAGCTAGCGAAGTGGAGAAGCAATTGATTGATTATCTAAATACAAAGATTGACTTGAGGTCAAGGAACCATCAACTACGAATACGCATAGAGGATGTATCTAAAATTGTCGTTCAAACATGTTTTGACCATTATGAGTTTTTGGTTATGCCGTTTGGCCTAACTAGTGCTCCTACCACATTCATGACACTTACGAATAGTGTCTTACATCCATATCTCAAAAAAATTGTTATTGTTTTCCTTGATGATATTCTTATTTATGAATTTTAAAGAAGAATATGGGAAACATCTTTACTTAGTCTTTGAGTTGCTTAGGTAGCACAAACGTTATGCTAATTAAACTAAACGGGAATTTTTTAAGAAAAAAGTTCACTACCTTGGCCATATCATATCTAAAGGGTTACAAACAGGGAGCCAGTGCCGAGAGGTTGGGTATAATGGCCCCACTCTCATTTCTTCTCTCTCTTCCTTTCCCTCCCTTCTGCTTTCTATTTCTCTCTCTCCTTCCCTCTCTATTCTCACTCAAGCCCTTCTTAAGTAGTGGGCGAGGTGCTAGTTTTGGGCTCAAAGTCCCTAGAGGGGTAAACACTTGAGTGGGCATGCTTTGCATGTATCTCATTGGTAAAAAGGGGTTGTTTCATGATTTTGCTCCCTCCATAGGGTACTGAGGGAGGGTGTTGGGGGGTGAAGTGGATTAATCGGGGGGAGAGGGTGGAGGCTAGGGGGAATGAAGGGGGGTTAGGTTAGGGAGGGATGGAGGGGTGTGAGGAGAGGGTTAGAAATTTGGGTTTGGGGGGAAGGGTGGAGGCTAGGGGGGATGGAGAGGGGTTAGGTTAGGGAGGGATGGAGGGGTGGGAGGTAAGGGAGAGGGTTAGAAATTTGGGCTAAGGGGAGGTGGGGTGGATTAATTGGGGAGAGAGTGTGGAGGCTAGGGGGGATGGAGGGGGATTAGGTTAGGGAGGGGGGATGGAGGGATGTGAGGTAAGGGAGAGGGTTAGAAATTTAGGCGGGAAGGAGGAGGGGGGTTAGGGGGAAAGGGGGATAAACCTGCACTCGTTACGCACTCAACATGGCACAGAAAGGTAACACGATATATGAGCTCAAGGTATATTCTTGTATTATTCAATCCAAAAAGCGGGACAACATAGACACATCCCAGGACTACACCCTCGTGACGCCGCACATAAGAGGGTTCACCACTGGGTATAGGGAATCACACGTAGTGTGGAAACAAGGCACGGCTTTGAGTCACTATTACTCTCTATATATGTGCATTCGGTAGCAATGGCATGGTATAGCTAGAAAGCCCTTACACTCACCCCCGCTTACTAGATTGTTGTCCTAAGCAATCTAAGGGTAGCGTTTGTTATTTGACTCATCCAGGGTCTTAACACATCTTTTCCTAGTGAAAGGGAGCGACGAATCGAAGGTTGGACTCGAGAGCTATGGCGAGAGAGCAAGAGCAAAAAAGCGAGAGACTAGAAATGGGAATTCCAACAGTCACAATCTGTGACTGGGCCTTCTTTTATTCAAACTATCACTAAAAGAATAAAGAATAAAGTGACGGTGATGGGCGCTCGCCACCTACAGTGTGCAGTGGCGGTGACTATCAGTGTAGTAATACACAGGCGGCTAGGCAAAGGCGCCTTTACCCCCAACAACCTCCCACTTAAAGGCGAATCTACCCCAATGAGGAGTGAAAATAAAAAGAAAAAAGACAATACAACATGTACACATGTACAACAGGATGAGGAAAGACGTCATCTCATCCCACGCCCATCAACCTCCTGAGGAAGGCAAAGCGCTCTGTAGAGAGGCTTTTTTGAGCAGATCTGCAGGATTCTGGTCAGCCAAGATCTTGACAAGATCAACAGACTTGTCCTCAACGACCCCACGTATGAAGTGATACCTCACCTCAATGTGTTTCGTCTTTGCATGGAAGACCGGATTCTTGGCTAACTGAATAGCACTCATAGAATCCGAATCCAGTGTAGGGATAGCATCAATACCAAGATCAGCAACTAAATGACCCAACCAAATGGCCTCCTTGCAAGCCTCAGTGGCTACAACATACTTGGCCTCTGTAGTAGAAAAGACTGTGCATTTCTGCACCCTGGACATCCAAGAAACAAGACCTCCAGCAGCATAGGTGAATACATAGCCGGAAGTGGACTTCCTACTATCTGCATGTCCTGCATAATCAGAGTCAGTGTACCCCACAACTCTTATATCCTGGCTGCCATAGCATATGTACATATCTGCAGTGTCCTTCAGGTACCTCATGATACCCTTCACGGCATCCCAATGCTTCTTGCCAGGTGTAGCCATATAGCGTGCCACAACACCAACTGCAAAGGCAATATCTGGACGAGTGGCTATCATCACATACATAAGACTGCCCACTGCAGATGGATAGGGAATCTTGGCCATCTCGGCCTTCTGCTCTTCTATCTATGGACAATCAGCCTGTGATACCTTCACATAAGAAGGCAATTGACAGCCAATAGACTTTAGGTCCTACATACGGAAGTGCTCAAGGACTTTATGAATGTACTCCCTCTATGACAAGTAGAGGAGTCCCTAATGCCTATCGTGTCTAATGCACATACCAAGTATATGAGCGGCATGTCCCAGATCTTTCATCTCAAAGCTCTTCTGGAGCTGAGCCTTAAGAGCATCTAGCTCATCATGAGCTTTCCCTGCTATCAACATATCATCCACATAGAGTACCAAAATCAATAAAGAACCATCACGAGCTTTCTTCGTGTAAAGACACGGATCCATAGCACTCCGGCTATAGACCTGTGACTGCATAAAGGCATCAAACTTATGATACCACTCCCTAGGTGCCTGTTTCAAGCCATAAAGACTTTTCTTCAATTTACACACTAGGTGCTCCCTGCCAGGTTCTGCAAAGCCCTTAGGCTGCTCCATATAAATCTCATCATGCAAGTCTCCATGTAAGAAAGCCGTCTTGACATCCATCTGGTATAAATCCAAGTCAAGCTGAGCAACCAAAGGCAAGACTAAGCACAGGGTGTTCATCTTAACCATAGGAGAAAAGACCTCGTCAAAGTCCACACCATGCTCCTGCTTAAAACCCTTTGCTACCAATCTAGCCTTGTATGCTGGCTTGGGGTGTCTAGGGGTACCTTTTTAGCTTGTACACCCACTTGCATGGCAAATCCTTCTTACCCATAGGCAAGGAAACCAAATCCCAAGTGTCATTCTTATGTAGGGAGTCTATCTCAGATTGCATAGCCCTCTCCCAAGAGTGAATGTCACCCCTGCACATAGCCTCATCATAGGTGAAAGGCTCTCCTGCATCTGTAACCAAGACATAATGCATCGAGGGCTGAAATCTATCTGGTGGATGTCTATCTCTAGTAGACCGTCTCATGGCAGGCTCTACTACCTGCCCAGCTGCCTGTCCAACGGCCTAACCATGAGCATCTACTGTAGCTATAGGCTGTCCAACTGGCTGTGCGGGAGCTCTCAGCTCCTCCTGAAATATGACCCTATGGATCTCAACAACTCTCTCAGGCTGCCTATGTATCTTGTCTTCATGGAAGACTACATCATGACTGCGGATGACTTTCCGCGCCTGCGGATCCTAGAGATGGTAACCCATCTCACCTGCATCCCCATAACCAAGGAAAATGCATTTGATACTCTTGGGATCTAGCTTACTTCTCTTGTCCCTGGGCACATGGCAAAATGCCTCACATCCAAAGATACGGAGATGCGCATAAAAGGGGGGTTTTCCAGTCCATACCTCCTTTGCAACTTGGAAATCCAAACCACTAGAGTGTGATCTGTTTATGACATGCTCAGCTGTACTAACTGCCTCAGCCCAAAAGCTCTGTGGTAGGCCTGCATGGCTAAGCATACTGCATACACACTCCTGGATGGTTCTATTCATCCACTCAGCCAAACCATTCTCGGAGGGGTGTAGGGGGCGGTCAACTGACGCTTAATACCCCTCTCATCACATAACTGCTCAAAAGCACATGAGACATACTCACCCTCATTATCTGTCCTAAGGCATTTTAGCCTATGCCCAAACTGGTTCTCAACCAATGCAAGTCATCTCTAAAACACAGCCAAGACATCGGATTTCAGCTTAATGGGATAAGCCCAAACTTTCTGTAAAAAATCATCTATGAACGTAACAAAATACTTTGCACCTGGTGCACAGATCGGATGCCGTAAGCGCGCGTAGTGAGTGTCAGAAGGTCCCCAAGAACAAATGAACTCTACTTTTTGCACAAAACTCAATGTAGAAAGCATGCACGACATGAATAAGAGACCAATTGGGTGCAATCTTCCCCCATGCCTTGTGTGAGCGCTCCACAAAGCATGTATTTTATGTATTAATCATCTTCAAGCTCATGCACGTTTTTGGGTATAGGCCAGTTTAAAATTGCTTCTATCTTTTTAGGGTCAATCTTAATACCTTCTGATGACACAATATGACCTAGATATTCAATTTCTATTTGAAAGAATTCACTCTTTTCTGGATAAGCATACAATTGATTATCTTTCAACAACTTGAAAACTAAAGACAGATGTTCATAATGCTCATTCTCATTTTTACTGAATACCAATATATCATCAAAGAATACTATAACACAATGCTGATATTTCAGAAATATGCAATTCATCATTCGACTAAATATAGCAGGTGCATTAGTCAATCCAAAAGGCATCACTAGAAATTCATAATGTCTAAATTGTGTTCTAAATGCAGTTTTGAATATATCAGATTTATCTAATCTCACTTGATGATAGCCAGATTTAAGATCTATCTTACTGAATATGGCAGAATCTTGTAGTTTATCCATAAGATCATCTACCCTAGGAATTGGATATCTATTCTTAACCGTAATCTTATTCAGGGCACGATAATCAAGGCACATGCGATAAGTATTCTTCTTCTTCTTTACTAACAAAACAAGTGCGCCAAATGGAGAACTACTAGGTCTAATTAATCCTCTGTTTAGTAATTCTTCTACTTGATTTTGAATTTTTTTCTGTTCAATTTAGTTATTCCTATATGGTACTTTATATGGTGGTTTTGTACTAGGAATTAAATCTATTTTGTGATCTTTAGGACGTGAAGGTGGTAGTCCAGGTGATAAATCATCAGCAAAACAATCTTTAAATTGAGTAAGATATTGTTTATGCCTAGGATACATATGTTTTTCTTTAGCTTGAAGTTCATTCACCCAAATTAAATAAGATTTACTACTTTTACGTAATGCACATTTAGCTTGAGTATAAGTAAGCAGTGGAAAATTATTGGATGCGTGCATACCATGCAATGTAATTTGTTTTCCTTGCAAATAAATTTTAATTGAATACGTGGAATAATCTATGTCAGGATTATACTAATGACGCCAAGGCATACCTAGAATAATATCACTAGACTGTAAAGGTACAACCAGAAAATTTCTACGTTCAGTGTATTCACCAATTTTAATTTCTAAGTTATGCACCTCTTGTGTTCCATTATATCTTGTGCCTAAAAATGTTGCTTTAATGCGATAATGTGTAGAAACAATTTGTAATTTCAATTCTTTCACTAACTTTGCAGAAATAAAATCATGTGTACTACCATCATCATGCAAAATAATCTTTTATTTTCCATGCACTAAATATTTCATTGTCAACAAAGAATGTGAAGTTGGCATACCTGGTGAAATATCCGGAGTAGCAATGTCGTCCTCATCTTCCGTAAAGTCAGGCATTTTCTCACGTTCTTCTTCATCCATTGCTCCAAGATAATTGATATGGACAGGTGGCTTCTTCGATTGGCAATTGGCTGCTAGATGTCCAGGTTGATGGCATTTGTAACAAACTATAGGTTTGGCTTTAGATACATTGTTGGCAATGGCAGGAAGTCTAGGAATATTGGGATTTGGTTGTGAGGATGGCTTAGGGTTTAGATTGGTATTTGATGGCAAAGCAGGTGGTTTTGTTCAAGACTTACGGAATGATGATGGAAGAAAACGACTTTGATTGAATCTTCTAAAATTTGAATTGAATTGCTTGGAACTATAGTTACCATTTGCTTGAAATTGTTGTGGACGCTTGTCTCTTCCTCGAATCTTGTCTTCAGTGTCACGAGCCAAAGAAATTGCATCTTCAAGGATTGTAGGCTTGAACATATTGACTTCAGCGTAGTAATGTGCAAGTAAGCCAGACATAAACTTGCGTTTGTGAGTTACTTCAAGTACATCTTCAAGCATGCGTAGTTGCAATAGGGCATTCCAAAAACATTCGGTGTATTGAGAAAGGTTCACGATCTCTTTTGCTGTAGAAGATCCCATTGCTTTATGGCTTTTTCATGAAATTGAGGAGAAAGGAAATTCTACAGAAACTTGTTTTTGAAACTCTCCCAGGTAGTGGGACAATCAATGCTCTTGCGAACCACAGTCCACCAAAGAGATGCTCGATCGACTAAATGATTAGTGACACATTTAATTTTGTCTTTTTCAGCGTATGTCTCTTCATGAAAGTAATCATCAAACTGACTGATAAATGCAAGTACAGTCTTTCCATCTCGAGTTCCATTGAAAGTACGAAATTTGAAATTTCTTTTACTTATCTTTGTTTCTTTGCGGATGGATTGAGCTTCAAGTGTCGCATCGATGGTACGTCGGATAAGTTCTTCGGGTTGTGGTCCATCTTTGTCAGTGGTAGATCGTTGCAAATTGGCCAATTAAGTTTGTAAAGCTTGTTGGGCTCTTCGTTCTTCATCAAGCTGCATCATAATCAAATCCAATTTTTTTTTCCATCGTAGGTTCAGGAAGATCGCCTTCAGCCATTAAATCGTCCATGTTTTGTTCCGTCATCCTGTAAAAATCCAAAAGACCTCACTCTCTCAAAATCTGATTAGCGGGATGAGCGTAGGTCAAAGTCGGGTATACAAGGCTTATAGATTTTTGTTTGGCTTTTACGGTCTTTTTCTTTTGCGGTTGCGGTGTTCGTAGTCTTCGTAAAAACTGCGTATAACCTTCTGCGTGTGCTAAAACTGGTTCAGCAAGTCTGCGTATGTGAACAGTCTTCCAGGAAACAATTTTGTAGTTCTGTGCTTCTGTGCAGGAACAGTCCTTATGGGAGTTATTGAGATAAGTCTGTTTTGATCCTCTGTGGACTTGATTGACTTTTGTGACTTGCAGAATAATAAGACTTGCAAAACTTGAATGATTAGCCTTAGTAAACTTTGAGTACTAAGAAGATTTAAGCTTCTGAACCTGTTGTCGATTTTTTAGGCCGGGGCCGTTTTTTATGCCGAAATTAACACTGAATTGCCAATGCTGCCGTCGATTATCAATTTTAATTAATTAAGCTTTTTAAAGCTTAGTTCTAAGCTTTAACTTTAAGCTTAAACTTTTTAAAAATATGGAAGCTTGTCTGTTGACTGTGTAAAAACGACTTGGAGAGGGAGATGTAAGAGTGGTCCTCCACCTCCTCAGGCCGGTCCTTCGCGATCAGAGGCTGTAGACAGAGGTTCTTGATCGGCAGGAATCCACCCGTATCGACCATTCGCGATGAAACTCACTATAGAGCTCGATCGTTCCACGAGCTCCGCCTTCGTACAAGATGGATAGCGATTGGAAGCTCTCGATCTCAGCTTCGCTCTGATACCACTGGTGCACAGATCCGATGTTGTAAGCGCGCGTAGTGAGCGTCAGAAGGTCCGAAGAACAAAAGAACTCTACTTTTTGCACAAAACTCAATGTAGAAAGCATGCACGACATGAACAAGAGACCAATTGGGTGCAATCTCCCCCCATGCCTTGTGTGAGCGCTCCACAAAGCATGTATTTTATGTATTAATCATCTTCAAGCTCAAATAATAGCCCAAATTACAAAATAGTACGCTTTTGGCTTTTGAGTTTGCTTTAGTGACAAATAGAAATAAAGCTAATAGGCAGGCGCCTAAGAAGTCAGGCATACCGAATACAATGTCCAAATGCAATATCTAAATCGTGCGCCCATGCGAATACAAAAATAATAAATAAATATCCAACACCTTGATAAATAAGCACGACAAAATATAGGCGCCATGCCTAAGGTATGCGCTCATCAAAATATTGGCGATGACTCGAATTAAAAGTTTATGGAATCCACCGTGAAATATGCCTTCTGGCATCAGCACCACCCATAGACTGATAAGGCATGGGCCCACAGACATCCGAATGTACCAATGCCAAGGGCTCACTCATGCATGGCCTACCATACTTCTTATGCGTAGACTTAGTCTGCTTGCCATAAAGACAATGCTCATATGAATCAAAACATGCATAATCAAGGGGCAGTAAGTATTGCAAACTAGAAAGCATTTTCATTCCCTTCAAAGACATATGGCCCAAACGGGCATGCCAAAGAGATACATGTGGGATAGAACCCACAAACAAAACATGATCAAGGGAAGAAGCTGATACAATCAAGGGGTAGAGACTGCCAGCCTTGGCACCTCTCGCAATCACAAGTCTGCCATGAGTGATCTTCCATGCAGAGTCTCCAAAATATACATGATATCCTGCATCATCAAGCTGTCCAGCTGACATGAGACTGTGTGTCAAAGTAGGTACATGACATATATCCTGCATAACAAAATTGCTGCCAGAAGGAAACTGCAGCCTAACATCACCAATGCCCACAATATCAAGAGAGCTGTCATCACCCAAACGCACAGAACCCGAAATAGTACGGCATGAATGAAACCATTCTCGGTAAGGTGTCACATGAAAGGACGCACCTGAGTCCAAGAGCCAACACTGTGCATACATGGAGTGTATCTCTGTCATATGCAAAGCACTAGAAGAGGCTACTAGGATATAATCATCATCATCAACATTCTCAGGCTGCATAACATTGATCTCTTCAATTTTACACTGGACTTTGCAGGTACTATGCTGCGATCAGAAGACTTATCCTGCACTTTGTCTTTCCCCTTATCTTTGCACTTTTCATTGTGCAATTCATGGCATTGTGGCCTAATATGGCCCTTTTTTCCATAATGGTGACAAGTAACATCTACATTCCTACCACGGGATTTGCTACGTGACTTTCCACGAGACTTGGACCGAGATTTCTGAGAATCCCGTCCACAGCCACTACTACTGCCATGCTTTCCATATCCATCATTCCTATCTCTAACTGTCATAGCATGAGACACACGAGAGGCATCCAAATTCTTACGGTTAACCTCTTCCTGCAGAAGAGCACTCTCAACATTAGATAATTTCAAGGTAGCAGTAGAGGCATATAATGCAGTGCGAAATACATCCCATGACTCATTAAGAGTACCAAGCAAGAAAAGAGGAGTGATATCCTCTGCAAAAGTGATGTCCTGCGAAGTCAAGTTCTTGAGTATAGCATGGAACTGGCTCAAGTGAGCAGATATAGTCACATTTTCCTTCATGCGCAGATCCATAAGCTGCTTCAGCCAATACATTTGACTCGCTGGACTTTTCTTGTCGTAGAGATTCTTGATTTTATCCCACAACTGCCATGCACTCTATTCTTCCTCAAATACATTGTAGTGAACCTATTCTGTGAGAGACAATACAATGGTGGACTTGCATAACTCATCAAGCTCAAGCCATTCCTCATCTGGCATAGTTGCACGCGGATGCCCGCTTAACCTCAAAGGTTTGATCTGCGATTTCTACACCAACACCTACCAAATCTGGCTCTTCCAATAAGAGTAATTCGTACCATCAAGCTTAGTGATGTTGAAAATAGCATGATCAATGGACGAACTAGCCGTAATGTAGGCTGGAAAACTGTAGACAGTTCAAAACTGCTTGCTGTTTACTGCAGAAAATGACCAAAAAATCACCAAAATCGAGGGAAAATGGCGAGGAAAGTGGAACCAAAGCTGTTGCCCACCAAGTACTAGTAAAAGTACATCATTTCAGAGTGTTTCAGCATGAAAAATCCATGTCAGTCCATACATATATGCTTGTTGTAATAAATTTCAAATTTCAATAAAAGAGAGCTAACAGTGCAAAAATCGGATCCCATGGCAATCAGATACTGCCAAGACTAAAGCCGACATCATGCGGGCATAGCATAAGTATATGACGGGTCAAAAATCATGAATCCAACACCCAAGTATGTCATACAAACATCTACCAGTGATAAGGCACACTCCCTAGTCAACGGGGCAAAGTGTTCTACCACTACCAAAACTTGACACAAGTAGGTGTCAGTTCACAAAGATACGGATCCAAAACTGAGACTCAGCTCATAAGCATACAGTGAACCAAGACATATGATGTATCATCCCAAAGGGTAAGAAATCCCAAAGTCTCAAGTGTCTATAACTGCTCTGATACCAGTTGAAAGGGAGCGACGAATCAAAGGTTGGACTCGAGAGCTATGGCGGGAGAGTAAGAGCAAGAAAGGGAGAGACTAGAAATGGGAACTCCACTGTGAGTGGGGAGTCGATGGGAAGCTGAGAATGCCACAAACCAAGCTCAAGAGTTGGAAAGCAAAGCTCTGATACCAATTGAAAGGGAGCGATGGATCGAAGGTTGGACTTGAGAACTATGGCGGGAGAGCAAGAGTAAGAAAGGGAGAGACTAGAAATGGGAACTCCAACAGTCACAATGTGTGACCAAGCCTTTCTTTATTCAAACTGTCACTAAAAGAATAAAGAATAAAGTGATGGTGACGGGCGCTCGCCACCTGCAGTGTGCAGTGGCGGTGACTGTCAGTGTAGTAATACACGGGCGGCTAGGCAGAGGCGCCTTTACCCCCAACAACCTCCCACTTAAAGACGAATCTGCCCCAGTGAGGAGTGAAAAAAAAAAAAGAAAAAGGACAATACAACATGTACACATGTACAACAAGATGAGGAAAGACGTCATCTCATCCCACCCCCAACACTTAGTAAGCTGGTCAGTGTCTACCGGTCTAAGGGGACCGCGGGGTCTTAACACAGTCTATACTATCAGACTGGCCAGTGTCTGCCGCACTAGGACTTGGGGGTCTTAACACAACCTTTTCTAGCAAGCTGGTCAGTGTCTGCCCATCTAGACTGGACTATTGGGGCTTTGTTTTTGGAGTTATTGATGATTATCACCATGCGGGTCCACCCTCGACTCAATTACATTTGAGGAGAGGAGGCACGTTGGGGTCTATGATTGAGAACCGCTTTGTTTTGGTTTTCTGAAGAGGCTCAAGGGTCGTTGGAAGGGGCACGGGGTTCTCCTCGAGCCAAAGGGCAAAGGCATCTTTTTCGCGTTCGCGGGCCTCCAATTCTGAGATCCAAGTGGCCTCCTTGAGTGGATGCCCGCGCCACTTGGTGAGGTATTCGGGGAAGCCTCTTTGTTCCCGGCGTCGGAGGAATGCTTCTACTTCGAAGGGACCGTTGGAATGGAGCATTAGTACGCACCTTCCCCATTGGTTGTCTAGATAGAACGTGCGCAGAAGACGAGCATGAAACGCATTATAAACACAAACACTGTCTGGCAGGTCCAGTTTGTAGGTGACTTCGTTCAGCACTTGAGTGATTCGGTAGGGTCCATAGTAGCGGTGATTGAACTTGGGAGTCATGTTCTTGGGAAGTGACATATTCTTAGAGCTAACTAGGACCATGTCTCCTTTGGCGAATAGTACAGCCTTTCTCTTCTTGTTGGCTTGCTCGGTCGTGGTGATCTTGCTCTGCTCGAGGCTTTGCTTAACTGCTGCATTCCGATCTCTCCATTTCTTCAAGAACACTTCTGCATCTTGATCTTCCACTTTGGCTGCTCTATATGCTAAGTCTAGTGGGGTATTGACTTCTTTTCCTATGGCTAACTCAAAGGGGGTGTACCCCGTTGCTGAATGGATGGAGCTATTGTAGTGGAATTCCAAGACATCAAGGTACAGGGTCCAATCTTTCTGGTCCACTCGGGCATAGCTCTGAAGATAGTCTTCGATGCATTGGTTGACTCATTCTGTTTGTCCATCTGTCTCTGGGTGGAAGGATGATGAGAATCTCAATTGTGTTTCCAGGGCCTTGAAAAGTTCCTTCCACATGTCGCTCATGAATCTTCCATCTCTATCTAATACTATGGCCAGTGGTAAGCCATGGAGTTTGAATACATGTGTGAAGAAGAGGCGTGCTACCTCCTTGGCATTTAGTGGTGGTTTGGTCGAGATGAAGTGGGCCTGTTTGGAAAAATAGTCCACCACTACAAAGATGATTGTGTACCCATGGGACTCCAGTAGTTCCACAATGAAATCCATGCTGATGACATCCCATGGGTGGTTGGGTACCGGTAATGATTATAGTAGTCCTGCGGGTCTTGATTGTGGTGCTTTGACCAATTGGCAAGTGGGGCAAGTTTTGATGTAGTTTATTACTTCTTCCTTCATATTCGGCCAAAAGAACTACTTCCTAAGGGCCTCCAAGGTTTTGCTTTGCCCTTTGTGGCCTTCAATTTTGCCATCATGTATCTCATGCAGAATGAGTTTCTTCAACTCCAAATTTTTGGGGATATACAATCTCTTGCCTAAAAATAGAATACCCTCCTCTAGGGTGTACATTCCATGTGTGGTCTTCTCTGCTTCCACATCACTGATTATCTTGTGCATCTCTTGGTCTTGCTCTAGGGCCTCCTTGACTAGTTCTATAAAGTTGCTAGTGACCACACTGACAGCTTTCAAGTCAGCTTTCCGGCTCAAGGCATCTGCTATCTTGTTAGTGGAGCCGGGCTTGTGTTTAATCTCCGGGTTGAATTTTGCTAGGAAGTCTAGCTAGTGGGCTTGCTTTACCGATAACTTGGGTTGAGATTGGAAATATTTGAGGAAGATATTGTCGGTGAAGACAATTGTGTACTTGTCTTTAACATAGTGCTTCCATTTTCTAAGGCAGTGGATGACTGCCATCATTTCCTTCTCATGTGTACTCCACCTTGTTTCAGCATCGGTAAATTTATTGGACTCATAAGCAATGGGGTGACCTTCCTACACCAATACACCTCCTATGCCGCAGTCAGATGCATCTGTAGAAATTTCAAAGGGTTTGGTGAAATTCGGCTTAGGACGGGAGTTTGGCTCATGCACTTCTTCATCTGCTCAAAGGCTTCATGTTGCGCATTCCCCCATGTAAAAGAGTGATCTTCTTTGGTGAAGTGGGAGAGGGGGGCTGTGATGAGGCTGTAATCTTTGATGAATCTCCGGCAAAATACTGTGAAGCCGAGGAACTCCCACACTTCTCTTACAGTTTTCAGTACAGGCCATCTTTGGACGGCTTCCACTTTCTTAGGATCCACTTTGATTCCATATGCTCCTACAATAAAGCCTAAGAACTCCAACTCTTTCACTGCGAACTCACATTTTTCAGGCTTGGCATATAACTGATGCTGCCACAGTTTCTCAAAAACTCGGTGTAAGTGTTGCTTGTGCTCTTCTAAGGTTTTGCTATAGACTAGGAGGTCATCTATGTAGATAATGACAAAGATATCTATCTCCGGTCTAAAGACTCCATCCATGAGGCCACAAAATGTGCCTGGCCCATTGCTTAGGCCGAATCCTAATGCTAACCACTCAAAACTACCATATCGGGTGCGGAAGGCTGTTTTTGGGATATCTTCTTCGACTATGCAGATTTGATGGTATCCTGATCTAAGATCAATACGACTAAAGTACTTGGCCCCGTGCAATCTATATAAGAGGTCTTCCACCAAGGGCATTGGATGGTAGACCCTTGGGTAGCTCGGCTAGCATTACATCTTTGAATTCTTCAAGTATTTATGCCACTTCTGTGTTCCTTCTTTGTTGTCTAAGTTTTTTGCCATCTCCTTCTTCTTCAATTGGTCGGATCATACACAGGTAGACCATATCTCCTTGTTTGATTGATTTTTTGCTTGGCACTGCATGTCATGATACGTGGCCTGATAACGGTCCCTTGGACCGGTGCATTTTGGGTCTGGCCCTTTGGTTGGGTTGTCGTTGGCTTCACTATTTGGCATGATACTCCTGGCTTATTCTCCTTCATTTGCACCTTGATTGGGGTCCTGCCAGGCAGTTGCATTCTTTCACATGGTACTCTGACGCCTTCTCCTTGCATATCTAGCATCATTTCATTTACACCTTTACCGAACATTGCAATGACATACTTGTTATAGAATTCCAAGCCCAATATCACTTCAAAATCTTCCATGGGGATTACTAAGAAGTTGAGTTTTGCTTTCCACTTGTCGGCTTCTACTTGGACTGCAAAGACTTGTTTCACTTCCTTGGCTTCTCCTTGTGCGAATGTTAGTGTTAATCCTTCTGGGGCCTTACATAATTTTAATCCATGTTTTGCTACACATCTTGGTGTCATGAAGTTGTGTGTTGCCCCTATGTCCACCATGATGGGTTGGTTTCCTTCGCCCACTCGTCCTTTGATGTATAGATGGTGAACTGCCGCTACTCTGGCTGCCATGCATTGGGGTCAAGCGCTAATTGTCCCTACCCTTGGGTGGTCCATACTTTCCTCACTTCCATTTGGGATTTCTTGGATGCGCGGTGGTTGTGGTTCTTCTCCTCCATATGCGCTAGTCGCATTCACCCTTGACCCACTTCATGAAGCTGTAACTTCTATCGGGCATCTGTTTTGGTAGTGTGGGCCCCCGCATTTGAAGCATCTGATCCCGACGGACAGGCCTGGGGGTCTCCACCATGATGTGTTTGATCCTGCGGGCCCATACGATGTGCTAGGGGTTGGCCTGTAGTGATTGTTTTCCCATATTCTTGCTGCTCCTCTTGGTACTAAAGCGGTTTGTGACACGGCCATGGTGGTGGCGGTGTTTTGGCTCCTTGTATCTGTGAATGCCCCTCTAGGGGCATTGGGCCTTTGGTTCCATGAGTAGTTGTTGTTGAAGTTGTTGTTGAACCTGCTTTGGTTCCCCTATGATGTTCTTCTGCCTTCCAGGTCCACTAGTCTTTCGCCCATTCTCATGGCTTCTGCTAAGATTTTTGGCTCCTGTCTCTCCACATCTCTTCTAGCCCATTCTTGCATCCCAAACAAAAATCCATGTAATTTAGTGTATGTATCCATGTTTGGTAGTTGCAGCACAATCTGCCTGTATTTGCTTACGTATTCTTTCATCTTCCCTTGTGTTTGCTTGAGGTTCCTCCATTCATCTCTCACTTTGAATTTTCCCATCTTTGGAATGAAGTAGTCCTTCAATTCTTCCTGGAGTTCTTCCCACGAAAAGATGGTGTGGCCCTGCTTTTGCTCCAGCAGGTACCAACTGGCAGCGTCCTCCTCCAAGTAAATGGATGCCACCTCCTCCTTCCTGTCTTCAGTTATTCGTGAATACTTCAAGTACATGTCCACCTCTGCAATCCATTTCTTCAGGACCATCCCATCTCTCTCTCCCTTGTACTTGGCTAGTTGGGGCATCTTGAATTTTCCATAGTCGTCTTCTAAACTGTCACTATCTTCCTCCTCTTTACAGTGGTGATTCTTCTCCTTCTTCTTGTCTTTCTTTTTGCTTCCTGCTTCTACTACTTTCTCCTTCTCTTTCCTTGTATCTTGTGCCCTCCTAGATGCCTCCTCTCTACCCATCCTATCTGTCTCCTCTTGCATTCTGTGTCTTTTCTCCTCCTCTTGCTGTTGTATCACCCATTCTCTATAGCCTTGCTCCACTTCTAGTTTTTTCTTCCTTTCCTCCTCCTCTTCCTTCATCTGCATGTTCCTCCATATTGACTCTAGCATGCCTGACATGCCATCTAATTGCCTTTCTAGTCCGGCCACCTTTTCCTCTTGGGCCACTCTCCATTCTTGCCCTCTACTCTTCTTCCGCTCCTCCATTGTTGGGAGGGTGACATTCTCCCTTTCGTCCTCCATGTGGTTGGTGGTGGTGTCGGCGCAGGGAAGCCGCGATGAGGTCGGCACGGGGAAGCAGCGTCTCGCTTGTGGTGGTGTGGGTCATGCCGCGAGGAAGCCGTGTCACATCTTCGGATGGTGGAGTGTCAGGGTTGGGGCGTCACACCGGGGGCAACGCGACGTAGGGCGTCGCGCTGTGGGTCATTATGACTTCGTTCTCTTCGGGGCACTGGATCTTCTCTCCTGCTTCCGTAAGCACTCCTTCACTCCGAGCAAGAGTTGCTCTGATACCAAGTGTGATAAACCTACACTCGTTACGCACTCAACATGGCACAGAAAGGTAACACGATATATGAGCTCAAGGTATACTCTTGCATTATTCAATCCAAAAAGAGGAACAACATAGACACATCCCAGGACTACACCCTCGTGACGCCGCACATAAGAGGGTTCACCACTGGGTATAGGGAATCACACGTAGTGTGAAAACAAGGCAAGGCTTTGAGTCACTACTACTCCCTATATAGATGCATTCGGTAGCAACGGCATGGTATAGGTACAAAGCCCTTACCGGGGGGGGGGATGTCAGGTAGATTTTTAAGTATGGGAGTGTTAGGGAGATGTATTGGGCTATTGTTCAATTGTACCGAATCGTGTTGTTGAACCATATTGTGCTATTGAATCATGTATTAGATCCTATTATAGTGGATTCCATGTAGCTATATTCTATTGGATTCAATCACCTAACATGTAGCATTGGGGGGGGGGGGATGTCAAGTAGATTTTTAAGTATGGGAGTGTTAGGGAGATGTATTGTGCTATTGTTCAATTGTATTGAATCATGTTGTTGAACCATATTGTGCTATTGAATCATGTATTAGATCCTATTATAGTGGATTCCATGTAGCTATATTCTATTGGATTCAATCATCCAACATGTAGCATCTCATTTAGCAAACAATCGAGGGGGGTGGCTGAGGACATGTGCTTGCTAGTTAGAGGCATGCTCTATCGGTAGCATGAGGGAGGATGCCTTGGTGCTAGTTGCTCTATTGATCAATGTTAGATTTGCATCCATGGAAAATACAAGAACTATCTATGCATGAACACTACTGATTGCAAAGCTTTGCTTGGGTGCATTTTTCACTCACCCCATGCATGAAATATGCCTCTATGTAAAAACCTTGCAATGATGCATATCACTTGTTTTCATTTGACTAAGGTGAGGCCATCTCAGTTGTTGCATGTCAATAGTAGGCCTCTAGGTGGGGATTGCATTGAGGAGGTGTGAAGTGTATATGTCAATGACATCATGTGCTCCACATGTGCAAGATGGGGGGTGGCAAGAACCAAATCTAACAACTATGGCACCTATATTAAGAGGTCGTGGCATTCAAACAAGGGGGGCCTTGTGTGTTTGTGCAAAGTGACGTAGCCATTACTTTGTGTGGGAAATCCCTTGTGGATTTTAGGGTAGGGTATTTACTCAAGGGGTTTATGTTGATCTTTTCTAACCTTGTTGACATTTTGGGGTTTAAATGGCTCCTCATATGCAAACGCACAAAGATAGTGTCTCCAAGGGATCATGGCTTACAATCGAGGATAGTTTGATGTGTAGTGAGTGAGGAGGCCAGTTCTAGAGCTTCGAGTGTTGCAGTGCTCCTTGAGTCATGCTTGTTGTCATCGGAGCCTATGGTGGATGCATATCCAATTGTACAAGAGCTGTTAGGGCCTCCTCCAATGAGCACTTCTAGCACTATTGCTTGTCAAGAGGATGCAAGTCCTCCTCATGCCGCAGAAACAAAGGGTGTTACCTAGATTCAAGCATCCGAGGCATGCATGACTAGTACCCCTACCGACACACCAAATCATGATTGATTTGATTGGAAAAGAATTGGATTTGGACATATTGCATGATGTGGTCGATACATTGGTCATTAGATGGGGATTAGAGCCCACTTTGGTGCCAACACCCCCTTCCTTGTATCTGTCATGTGGCATAGTTTCAACACACTAATGGAGGTTACAAATATGGACATGCAGGAGTGGGGGCCGATATGGGCAATGAAGAATGAGGTGTTTGAGAATGCACTTGAAGGAATAGAGTCGGAGGATTTGAAGGGCAAGATATTCTTCATCTGGGATGGCAACCACCAATTCAAGGTATGGTATAGTTGCATCCAAGAAGGTATGTTATTTGCATCTTATCCAAGGCATGTTATAGTCGCATTCAAGAAGGTATCTTATAGACATATAATTTGGGCCATGACAACATCATTTCTTTTCATGTAGCACAATCCCACATGGAATCTTGCTTGTCAATGTGAGAGGCCAATTTCTAAAGGTCAAGAAAGAGAAGAGGGCGAGCTCCTGATGGCACTGTAGTCTCAAAATGAGTAAGTTTCTTTGTCATGTATTAGATCTCTAGTTTGGTATCATGTGTCGATACTAGGCTCAAGATTTGGTTGCGTAGGATTGCATGTACAAATGCTGCCACAACTCTCTCCCAAAAGATCTTTTATTTTCAAAAGTTTGGGATGGTGGACAAGACATCCATCATGGCAAGCTTGGGAAACAATATTTGCAAGTGTACAGAGTATGAGATGGCAATGGAAAAATGTACCATGATTCCATGGTACAATGCCCCTGCCATGATTTTAGTGCAACTTGTGTGGAAGGTTAGTGTGTCTTTTTTTCCTAGCTTTACAGTATTGTTTGGAACGTGGCAACCAATCCTTGATTGGTGGACTTTGTACACTCAATTCCTAGAGTCTGTGTGAGTTACAATTGTTGACCTAGACAAGGCCTACCTTAGTGAAGCCAAGTACTATGTCAAACATGACAAGGCCATGCATCAGGTTGAGACCCAATACCCGGGACATAGCATACAATACACTCATTAGCACAAACCCAGCAAATAGGGAGGGCTTCTTCCACTTGGTATTTTCATACAATTGGACGAAGGATAGCTCGATGCAAATAAGAAAGGAGAATCTCTACATCCTCGCGATGTCAAGGCTCAGCCCTACGAGGTATGATATATAATGCCTTACAATCTTTAGTATCATACAACAATGCCAGCCTAGGAAATGGAGCTAATTCTTAAATGGAAGTCTAAAGATGTCATAGCTCACGCAAAATTCAGAGATAACAAGAGGATGCAACTACATGTCAATAAGGAAATATACTAGGAACATTTGCTGGAGGCATGGGAGGGCCATACAAAGAACCCACAAGTAGCTACCACCAAGCTTGCAATCAAGTACCACAGAGACTACACCATAGAGAGAGAAAGGAGATATGTTAATAGCACAAGCAACACATGACCAAGTTGAGGTTCCAACCTAAATACTACTCGTACTACACTCTCTCATCAAGGATGCATGACATACTCTATCAACTGATCTCGACTAAATTGAGCTTAGCATGTTTCATTGTATCATTACTTACTTACACATCCAATCATTAGTGCTCCACCCACCCACCCCCTTTCTTTTTTTATGTATCCCTATAGGGACATTGTATTGTACCTCACTTTACACTCTATTGTACACTATATATCGTTGATTAACATTTAGCACATCATACTATGATACCCAATGACTATTATCATGGTACACAATTTTGTCTCATAGGCCATTTTTAGCCTCAACAAACTTTAATATTTATTTCCACACGCACACGCACACACACACACACTCTCTCTCTCTCTCTCTCTCTCTCTCTCTCTCTCTCTCTCTCTCTCTCTCTCTCTCTCTCTCTCTCTCTCTCTCTCTCTCTCTCTCTCTCTCTCTCTCTCTCTCTCTCTCATATCATGATCATCAAAGCTGAACTAGGGGCTACATCGATAGTTATGGAGGCCCTTGCTTGATCAGTATCATTTAGTATATAGTTTATGGGATTTAGTAAGATTTTCCCCCTTTTAATACTCCCTTGATGCACCCTCCCTTCCTCTATGCCGTTCAAAGATTAACATAGTCATCAAAATGGACCTAGCTCAGTTAGATGTTAGGACATGGATAGCACCAGTATAATGAGTACCACAAAGTAAGGACAAAATTTGAAATTGTGTTTAATGCTATTGAATTGATGAGTTTTTGTCATGTGTGGTAAGGTCTATTCCTTCCTTCTTTTTGCTTGGTTAGTTGGGGTTGTCTAGCCTACAAATTTTGCTTCATATGCCCCCAAAGGACATCAGCCAAACAAGAAAACAATAACAACCATGTAGTGAAGCAGACAAACAACCATAGTGAGATGGACATTCCCCCTCCCCCCCCTTCGCCAAGCCGCTACTCAATGTTGAGATATCGAGCTCCACTCGTGATACGCCAGGGTGACCGTTGTATATTTATGTCACCGACTTGTCAGTTGCAGACGCGGTTGGTACACCGCCCATGAATAATAGCTACATGATAGCTATCCTTATCTACTCTAGTTCGTGGCTCAGTTAGTATGCCACCTTAGTTAGTTGAGTTTGGTTTGAGACCCATATATAGGGTTCTTCTATTTCTTTGTACTTGAGTTCTTTTGGCTTACACAACTAAGAAGAGGAAAACTGTTTTCAGCCTCCACCCTTGTGTGTCTTCCCCCATTGTGCAAGCAAGAAAGCTTCAAGCGAGACTCCTTCCTTCTCTCCCACAATCTTGACATGGTATCAGAGCCTTGTTCGTGGTAAGGAGCTCAAGAAAGCAAGCCAAGCTCGCGGTGGTCTGGTAAGAGGAGCAGTGTTGCTTTCATTTCCTGTTTTGGGAGCAGATCTCTGTAGGTAGCACAGCCAGAAATTGCAGGAGTGCATTGTCTCAGGTTGAGACGCCCTTCGCGGTGAAGCAAGCGACCTTGTTTTTTTGATTTGAGGCCATTTCGGGGCCTGTTTTGCAGACGGAAGTTTTCTGCACGCACTCAAGAAAAGGCTCAGTTTTATGCTGTGCGACCACTGTTCTACAGGTCGGTGAAAAGTTACTGTAGAAATTGCATCGTATGCTTGTGCGCAGAGACATTGGGAGTTTCAGAATCATCCTTGGTTCCTGTTTATGCAAAATCGTCACTAGGAAGTGACTGTGTGGTCAAATACCACTTTCGCCAGTTTTGCAGATTTGCCCTTGTGAGGGTGAAGCAGTGTTTTTTGCAGTGACAGAATTTCTTGCAGTATTCTGTAATGGCGTCTGATTCTCTTTCACAGATTGTCACTGAAAAGCTTGACAAGAACAACTTCCAGGCATGGAAGTTTAGAATGACGAATTTCCTTATGGGAAAAGGATATTGGGAATTTGTTGCAGGAAATGAAGAAGAACCAGTTCTTCCTGATGTTCCCAATCAACAACAAATGCAGGCATTTAAAACATGGCATGAGAGAGCCAGGAAAGTTATGTATTGGCTGTCTATCAGTATTTCAGACTCTATGATTGTGCATATTCAGGATGCAAGTACGCCAAAGGAGGCATGGGATACTTTGTCAAAAATGTATAGCACAAATACGCAAGCCAGGAAAATGCAGCTCAAGCAAGAGTTGTATAATGTGCAAAGAGAAAGTATGAGCATCAACGACTACCACATGAAGGTGAAGAAGATTGCAGATGCACTTGCTTCCATTGGGTCGCCAGTGGAAGATGATGATTTAGTTTCCGTGACCTTGAATGGTCTAGGAAAGGATTATGCACAGTTTCGGACATCCATTTCAGTTCGTGAAAGATTTCCTGATTTTGAGGAGTTGATTGCTCTTCTAATTTCTGAGGAACAGAGAAATGGTGGTGCATCTTCTTCAGGAGGAACTTCAAAAGAAGTTGTCTTCTACTCAAATGCTGGAAGAGGTAGAGGCAGAGGTAGAGGAGGCCGATTTGGAGGCCGTGGCAGAAATCAGAATATGCAGCAAACTCAAGAAAACCAGTCCTATGGAGGAGGACGTGGTAACTCTAGAGGCAGGGGGAGCCAAAGAGGTCGTGGTGGATGGCAAAGAGGCCAAAATGCAAACAGTAATGTTGAATGCTACTACTGTGGTAAAATGGGTCATATGGCTAAAGACTGCTATAAAAAGCAGAATGACATCATGAATGGAAAACTGCAACAAGGGAATTATGCATCTTCTAGTAGACAGGGTGATGACAGAAATGAGCATTTGTTCATGGTGCAGCACATGAACAATTCTATGACAAGTGCAGAAGAAAGCAATGATGTATGGTATGTTGACTCAGGTGCATCAAACCACATGACAGGTCATGCAGAATGGATGGAGGATGCAAGGAAAATGAAAAAACCAGGATTTGTGGAGACTGGTGATGATACTGCACATCCTATTGTGCAGATTGGAAAAATTCCCTTGTCTATGCAGGGTGGGAAAAAGAAATACATGTCCGATGTATTTCATGTCCCGAATATCACCAAGAATCTGGTTTCAGTTGGTCAAATGGTTGAACAGGGCTTGCAGGTCAGATTTAATCCTCATGGATGCTTTGTTGAGGATATGAAAAATAAAGGTCGCTTGATAGCAAAAGGAAAGAAGAAGGGCAGAATGTTTACATTGGATGCAGACATGTCTGAATTGAGTGCAGCAATGTTTGCACATGGGACCGGTGTAGTTGCAGATATTGATATCTGGCATAAACGCATTGGTCATGTTAATGTACAGCGACTTAAATCAATGCAGGCCCAAAATATTGTTGCAGGATTGCCCAAATTCAAGGTTGCAGAAATGCATAAGGTATGTGAAGCCTGTCAGTTTGGAAAACAGGCAAGGAAACCATTTCCTAGACATGTTCAAGAGAGTGAGAAGCCATTGGAATTAATTCACTCTGATGTGTGGACAACTAAAGCTGCATCTCTTGGAGGCTGTCATTATTTTGTCAGTTTTATTGATGACTATAGCAGAAAAGTTTGGGTGTATTTTATGAAAAAGAAAAGTGAAGTTTTTGGGCATTTCAAAACTCTTAAAGCTATGGTTGAAAAAGAAACAGGCTTGCAGATAAAATGCCTAAGGTCAGATGGAGGGGGAGAGTACCTCTCAAATGAGTTTGCAAAGTTCTTGCAGGAGCATGGCATAAAGCAGCAATATTCATGCAGTTATACCCCACAACAAAATGGAATTGCAGAAAGGAAAAACAGGCATATTGGAGAGGTATCTCGTGCCATGCTCAATGAAAAAGACTTGCCAGATTTTTATTGGGCTGAAGCAGTTGCTACAGCAGTCTACATAATGAACAGGACTCCCACTGCAGCAATACATGGAATGACTCCAGAGGAGAGGTATACTGGTAGGAAACCAGATATTTCTCATTTGAAAATTTTTGGTTGCATTGCCTATGTACATGTGCCAGATGAGCTGAGATCCAAGTTGGATCCAAAAGCTGAGAAGTGCATCTTTATTGGTTACTCTCTGCAGCAAAAAGGGTATAGATGTTATAACCCTTCTACTCGTAAGTTTACAGTGAGCAGAGATGTTGTTTTTGATGAGATGAGTAGCTGGTATAAACCAGTAAATGTGATTGATGATGAAGATGCACAAAATGGTAATGCTACACAGAATTCACAGCAGCAGTCACAAAATATTAGTGGACCTGGAGCGTCCTCTAGCAGTGGTTCACATTCTTCGCCATGGACAGGCAGATTGAGATCAGGAGAATCTTCTCAAAGCAATGCAGATAGTGGTATGCAGGTATCACGAAAAGGAAAAGAGAAGGTTGATCAGCCCATGTTTGATGTGAATGCAGGTCACTCTTATGTGGATGGTGAATCCAGTGGCTCAGAACAGAGCATTGATGATGAGTTGGGTATTCCTTCTATTGTTACACCTGGAGTAAGGAAGACCAGGGATGTTTTGAGAGCACCTGGGAGTGAACCTACTTTGCGCAGGTCTACAAGAGCTAGGTATCCTGTGGATAGGCTGAAATATGATGGATTTACAGCCATTCACTATGCATATATGGTCAAAGTGATACAGGAACCAGAACCCACATCTTTTGAGCAAGCCATGGGAAAAGAAAAATGGGAGAAAGCCATGGATGAAGAAATGGATGCCTTGGAAGCAAATGCTACATGGGAGTTAGTACCTTTGCCTAAAGGTAAGAATGCAATTGGCTGTAAGTGGGTTTATAAGGTGAAGCACAATGCTGATGGTTCTGTGAACAGATACAAGGCAAGATTAGTAGTCAAGGGGTATGCACAAACATATGGCATTGACTATGAAGAAACATTTAGTCCGGTTGCAAGGATGGCAACCGTAAGAGCAGTCATTGCTATGGCTGCATCAAAGGGATGGTCTTTACATCAGATGGATGTAAAGAATGCCTTCTTGCATGGTGATTTGCAAGAAGAGGTCTATATGGAGCAGCCACCAGGTTATGTGCATGCTGTTCATCCTGAGTTTGTTTGCAGGTTGAAGAAAGCCTTGTATGGCTTGAAGCAAGCACCTAGAGCATGGTCTGACAAGATAGGACAGTATCTTGTCACTATTGGCTTTCAGATTTCCAAGGCAGATTTCTCACTTTATGTGAGAAAAACAGAGAAAGGTATTATGCTGCTTGTCATTTATGTTGATGATTTGATTATGACAGGTGACAGTGATGAAGATATCCTTCATGTGAAAATGCTATTGAAGCAGAAGTTTGAGATGAAGGATTTGGGAGAGCTGCGTTATTTCTTGGGCATTGAGGTGGTTAGATCACCAAGTGGGATACAGCTCTTGCAGAGGCAGTATGGATTGGACATGCTGTCCAAATATGGGATGACAGGCTGTAAGCCTATTTCAGTTCCTTTGGAGAAAAATGTGAAGCTGAGCACAGATGCAGGTGAGCTTCTAGAAGACCCTACTATGTACAAACGCATAGTAGGAAGTTTGATTTATATGACTATTACCAGGCCAGATTTGAGCTATGCTGTTGGATTGGTAAGTCAGTTTATGCAGGCTCCAAGGAAACCACATTTGGATGCGGCTAGACGCATACTTAGGTATGTGAAGTCCACATTGCAGTATGGACTATTTTATGAGACTGGGGTTCAGATACAGTTGCATGGATACACTGATGCTGATTGGGCTGGTAGTATTTCTGATAGACGATCTACCAGTGGATATGTATTCTCTTTTGGGAGTGCTGCAGTCACTTGGAGCAGCAAGAAACAGCCTACAGTTGCCTTGTCGAGCACAGAGGCTGAGTACAGGGGTGCAGCAATGGCTGCATGTGAGGTAGCTTGGTTGCATAAGCTACTTTATGATATGCATCAGTCTACAGATGGGCCAGTTGTCATTTATTGTGACAACATGAGTAGTATACACTTGGCAAATAACCCAGTCTATCATGCTAGAACAAAGCACATTGAGGTGCATTATCACTATGTGCGAGAGAGGGTTTTACTAGGTCTTATTGATCTAGTTTATGTCAGCACAGAGGATCAGGTAGCTGACATATTCACGAAGGCATTGGGCGCAGAGAAGCTGCGCAAGTTCAGAGACCTGCTTGGTGTGCAGGAATTGGGATTGAGCTCGAGGGGGAGTGTTGAGATATCGAGCTCCACTCGTGATACGCCAGGGTGACCGTTGTATATTTATGTCACCGACTTGTCAGTTGCAGACGCGGTTGGTACACCGCCCATGAATAATAGCTACATGATAGCTATCCTTATCTACTCTAGTTCGTGGCTCAGTTAGTATGCCACCTTAGTTAGTTGAGTTTGGTTTGAGACCCATATATAGGGTTCTTCTATTTCTTTGTACTTGAGTTCTTTTGGCTTACACAACTAAGAAGAGGAAAACTGTTTTCAGCCTCCACCCTTGTGTGTCTTCCCCCATTGTGCAAGCAAGAAAGCTTCAAGCGAGACTCCTTCCTTCTCTCCCACAATCTTGACACTCAAAACAAAACAACCAAAGCTAAATTTTTATTTTTACAATTTGAACTAAACACTAAGGAACATAAGATAAATGTGGCAATAAGTAGGATGTGTGTGCGCAAAGGAGATTGTGCATCTATTGTATTACCTCTCTTCTATCACTACCTCACCTATGAACTAGTTATGTTAACTCTTCCATAGCATAATATGGTATTTATTTTGACATATTTCCCAACATAATGAAGATTGCAATCATGATTTTTTAAACTATATAGCAAAGTACCTAAGAGAAAAAGGTTATTATGAAATAATCTTGAGAAGTTGGATACAAATAGATTTACAATTTAAGTTTGACCCCAATGCCATTTAGAAACAATTTGCATCTCCCTTGATAATTATGATATTTGGATTCAAGAGGAAATGTTGTTGCTTGATAGATCATAAGTGATGTATGGGGATGACAAAGACAAAAATGTTCATTAATGGTGTTATTAGAAGCAAGCATCAAGCCCCTTCATTTTGATATATATACAAGATCGAGCTCATACGAGATGTTCTAACTCCATCGTCAACATCGAGCACATTTAAGCACCAACATGTATATGTACCATCTTCAAATGTTTATAGATTGCAAAGTTGACATTGATTAGAGCTTGTTTTTTTGGTGACCTCGAATTTAAACGTATTTGAAGCCATTCCAAATATGAAAAACACTTGGGCATCGAGTATTTTTCACCCAAACTAGTGTGCTTAATTTAATCTAGCATAGTCCCACAACTACATATAGTATCAAGATCAAATTCCAAAATTATCTACATTATTCTTATTAAGGTTATCTAGTCTAGCTTACACAATAGAGGAAGGGTAAGGTGGTGAGGCACTATAATGATGTGAAAACATACTCATTCTAAGAAGCACAAAGATAACCCATTCAACATCGCACCTAGATGTCTTAATTTAATATCATATACAAACCCATCAATGTCCTAATTTGATATCATATACAAACCCATCAATGTCTTGAGCTCAGATAGAGCAAGTTTGTGGACACCAAAACCATTATTACATCAAGCGTTAGGGATTTTAGCCTATTAGAAGAATGTGGGTACATAGATGGAAAAATAATACTACTATTGTTTTTTTTAATGCAAGAAATATATTGCTTGGAAGACAAATCTACAAGCCCTTCACAACCAAGGGCATTGATGAGAGTTAAGATAACTCAAAAGGCAGATCACCCAAACTAGGCTGGAGTCTGGACTAGATGAGAAACAACATTGAGCATCTCTCATTCATTATCGAACTCATAACCAACCCCCTCTGCATATGCCACAGTCTCAGCGACTCCGGCTTCAGGTTGGCGGGATGGCAGAATCCCCGACCAATTCTGAGAGATGTGCTCCTCAAAACCTACCCTGTGAATCCACTTCTTCAGCAGCCAACTTGTTCCGGATTGCTTGTCTACCGTCCCAGAAAAGGTGTCCTGAGGTTTCTTCCTCTCTCCCACACAGCAGGCACGTCGGGGATCTCTTCATCCACCTGCTCAACCCTTTCCTTCTAGGGAGTCTGTGGAATAGGACTTTCCACATCATTAGGTTTAATCTTGCGGACGGGGTTGCCCTCCACACCCTTCTGCTTCTCGTCTTCCACGTCTTGATTTTGGTCCTTGGGAACCTGTCCTTCCATACCCTCAGCTAGCTTCAGGAAGAATTGTGAATTCCCCACCATAAGATTTTCCCCCTCACACAGTTTGCCAGCGGCTTTCCTGCAGGGGATACCAAAGCCTTCCCTGACTCCTCCTCTATTATTGCAGTAGGCCAATCTTCTCTCTTTCTGGAGAGCACTTGGCTCAACTAGTTGGTCTTCAAACTTCACTTGGCGTTTCCTCCACAGTAAGAAAATCTAATCTGGCCTCTCTTTGTCCCACACATCATGCCACCTGATCACCCATTAGCTTCTGTGATAACCTACAGTTGGTATTGAGGATACATTTACCTATCCTCCATGTTTATAGATGAGGTGTTGGGGACACATTCTGCCTGTCATCACACATTTGTAGACAGTCTGGTATGATTCTGCGAGTTAGGGACCTGAAGGACAACTTTTTGAGTGACGATGTGATTTCTTGATTGTGAATGCAATTTGGCTTGGCACAAGTGTTGAGTATGCTACCCACTTGTATGTTCTCTATGCTAGTTTTGCCCATTTTCTATTATCCTCGTGGATTTCCAATGGTATTATGCTCACATTTCATAGGATGATATGTTCGACGATAGAACACATCGGTTGCTTCGAGAAAACGTTATATTTTGGACAGCTTGGCCTACTCTGGAACCATTTTATTATCTGCCAACTGTGTCCACATTCATCAAGTCTCTCTTGCACTCCCGTTTGGCTGATATCGTCATGCTTTCTTTCAGCATCTTCTTTACTGCCATGTGAATATAAAACCCCTCTTGCTTTATGACATTAAGGGCTTATTTTGTAGTGGTAACCTCTGGTAACTACTGAGTGAGTAGAATTTGATAACATCATCTTTCTGGGTTTAAAGAATGTGTGATCTTCTGATTCATACGATTGTTTTCGATTATTCAGGTGATCCTGCATGCATCCATCTTTGTCAATGCAGTGTCCTAAAAAATAACCGAAGTGAGCAGATTTGATCTCTAATGCATGCTCAGACAATGTATATCATGTATTGAGCTATTACATGTGTAGATCCACTGACGTACACCATCTGTTTTATCTGATTGTGGTTTTAGCTAGTTATGGAAAATCTCAAGGCATCACACGTGCCTCAAATTCAGGAGGTGCAAAAATACAAAACATGTTAGAAAGCTAATTTGTCAGAATGCAAAATAATCCGAGAGGTGCCAAACACTAGGCCCTCAATTATATACATCAATCAATCATGGGTGATCTTTGTTTCAACTCTCCGGCATCAATCTGCTTGTTCTGACTGCCCACACCACCAATCTGCATCATCTGGCTTGTCGTGCTGCCAATCTTTCTCTGTAGACTGAACATGCCAACCCCCATCACTAGTTTTACTGGTTGCTTCAGACGACTCCTTAGGATCAGCTACATGCTCAGTACTAATGCTTTCGTCTTTTCCAGCTCTCATGAGCAAGCATTCATCAAGTCTCAACACTTCCACAAATTCATGGCCACCATCTTTACCACTGTTGCTTGATGCTTCAGAGAACTTGGTATCACCCAACTTGGAAGACAATTCTGTCTCCGCTCCCTCAGTTGTATCCTTAACAAAACATGGACTGAGTGAATCTCTGCTACTGGAAAAATCAGGCACACTTGCTGCAAAGATGTGTGATGGACAGTAGTCTGCATCTATTTGCAAATTAGTGGCAGGAGAAATGGTCTCACAAGAAGGAACACTGTGAACAGAAGCACTGCTCATAGAGTCAAAGCTGATGGGGATTCTTGAAGCATTAGGCATTGCAGCAACTGGAGAATCCTCTGACAAAGTTGAGAACTTTGAGCTGAATGAACGACTGCCAGACAACATAACACCCGCATCTATCTGCTCTTTGATAGCTTCGACATCTTCACAAAGCACTGCAATCTCACCCCTAAGATACAGTTGTAAATATGAATCGTCCTGAACAGTTGCGGTACAGAGTCTAGAAGCAAGACATGCAATCAATAAAGAAAAGAAACCAAGAAGAATCCCATTTGTTGACTTGACTAATTTTTGAAATAGCCAAAGTCAGTAAATCAAGGAGGCCAAAGTCTCAATACAACAGAAAAATTTGCAGAAAGGCTTATTTTAGTCTACATAAGTGGCAGATGACACAGTGGACAAAGTACGCTAATATTTGTCTGTGGTTAATTGTCTGAAACTACAAGCTTGTAAACACACATGACTTGGAAAAGGAGTCATATTTATCCTTTTCTTTAAACCTGCCATCTTAAATTTTGGAAATTAGGCAGGTCATCTCGTCCATATGGATAAATTATGGCAGAGTTCATTGGATGGGATGTCATCAACATTCTTAAGTTGGATATGATGGTTTCCACATCCTGTGAGAGGGATGAGGTCACTGATCTTCAGCCATAGGGATGATGATTGTTGATATGAGACTTCTACACGGCACTCAAAGTTAATGAACCCCAACTTCCCTTGTGAGAGTCTTGAACCACACCAGTGTTCAATATGAAGACTGTTAAGGATGATCACTAGCCTCTAGCTCCACCTAATCACCTACATCATGGACCTCTGACTCACTAGCGTCTCTCTCAACAACTATCCCCTGTTTCTCTAGCATAACTGCATCTAGCAGATCTAATAACGGATGCAAGACAGTGAGTGAAGGTGGGCATGGGGTGTGTCATTTGAAGAAATGGAAACAAAGGTGGCAATCCAAGTGGAGCCGGTCTAGAAATGGGTTGTGCTTTCTTTAGAAGCACCCTCTCAAGAATAAGGATTCACCACCTGATGAAGACAACCTGTGGACATCTACGAATCTCTTTCTCTCTTAAACTCTTAATTTCTCTCCCCATCTCTCTCTTTATTTTTCTCCTTCTACCTTTTTCCATCTTCTCTCTTTTTTTTTTCATAAAGCAATTAACCAAAAAAGTACAAGAATACAAGAGTCACACAAACTAAAGAGTCCTCCTCAAACAAGGTGGTAATAACCTGATTTAATAGTAGTTACAGCAAGTAATTAATTCACATAACTTAAAATACACACTTTACCACTTTAATCTTGGACAATGGACAGAGTGTTGGCCCCAAAACTAGCACCCTCAGCGATATTTCTTTCGCTTTTATTGCAAATGGATTGAGTACAATTGAGATCCTTTGATCTCCTCCGCTAATCCAAGTGCCTCTTGCTGTCAAAACTGACGAGCAAACCTTCAAACCAATTGGCCCTTTGGTTTGCTTGGAAATTGGTATTCATCTTGCTCCTTGAAAAGAAAATTTAGCCCCAAATCAAATATTAGCTAGCTAGCCTCTTGAATCTCCTTGAAATTCCTCAATTTCAGTTACTGGAATTCAAGTTCTAGGCCTTCAATTTTGAATGGACATCTTGAGGTGGTTGTCAAACCCTAATTTCTATTGTAAATTAAGGTTTACAGGAAAGATTTTCCAATATCTCCACCTCTAATGATTCAAATGGCTGGATTTTGCTGAGATAACTTAAGCGATGGCCGTAGGATGAGAGAGACTACTGTAGAGAGAGAAATTTCAGAGTTTCATTGCAAGAAAGGCTAAAAAACTATTGTTACCGTGCTCAAACAACCATGGAAGCTATCACTTGCTCTCTAACAACCTCGTTCTCTCTCACAATGGTTGAAATAGACTTCCACCAATCCTCAAAAACGTTTTTCCTACATGCATTTTGCCAAGTGGCAATCTTCTAATCCCATTTTCCAACATTATCCAACTTATCAAATTAATTATCAAAATATCGATTTTGAAAATTAATTTAATAATTATTCTGGTTCTCAAAAAACTAATTTTAATAGCCAATAATCAAATTGACTAGGCCAATTTGTCTCTCAAGTGTTCCTAAGCAATTATTGACCTTTAGACCATAATTAATTAATTAATGCCTAGCCTCTAATATCACCACTGACATTAGTGGCCAATAAATTTGTCTAGGCCAAAATCTGACACCGGATATCACCTAGTACTTGTGACGCATAACTTATTACAAATTTTGCCTTTGGCACCAACTGATATCTTAAGGTCCTAGATCCCACACTATGAAATAATTAACTTGCATCTCACATATACAAGTCATATTTGCACATTTTGATTAACTTTTAATCAAATGCTATTTAAAGAAAATTTAGACCTAAACCAATTTATTGGCCACTAATGTCAATGGTGACATTAGAAACTAAGTATTAATTAAATAATTAATGTTATTCTAGGAGCCAATAACTACTCAGGGACACTTGCGAAGTAAATTAGCCTAGCCAATTTAATTATTGGTTGGTGAAATTAATTTTTTTAGTACTAGAATAATTATTAAATTAACTTTTAAAATTAAATTAATTTAATAAGTTGAATAATGTTGAAAAATGGGATTAAAAGATTGCTACTTGGTAAAAATTACCTATGCAAGGGGGAAGAACACTTTTGGGGACTAATGGAAGTCTATTCTAACCATTGTGAGAGAGGACTCAGAAGGTTAGAAAGTAAGGAGATGCTGTTAATATGATTTGCAGCCACCACGAACCAGCCCTACAACAAGCAACAGCAGTTAGGAGCCCTCCAGGTAAAGATGACAGCAGCCCAAGGTTCTTCTGATGCAAGTAACCTAGCAACCTCGCTAGTGGTCCTAAGATATAGGTGATAGCTTTCATGGTTATTTGAGCAAGGTGAATGCCAATCCCCAAGCAAACCAAGGGACAAATTGGTTTGAAGGCTTGCTAGTTAGTTTTAAGAATCTTAGTTATACTCCATCATTTTGCAATAGAAGCTAAAGAAATACCACGAGGGGTGCCAATTTTGGGACCACTAAGCTGTCCATATGTCACAACTCTATAGAAACAGAATTTGTATCCTTTTTCATTAATTTGTCTATATAATAATTTATTAAATTTATTTCCTTTGCACTAATTAGATATAAAGAAAAGTGCATTGGAGCTGGCTACACTGATGAGTGGTCACAGGTTATGGTGGACCCACACGGTGGGTTAGAGAAAAGATAGTTCACACCTCCACCTATATGGCCTGATTGGGTGCCTGTGACCAGAACTCACGCATATCAGGGTTAGACTCGCACACAGAAAAGATTGATGCCTTGAAGTGTGGGCTAGATCCACCAAAACAGATAGTTACAATCAACAAGATGGCATGATCATGAAATGCTTCTATAATGTGCATGTGTGGGCTGAAAGCTTGAAATGCACATTTCTTTGCATAGGAAAGTCACCTGAAGATTCTGATACCGTTTTTGCGATGTACACGGAAAAAGCTTTCATATGACACCTATATTGAGGGGGTTCCTAAATTTTAGGAGATCCCTAAATTTTAGGAAATCCTTAAATTTTAGGAGCCTCGAATTAGCCTAAAAATACTAGTCCTAAAAAATAGGGATGTCATTCTAAAAATAGTAAGTTCTGTACTCTGACTGTACTTACTAAATTTGGTTGTTTCTATTCTTGACAGTATTCAGTCCAAAAAGGAAGGCCATAGAGAAGAGACAAGTGTCAAGACGCTTGTCACACAAGTTTACAAGTGTCCCACCACTTGTCACATCTCATGACATGTGGCTGGACACTTGTCTTGTGCTACTCCACTTTCCCCTTTTGTACTAGCTCTTCCCTCTCCTATAAATAAGAGCTCGTTTTTCTTCATTCAGCATCATTTTTCTTTGCTGTAAACTCATGTATAGCACCCCCAGATAGCCAGAAACTAGCCCCATCCATCCCCATCATCATTCCCCACTTCTCCATTATCAAATTCCTCCATATTCCCTCTTCTATCACTGCTGTTTTACAGGACAGTAAGCCTGTAAATTCATTACAGCACCTCCTTCTCAAGCTCTTTCTTCCATTTTAGCAACAAAAAGCAAGCCCTATCCATGTACTACTGTTCAACGATGGAGAAAGGCTGATTTCCCCTCTTTCTTCTCTCATACTGTAAAGAAATCAGTTCATATCATTGCATAATAGATAATGCATGTGTGTTTGTACATCTTTGCATGATCTTGTGAGAGTGAGAATTACTTCTCCTCACTCTCAGGTTGATTGTAACTGAGCTCTTCCCTAAGGGACTTGGGTTGAGCAGAAATACATTCCTTCGGAGGGGGGGTTGCCCATCTTCAACCCTCAATCTTGTCTCCATTACTTTTACATTTTCATGGCTGTAATTTTGTGAGTAATTTTCATTTTCAGCTTTAAGTGTTCATTCTCTTTTATATTAAATCTCAAAAACAAGCGAATATCATAATTGTTAAGCATACTACGTTGTTCGGGGAGATTATAGTGGTATCAGAGCTTTGGCTCGGTCCTCACCCCAACACTGGTAGTGCTTACAATTATAAGTTTGTTTGTTTTCAGCCCTTGCATTGAGTGCTTGAGCATTTTTTTTTTTCTTAAGAATCTCAATGTATCAGTCGAGTGCTATCCTTCAAGCCATTCAAAGTCTTAGAGAGGAGAATCAGCAAATTCGTGACCAACTTCTCAAACTAGAAAAAGTTGAGAATCCCAAAGAATTCAAGAAAAGAAGCCCATCTGCTTCAAGGAGACCAAGCCATACCAATGAAAGTAGCCGATCAAGAAGTCCAACTACTTCTAAGAGGCAGTCCCATTCTACTTCAAGACAAAGAAAGAGATCGCGTCGAAGCTCATCCTCTTCTTCAAAGTCATCTGGCGCCTACTCTGATGGACCCTCTTCTAGTGACGAAGAGTCACACCCTTCTCGTGGAAGACCTCATCATCGTCAAAGGCGTCGACATTCTTCACCCTCGTCTCCATCTTCATCCCCATCAAGCACTTCATCATCTTCAACCTCAAGATCCGAGCATGGACTAAGGCATAAGAAGAAGAAGAAGACTAAGTCACTATCTCAACTTGAAAAGAAGATCAAGTTCAGTATGTATGATAGTTCCCGAAATCCTGATCTTCTTCTGAAGTTTATTCGTCAATTTCAAATTTTATATGGTCGTGACAAGTATAAAGAAAAAGAAAAGATTAAGTTTGCAGCTTTACATTTAACTGACTTAGCCCATACTTGGTGGACGAGGTTGGAATATGATCATGCTGCCCCAAAATCATGGCGGTCCTTTGTTCGCATGATACAAAGCCGATTTCTTCCTGTTCATTTCAAAAGAGATGTAAAAATGAAATGGGATTGGCTTTGGCAAAGGAAAAATGAGTCACTTGGTGACTATACCAAGAGATTTTGGGAGCTACTTTTGAAGGTCCAACATTTCAAAAAGATCAGCAGTTCGGAAAAGCTTAGGAAGTTTCAAGGAGGTTTGCATTTTAAACTTCGTACTGCTCTTAATCATTATCATTGTTCTAGTCTCAGGGAACTCATTGACCATGCTGAGACATGGGAAATGGAGCACAATGGCAACAAATCATTCCAAAAGAATGATAAGAAGAGAGTAGCTGATGATGAGGAGTATTTAGCCCCAAATGAAGGACAAAAACAGCGGCAAAAGCAGCCATCAAATCAAAAGAAGATAAAGCCCTATGCACCTCTTAATGCTCCTCAATTTCGCTCCAATCTATACCCACAAGCAAAGCAACTTTCCGAAGAAGAAAAGCAACGCTTCATAAAAGAAGGAAAGTGCTTTAAATGTGGACAAACAGGCCACATAGCGAAGCAATGTCCAAACAAGGAACAAAGCAAGGTTTCTGACAACAAGCCTAAGTCGTCAGTGAAAATCAATGCTATCAGTGATGTAGTTGCAAACACAATTCACACTCCAGAGACGCGCAAATTAGTAAAAGCTTGGGGACAGTTCCAAGGTAAGCAAGCACTATTCTTGATAGATCTTGGGGCGAATGAAAATATTATTTCCTTGCAATTAGCTAAAGAGGTTGAATTAAAGAATGAAGAGATGGACACTCCGGCAGAAGTTCGCCAAGCTTTAAATGCCGATGAAGGTGACACAGTGAAGACTGTGACCCCCTACATTGGCAAGCTCAAGTTTCAAATTCAAGGCTACAGAGACGAAGATACCTTCTGTATCGGAGACCTTGATGGTTGCGATGTGATTCTTGGCATGCCCTGGAATCATAGAGTAGATTCAACCATCTTCTCTAAGAAAAAGAAGGTAGAACTCACCAACAAAGGCAAGAAGTACGAGATCCAAGCTGGAGTTTCTGGAGACACCATACCTATGGTAAGCCATATGCAAGTCTCTAGAGCAATTAAGGATTCTGTTCAATGTTGTTTGCTTTATGTCACTGATGTAAAAGATAATATGAATGCTGAAAACCAAGAGCGACTTCAGCTCTTGGAAAAGTATAAAGATTATTTTTCGGAAGATCTTCCTTATCAGCTTCCCCCAGAAAGGCCAGAAGACCATCATATTGATATTATCCCGGGCAGTTCTCCTCCTAATATAGCACCATACCGTGTGAGCCGTCCTCAACAAGAAGAAATCAGAAAGTAAGTCAAAGACCTACTCAACCGTGGGCTAATTAGGCCAAGTAGCTCACCATTTTGTTCACCAGTTCTTCTTGTTCAAAAGAAAGATGGCACATTCAGGATGTGCATTGATTATCGAGCCCTCAACAAAATCACTGTGAAAAATCGGTTTCCTATTCCCAGAATTGACGACATTTTGGATCGTCTAGGAGGCTCAAAGGTTTTCAGCCGCATTGATCTAAAGAGTGGTTATCATCAAATTAGGGTAATACCACAAGATGTACACAAAACTGCTTTCCGCACTTCATACGGTCTTTATGAATTCTTGGTGGTTCCTTTCGGATTAACCAATGCACCAGCCACCTTTAATCGAATGATGGAGCGCATCTTTAGAGAGCATCGACAATATGTCGGTACTTTCTTTGATGATATTCTTGTCTTTAGCAAGAATGAAGAGGAGCATCATCAACACTTGGAAATTGTTCTACAATTACTTCAACAAAATCAACTCTTGGTAAATGGTAAAATGAGTGAATTTTTCATGCATAAAATAAATTACCTTGGGCATGTCATCTCTTCTGAAGGGATTTAGATGGATCCTGAAAAGATCAGGATAATCCAAGAATGGCCTCATCTTCATGATGTACATGAGGTGCGATCGTTTCTTGGCTTATGCTCTTATTACCGCCGCTTCATCAAGCATTTTGCACATATGGCTTCTCCACTTCATGACCTTACAAAGAAGAAGATCTCTTTCCAATGGAAGAAAAAAGAGAAGGCAGCCTTCACAAGGCTGAAAACAGCTCTTACTTCTGGACCTGTTCTTATCATTCCAGATCTGGTAAAACCATTTGTGGTAGAAGCAGATGCTTGCGGTGATTGTATTGGTGCAGTGCTAAATCAAGAAGGCCATGCCATAGCCTTTGAAAGCCGCTGTCTAAATGATGTGGAGAAAAGCAATTTGGTCAAATTTACAGCAAGGAGGTTCTCATCCAGATTATTCCATCAAAGACGGTTACCTTCTCATGAACAATCGCCTTTGTGTCACTCTTCCTGTTCGAAAAAATGTGCTTAAAGAAAGTCATGAACCCCCTTATGCAGGGCATAGAGGGAGGGCAGCCACTCTAAGTGCAATTGAGCGCTACTTTTATTGGCCAACATTACGAAGAGATACACATAACTTCATTGAGGCTTGTCTAGTATGCCAAAAATCCAACTATGATAGGCAGAAGATTCTAGGATTGTTGCAACCTCTTCCAGTGCCCAAAGATCCATGGGAATCTATCACAATGGATTTCATCTCAGGTATTCCAAGAACATCTCAAGGTCATGAAATGATTTGGGTCATAATTGATAGATTCAGCAAACAATCACATTTTATTCCATGTCATAAAACATTGAAATCCGCACAAGCTGCAAGACTTTTCATTCAACATATCTTCAGATTACATGGTATGCCTTCTGAGATCATTTCAGATAGAGACTCCAAATTCACAAGTAACTTTTGGTGTGCTTTATTTGAGAATTTGGAAACCACTTTAAAGTTCTCCTCAGCTTTTCATCCTCAAACTGACGACCAAACAGAGGTGATGAATCTTACTCTTTTGGATATGTTGAAAGCTTATGTTAGTGAACATAAGTCACAATGGAAGAAATATCTTCCATTATTGGAGTTTGCTTACAACAATACAGTGCACTCATCCACAAGGAAAGCTCCAAATGAAATAGTACAGGGTAAAGTGATTCCTCCTCCAATTATTCACACTAAAGATAAGATTTTTGCTGCTGATGAGTTTGCTTCAGATTTAAAAACCGCAATGGATCAAGTTCGAGCCACTATCAAAGTTGCCCAAGAGCGACAAAAGAAGCAAGCAGATAAACGAAGAAGACCTTTGGCTTTTGAAAAAGGTCAATATGTCTTGCTAAAGTTTGATAAAAGCAGGCTCAAACAAGGTTCCGGTCAAAATTCATCTTTTCCAAAGCTCTCCAGTAGATACTTTGGACCCTTCAAAGTGATTGAAAAAATAAATGAAGTTTCTTATTGACTTGAGCTTCCTGCTCATTGGAAAATACACAATGCTTTTCATATAAGTTTGCTAAAACCTTACATAGGACCACAACCAAAGGAACCCATTACTGAAGATCCCCCAGAAGTTGAAGAAACAGAGCAACTCTTGGAACCTGAACAGATTTTGTTTCACAAGGATCGAACCACGAGAAGTGGCCTTGTGACACGAAAATTCTTACTAAAATTCAAGAATCTACCCACAACAGATGCACAGTGGGTAGATGAAAAACTCGTGAAGAATTACCCAAACATTCTTCAGCCATATCAAGAAGCTTTTCAGCAGAGGACAGCTGAATAAAAGCCAGAGGGTTGTCACAACTCTATAGAAACAGAATTTGTATACTTTTTCATTAATTTGTCTATATAATGATTTATTAAATTTATTTCCTTTGCACTAATTAGATATAAAGAAAAGTGCATTGGAGCTGGCCACTCATGAGTGGTCACAGGTTATGGTGGACCCACGCGGTGGGTTAGAGAAAAGATAGTTCACACTTCCACCTATATGGCCCGATTGGGTGCCTGTGACCAGAACTCACGCATATCAGGGTTAGACTCGCACACAGAAAAGATTGATGCCTTGAAGTGTGGGCTAGATCCACCAAAACAGACAGTTACAATCAACAAGATGGCATGATCATGAAATGCTTGTATAATGTGCATGTGTGGGCTGAAAGCTTGAAATACACATTTCTTTGCATAGGAAAGTCACATGAAGATTTTGATACCGTTTTTGCGATGTACACGGAAAAAGCTTTCATATGACACCTATATTGAGGGGGTCCCTAAATTTTAGAAGATCCCTAAATTTTAGGAGCCTCGAATTAGCCTAAAATGCTAGTCCTAAAAAATAGGGATGTCATTCTAAAAATAGTAAGTCCTGTACTCTGACTGTGCTTACTAAATTTGGTTGTTTCTATTCTTGATAGTATTCAGTCCAAAAAGGAAGGCCATAGAGAAGAGACAAGTGTCAAGACACTTGTCACACAAGTTTCCAAGTGTCCCACCACTTGTCACATCTCATGACATGTGATTGGACACTTGTCTTGTGCTACTCCACTTTTCCCTTTTGTACTAGCTCTTCCCTCTCCTATAAATAAGAGCTCGTTTTTCTTCATTCAGCATCATTTTTCTTTGCTGTAAACTCATGTACAGTACCCCCAGATAGCCAGAAACTGGCCCCATCCATCCCCATCATCATCCCCCACTTCTCCATTATCAAATTCCTCCATATTCCCTCTTCTATCACTGCTGTTTTACAGGACAGCAAGCCTGTAAATTCATTACAGCACCTCCTTCTCAAGCTCTTTCTTCCATTTTAGCAACAAGAAGCAAGCCCTATCCATGTACTACTGTTCAACGATGGAGAAAGGCTGATTTCCCCTCTTTCTTCTCTCATACTGTAAAGAAATCAGTTCTTATCGTTGCATAATAGATAATGCATGTGTGTTTGTACATCTTTGCATGATCTTGTGAGAGTGAGAATTACTTCTCCTCACTCTCAGGTTGATTGTAACTGAGCTCTTCCCTAAGGGACTTGGGTTGAGCAGAAATACATTCCTTCGGGGAGGGAGGGGGAGGGGGGGGGGGACGCTTGCCCATCTTCAACCCTCAATCTTGTCTCCATTACTTTTACATTTTTATGGCTGTAATTTTGTGAGTAATTTTCATTTTCAGCTTTAAGTGTTCATTCTCTTTTATATTAAATCTCGAAAACAAGCGAATATCATAATTGTTAAGCGTACTACGTTGTTCGGGGCAATTACACCATAGTAGAAGATTTAAGTGATAAAGTGTATGTTTCACTTTATGTGAAGTGTTTACTTGCTATAACTATTATTAAATCAGGTTATTTACCACCCTATCCAAGGAGAAAGGTTGGCTTTAGCAAGTACTTATTGAATCAAAGTCCTTTGAAACTTTTTAGTAAACCCACATGCCCTCCTAGAGCTCTCAAGGAGTACCATGTTGGTTGGCATAAAATGTAACACAATCCTAGGTCGTTTTAATGCTTTCCTTTGCAATTGTCAACATTTCCTGCATATCGTGCAAAAAGTCGACTACGAGCTGTATTTTTACTCCCTTGAGCTCTGTGGCAATCAATGATTTCATCTCATAACCATACATAAGCATACATGGGCTATAATCCTCTAGCCAAATGCTTAGCATTGTTATAAGAAAACTCAATCTAAAGAAGTTAATGCTCCCAATTAGTCTATCTACAAGAGATATGCACAAAACATATTCTTCATAGTTTTATTTGCTTTGATGACAATTTGGATAATCTAGTTTCCAATTTTTGGAAAAGCGTCTACCAAAAATGGCCCATGAGCTTAGAATCTCAATCATTGACTATTTTATCCAGCAAACCATAAAATTTGCAAAGAAAAAGTCATATTAACGTCCACGGGAGGCCGAACTCGACCTATGGAATATAGACGCTTCCATTTACATTTCACTTTGGGTCATCGCCATATATGCAAAAGTGAAATAAAAAGAAAAAGCAAAATTTGAGATCCTAAGAAACTCTTATGACTCATAAGAGTTGTCATTACATTACAAATGATCCATTAGCCAAGAGAGAGAAAAACTAAAGACTTGTCCCTTTGTCAGGAGCTTTCATAAGGAATTCTCTAATGATAGCTTTCCCTCCTCTGTAAATTGCCCACTTCCCTTTCTTCCTAGCTTCTCTAACTTTGCTAAGTTCTACTACTCTATTCTTGAGTTGGGGTGGTGTCAGTTTATTAGATATCCATATCACTGTCCTCGCTAATGACTTTGGTTTGCTTCATGACCTTTATCTTCTCGTCCAAATCAAAATACCCAACTTTTGCTTGCTTCCCCTTCACTTCAATAAACATTGAATCTCCCAACTCCACAAATGGAACGACCTTTCCAAGATGTTCCTTAAGTACATCTGTGCTAAGAATATAATTTCTTTGCTCTTCTTGGGGAAGTGTGGCTCTGTCCAACCCGAGAGGGAGGCCACCAACCTTAATGTATCTCTAATTCCTTTCAACCCTCTCCTTTTTCTCGATGACTAACAAAACTTCTTATGTGAACTTTACTAGTAAGATGGCTTTTCACACTTGCCTTTGGGAGAATAAATCAAGTCATTTTCATCAGTCAGTCGACCACAACCAAGATTAAGTCATGATCTCAATTCACACGGGATAATCCTACTACAAAATCCATAGAAAAGCTACTCCACTTTCTATCAAAAATTTGTAAAGGATGTAATATCCCCACTTGTTTGTGCTGTTCAACTTTATTAAGCTGATACTACGGATACTCGTGCACATAAGACTCAACCAAAGTCTCGTTGTGCAGCCGACAAAAGTAGTAAGTAACTAAGGCTAAAGTCTAGTGCATGCCAGGCTACCCCACACTCTGCACATGATGATACTCATCAAAGAAGGCAAAGACAAGTTGCGGGTTCGGCATCATCTACTGATTTTTCCCCTATTTCCACTACATCACCGGATATATTTCCTTCTCTTCTTCTCCCTCCCACCCTTCCTTTTACAAGTTAACACTCTGGTGTTATAACTTCTCCACAAGTACAAACAGACCATTGGATGCTTCTATTGCGACATCACCAAACACACCACCGATGCTTGCTAACATCGACCTTTACTCCCTACACTACTAGAGTATATGTGTCTACCCCCAACTACTTGTTGTGCCACCTCTCCCTTTTGGGACACAGAGTTTATTCTGTATCAGCTTTCTGATTTTTATGGTCAAGGCAATAAGACACATCCGATGTGCATTAGGTCCTTTCAAGCCAAAGGAGGATCACCTGGTACGTTGATCTCCTTGAGACCAACACAATGAGCTACTCAAGTTTCTTCTATTACTTCTAGAATTCAGTGATTGCCCCCATGACCACCCCCAGTTCTGCAGTCTACTCCACTGAGAGACCATGATTATTGGACAACATTTGCTCCTCAACCCACTCCTTCACAAGACAATGGTTGTTTGATATCTTCTATTGCTTCAGCTTCGCATTCCACTCCATTAAAAGACAACGACTATCGCCACCCTTAGCTTAGCATGAGCCTCTCCTTTCCTCACCCTCAAGTACTTAGGTTCGAGAGGCCATCTCTAGGAGTCCTTCAACATCTTTGGCACCCCACATACCTTCTTTAGTATGACCAATGGCACTTCCTTCGTCATCGAATGATTCGGAGTCCATGATCCATGAGTTTTTAGATTCCCTACCTCTCGTAGAGGGAGATTCCCAAGTATCTACTCATCATGAAGTTCTCCACCCACCATTTACTCTTTGGGGATAGTTGTCTTCAAGCAAACATTTCTCCTCTTGATATCCAAGATCTTCAAGGACTACCTGGATCAAGGCCTTGCAGGTTTTGTCAACGACTTGGTGACAAGGCCTTTGAATTCCTTCCAACATGGAGTTATAATAGATATGTTGTAATATCATGTCAAAATATGCAACAAATCAAAGAGATACTAGGATTTGCGGGGAGAAACACAGAGTGTGTATGGCAAACACTGAGAGAGAAACAAAGAGAAACACAAAAAAAAAAGAACAAGATGATGAAGCACTAAATCATACTATGTGAAGAAAATTCTCAAGCAAGTGAAGGTAAAGCATCATCTTCCTCGTGGAGTCCATAATGCCTCCTTAGGGACTCCAACGATGGAGAAGCCTAATAAGACATAGCAGGGTCCCAAGAAGGAGTATAATGTGAGAGTGCGCAACGGAAGAAGAACACGAACACAGAGGAGAGGAGAGAGAAAGCAGAGAATGAAGGAAGAAAGTCTGCACTGACTGAGATGAATGCTAAATACACTGAAATGGACAGAGCAGTCCCTGCACGCAGCCCGGAGCGTCAGTGAGGGGACCAGAACAGACTGGAAGCAATGGCAGCACCAATGCCGGAGACGGAGATGACGGAGGCAGTGCTGAACCTGCAGAGTACAATGCTGGAATGACTGGGGGGGCTGCTATATATAGCCCCCAGGCCAGAAAACTGGCCGACCTGCCAAATCTGGCCGACCTGGCCAGATTTGGCCGACCAGCCAGATCTGGCCAGATCTGGCCGACCTGCCCAGAAAATGGGCCGACTGCAGAATAACAGCCCAGTATGGGCTGTATGACTCCCAGAGGCTGCAGACTGACAAGGACAGCCACTAAATGAACTGACAGAGCTCCTCTGTCTCCTGTCAGACTCTGACAGGAGCTCACAACCAGGAGATGACAGACTGAGAATGATAAAGAGCAGGCTAACACCCCCTCTCAGATCCTGGGAGAGTCTGAAGACCCAAGAACCGCATGTGATGAAGCAAAGAAGCCCGAGGCAAAGGCTTCGTAAAGAGATCAGCTGCATTGGCCGCCGTAGGACAATAGACCACCACCAGCTCCGAATCCACGATCCGCTCTCGAACATAGTGATACTGAACCTCAATGTGCTTCGTGCGAGCATGAAACACCGGGTTCTTGGCCAGAGCAAGAGCACTCTGGTTATCCACGCGCAGCTCCGTAGGGCCGGTCTGGGAAAATCCAATCTCCGCGAGTAAGCGACGAAGCCAAACTGCCTCCATAGCGGTCGAACATAGGGCCCGATACTCAGCCTCTGTAGAAGAAAGTGCCACAATAGGCTGCTTCTTGCTGCTCCAAGAGACAGCACCGGATCCAAGGGTGAAAGCATAACCTGTAGTGGATCGTCGCGAATCCACATCACTTGCCCAATCAGAATCACTCCATCCAGAAAGGGTAATCCCATCTCCATACATGATCCCGAAGGATCGAGTCCCCTGTAAATAGCGAAGAACCCGCAAGGTTGCCTGCCAGTGATCCTGGGTAGGAGTCTGCATAAAAGAAGACAATAAAGCCACCACAAAAGAGATATCCGGCCGAGTGTGAAGCAGCCAGATAAGAGAGCCGACAAGGCACCTGTAACGGGTGGGATCTGGAAGGGGAACTCCAATTGTCAAAAGCTTGGACTCGGGGTCCATGGGGCATGAGATAGGCCAACACTCAGCCATATCAAACTCCGAAAGAAGCTCGGAGATGTACCTGTGCTGCGAGATAAAAATGCCCTGTGCCATCTGATAGATCTCCAGGCCTAGAAAGAAGTGAAGGATCCCTAGATCCGTCATGTCAAACTCCTGCTGAAGAATGGACCGTGTATGCTCCACCTGCTGAGTGTCGCTCCCTGTAATGATAAGATCATCCACATACAAGATAAGGAACACTGAAAGAGAATCCACAACCCGTAAGTAGAGGTTGGGATCATAAGCGGAGCGCGCAAAGCCACTCTGTAGAAAGAAGCGGTCAATCCGCTGGTACCAAGCACGAGGAGCCTGCTTCAAGCCATAAAGAGCCTTCCGCAGCCTGTAGACATGATCCTCCTTCCCCTGCACAAGAAAACCAGGAGGCTGTGAAACATAAATCTCCTCCTCAAGAACGCCATTCAGAAAAGCAAACTTGACGTCCGTCTGATAAACAGGCCAACGGTGGTGAGCAGCAAGAGCCAAAAGAACGCGAATGGTGGACATCCTGGCTGTAGGAGCAAAAGTCTCAAAGTAGTCCAAGCCTGCACGCTGTGCAAAACCCTTGGCAACAAGCCTAGCCTTATGCTTGTCCAAGGAGCCATCTGCAAGATACTTGGTCTTAAAGACCCATTTCACACCTATCACCTTCCGTTTCGCGGGACGCGGAACAAGCTCCCACGTATGGTTTCGCTCGATGGAGTTGAGCTCGGCCTGCATAGCCTGTCTCCAAATATCCTGTGCAAGAGCCTCCTCCACGGTGGAAGGCTCGGAATCCTGAAGAATCTGTGACATAAGAGCATAGTTCACACATAGTGAACTATCCCGCTGGGCCTGTAAACGTGCTGAGCGACGTGGACCTGTAGAAGAAGCAGGAAAGTGAGTAACACCTGAATCCTGCATGAGCCAGCGATACCATAAAGAAATCCTGAGAGACTCCTGCTGCTGTGAGGGAGACCGGGGGGTCTCCGGAACCTGCAAAGCACCCGAATCGGAGAGGGACTCCCCCTCACCGAGTGAAGGTAGATCCTCCGCATCAGAAGAAGGCTGTGTATCCCGTGAAGATCCCGAAGTGGCGGTGGAAGAGCTCGTAGAAGACGGAGTCACATCCACCAAAGGGGAAAGGGAAGCCGAAGGAGGAGTAATAGGGGGGGCGCTAAGGGGCATCCTGGAAGGAAGTGAAGGGAGAGAAGGTGGGGGGGGGGAGGTGGGGGGGGGGGGGGGGGGGGGGGGGGGAGGGGGATCCGTCGATGACAAAGAAACATCTGTAATGGAACCATCAATCGGATCCTCAGAGGCCGAAGCCTCATCAAAGATCACATCCCTGCTCACCTCAACCTTCCGCGTCGTCGGGTCGTAGAGCCGATATCCCTTCGTGGTCGTGCTATACCCAACGAAGATAAGCTTTCTCGACTTAGAGTCGAACTTCGTCTTCCTCTTCTTCTTGTCCACATGGACAAAAGCATCGCACCCAAAGATGCGAAAATGGGACACGGAAGGCTTCTTCCCAAAGAAAGCCTCATACGGAGTCATGTCCTGTAACGCCGAAGTCGGAGAGCGGTTGCGAATATGCACCGCTGTAGCCACCGCCTCACCCCAAAGGAAATGAGGAAGACTCCTATGCTCCAGCATAGATCGGGCCATCTCTACCATGGTCCGATTCGCATGCTCCACCACACCATTCTCTGATGGTGTGTTCGGATGGGAATACTCCACCCGAATACCATGATCCCTGCAAAACTGAGAGAAAAGGTGAGAAGTGAACTCGCCAACGTGATCAGCTCGAACGCCACGAACCTTGGAAGTTGTTTGGGTCTCCACAAACACCTGCCACTCACAGAAACGGGAGTACGCCTCGCTCTTGTACTCCAAGAAATAAGGCCACACATAACGACTAAAGTCGTCCACAATCAGCATCAAATACCTGGCCTTCCCAAGGGAGGCCGTGCCCATAGGTCCGCAAAGGTCGGTGTGAACCAACTCAAGCGGAAAAGTAGCCCTCCTAGAAGCAACCTGAGGGTGTGGCTGCCTGTGCTGCTTGCCCCTCAAGCAGCTGGGGCACAAAGTGTGAATAGGAGGGAAATCAGGAAGTCCCTCCACCATCTTCCTCCTAGAAGCCCGGCGAAGAGAATCGAGGTTCAAATGACCATACCGAGCATGCCAAAGCAGCCCAAGCTCATGGGAAGTCCGCGCAGCCAAGGCTGTGAGCGTATAAAGCCCACCCTCCTGTGTACCTGTCCAAAGAGCATCACCTGTAGAAGCATCCTCCACTGTGATTGCATCCTGTGTAAAAATGACTCGGGTACCTAACTGAGTAAGGCCATGCACTGATAATAGGTTAAAACCCAAATCAGGGACATAGAGAACTTTGGCGGAGGAAGACCGTCTGTCAGAAAACATAGGTAAAGTCCCCACGCCTCGAACAAGGACTGTAGAATTGTCACCAATGGTGACTGTACCCCCTCTGGAACGAAGATCCTGAAGCCAATCCTGACGGAAGGTCATATGTGAAGATGCTCCACTGTCGACGAGCCAAGGCTTCTCCTGGGTGGTAGAAGCTAGGGCTGTATCCTCCTCAACAAAGACATGCACAAACGTAGATTCTGTTGTGGCTGGGGCCGCCTTCAAGTCCTTCTCCTTAGGCTTCAAATGGGGATACTTCTGCCAACACTTCTCCTCGGGATGAGTGCCCTTCCCACAATGGGGACACTTGGGCTTCTTCTCCTTCGCATCCTTCTTGTCCTCCTCCTTCTTGTCCTTGGCCTTCTCCTTCTTTTGTTTCTTCTTCTTGCCGCCACTTGTGCCGGCCGTAAATGCCTTGGTGGAGCCACTGGCTCCCACCTCTTTGAGTCGCTCGTCATGCTCCAAGACAAGCGGGGAAAGCTCCTCCCATAGGAGTGTCTCACGGGTCCTCGAAGTGATGAGGCTGGTGTAGAAGACATCACAACGAGGTGATGGCAGCTGAGTCAACAGAATCATCGCCATATCCTCAGACGATATCATATGACCAAGAGAGGCTAGCTCGCCTCGCATATCCTCCATCTTCGTGATGTGCTCCTTCATGGAAGGAGAACCATCAAGACTGAGCATCCGCAACTTCTTCTCCAAGGAAATCTTGTGGGCAAATGTCTTGTGTTGATACAAAGACACAAGCTTCGTCCACACTTCCGTCGCGGTCTGTAACCTGTGAACATGTACAAGAACAGAATCATGGAGACTCATAAAAAGAAAGGAACGGGCTCGAGAGTTGAGCCTATCCCATAAGGCTGCACGGTCCATAGAGGTGCCATCGGACGAATCCACGGGGGGACGGTCGATGGGTGAAGAAACAAGCTCCCAAAGGTCAAATGTATCGAGGATGCAGGCTACCTTGCATGACCAGAGGGAGTAGTTGGAACCATCCAACTTATCTTCCTTCGGAAAGGAAGGGAGAATCGGCACCTGAATAGAGGGAATCAAAGAAGGCATCCGCACATCTGAAGCAGTCTTCACGGAAGAAACCTTCGCGGTAGATGGAACCCTCTGAGATGCATGGACTGAAGAAGGACGAGTGCGAGGAGGTTCTTCCCGACGTCGAACCTCACGATAAGCCCGCCTCCGCTCAGAGGAATGATGAGAAAGAAGTTCATCCTCTGAGTCATCAAAGCCTGAAAACTGGTAAGACATCTTCCAATCTGCAAAATACCAAAGAAAGTTGTGCCGATGTCGAAATATGACCAGCAATGTGGTCACTAACCACCAAGACGCAGGCAGAGAATGCCTACAAACACCTGGATCTGCAAAACGCAAAGATAACTGATGTCAATCACCAGAAGAGAGACCACCAGCACCAGGAAACAGCCCGGAAAGAAGTCGCCAGCAGGAAATGTGCCGCCTGGAGTGGTAGCGACCAGCAGAACAGCAAAACGCAGCCTGTAGGGAGGTCGCCCAGCAGAAGGAGGGACAGCCTGGTGGAAAACGCAAGGTTTCTGCGTCGCTGGATGACGTGGCAGCCTCTGCAGACAGCGTGGGCAGCAAAACGCAGGCTGAAAGGCCTCCTGAAGAAGTCGCCTGGCAGTTGTTGATCAGATGGCAGCAGCAGTAAGGTATCTCACTCCTGAGGGTATGTCCTCCGTGCTCTCAATCAGGCGATGATACCATGTGAGAGTGCGCAACGGAAGAAGAACATGAACACAGAGGAGAGGAGAGAGAAAGCAGAGAATGAAGGAAGAAAGTCTGCACTGACTGAGATGAATGCTGAATACACTGAAATGGACAGAGCAGTCCCTGCACGCAGCCCGGAGCGTCAATGAGGGGACCAGAACAGACTGGAAGCAATGGCAGCACCAATGCCGGAGACGGAGATGACGGAGGCAGTGCTGAACCTGCAGAGTACAATGCTGGAATGACTGGGGGGGCTGCTATATATAGCCCCCAGGCCAGAAAACTGGCCGACCTGCCAAATCTGGCCGACCTGGCCAGATTTGGCCGACCAGCCAGATCTGGCCAACTTTGGCCAGATCTGGTCAACTTTGGCCAGATCTGGTCGACCTGCCCAGAAAATGGGCCGACTGCAGAATAACAGCCCAGTATGGGCTGTATGACTCCCAGAGGCTGCAGACTGACAAGGACAGCCACTAAATGAACTGACAGAGCTCCTCTGTCTCCTGTCAGACTCTGATAGGAGCTCACAACCAGGAGATGACAGACTGAGAATGATAAAGAGCAGGCTAACATATAAGACATTGTGCAATGGTTATGTATCATCTGTATATCTTGCACAAAACCAAGCCTCCACAATACCACAAGATACTCTTTAGAAGAGCTTTGGCTCTAATACCATATGAAGATGTGCTAGGGTTTACAAAAAGAAAACACAAAATGTACCAACACGACTGAAACACAATAACTCACATAGTAACGCAATAAACGCAAACCCTAAACACAAAACACAAAATGCACAACGCAAAAAGCAAAACACAAACAAAGAAGAAAGAGAACTCTAAAGTGAATGAATCAATTATGTAAATGAAGAAAACAATGCACAAGATGCTCAAAGAAAGATTTGTCCAACAATCGATGGCTCTCATGGGGCTAAGGGAGATGTTGATATGTGTGGTCTACCGAAGATGGATCCCGAGTGCAATAACCACCTACTGGAGCAGAGGCGCTTGGTCACCATTAAAGTCCATCCTAAATCTTGATTAGCAGGGCAATCACAGGAGTTGTTGAAACCAGTCTTCCTCCTCGGATAGGGTGGTAAATAACCTGATTAAGCACTATTTATAGCAATTAACAAATTCACAAAACTGAAAAGTACACTTTACCCTATAATATTGGACATTGGACACCTTGTTGGCCCCAAAACTGGTGTCTCTTTCAGTATTTATTTAACTTAATTGAAGAAGAAGTTGATGTACAATGGGATTCTCCCAATCCCTTTTGGTATTCCAACTCCCCTTGCTGTTCAAAATGACAAGCAAGTCTTTAATCTGATTTGCCCCCTAATTCGGACAATCAATTGGCCTTCCCGCTTTGATGGAGATGGAAAATACTCCAAATTCAATTATTTATTGGTTCCTCCACTTGAATAGGCTAAAAACAGTTTCAGCCCTGTTGAATCCAAGTCTTGGAGCTTCCAATTTCTGGCACGCTTCTCGATGCTGCTGCTAAACCCTAATTTCTTCTACAAATTAGAGTTTACAACAGAGAAATCTGAAATTTCTCAGCCTCTAGTGATCTCAATGTTGCAATCTTTGGACTAAGGCTGTAGAAAGCCTGGGAGATGAGAGAGAATGATGAGGAGAGAGAAAATTCAGACTTTTCTAGCGAAGAACTGAAGAAAATCTGTCATTTACTACTAATGCCTTGTCTCAACAAACTACAAAGCACATCTATGGCGATCAACTGCCCTCTTTTGCGTTTCTTACGATCTTTGAAGTGCATATTTTATCTTTGCATAGGCTACATCCAAGTTTTCCACATAACGATCAGCCTCAAAGATCTTATCCTTAGTTTGCAAAATAGGTGGTACCTTCTTGCTACCTCAAATGGAGCTTTGCCCGTAGAACTATGCACTGTGTTGTTGTAAGCAAACTCAACCAAGGGCAAATACTACTCCCACTATGTCTCGTGGTCTGAAACATTGCACTTCAAAAGATCTAACACTGTGGAATTTGCTTCCTCAGACTGACGATCTGTCTACGAATGGAAGGATGATGAGAATTTCAACGTGGTACCCATATTCTCAAACAAGCCCTTCCAAAATAAACTGGTCATCCGAGGGTCTCGATCACTAATGATCGACTTTGGCATACCATGATACTTAAAGATGTACTGCAAAAACAATCTTGCCATATGATCAACCTTTATTTTCTTCCTCATCAGAATGAAATGGGCTTCTTTGCTAAATCTGCGAATAATAGTCTATATCCCATCATTCCCTGTAGGTGTCTTAGGAAGCTCAAAAATAAAGTCCATTGCAATGCTCTACCAAGGCCTATCTGGAATAGACAAGGGCTGCAACAAAACCCCCGGCATCTTTTGCCTATCATGCTTTACCTTCTAGCATACGATGCATGTCTTAACAAATTGTTCTACATCATGCCTCAAAGCTAGCCAATAAAAGCAATGCTCCACTGCCTTAACCGTGGCATCAATACCTCTATGTCCTACATACGGAGGAGTATGACTTTCAATGATAACTCTAGGCACAGAGGAGCATGACTTTCAATGATAACTCTAGGCCTTAACTGCTTTGTGACACACAGTCATCCATGCATCATCAGAAATCCATCTCTTAGCACAAAGTGTCCATGCCTTTGGCCATTGCAAAGCTGATCATAAACATTAGCAAAGTTCGAATCAGCAACATATTGCTCTTTCATGGCATCCAACTCAGTGTGATAAACCATGCTGACGGCTGAAATTTGTGGCTTACGTGACAATGCATCAGCCACAACATTCTTTTTACCATCAATATGTACAATCTGAAAATGAAACATAGAGAGAAAATTTGCCCACTCATATGCTTCTCTGACAACTTTGTCTGCATCAAAAAGTACCTCAAAGTTTGATGGTCTGTCTGCACTGTAAAATCAGCCCCCAACAAATATTGTTTCCATGTAGATAGTCCATGAATTATAGCCAAGAGCTCTTTCTTATAGACCTACAAATTATTTTCTGCACCATGGAGAATTCAGCTTTCATAAGCCACAACTTGCCTGTCCTGCATAAGAATAGCCCCAATGTTGTTACCACATGCATCACATCAAACTATGAATGACTTCCTTAGATCTGGCAACACAAGCACAGGATCTAAAGTGATCTTTTCCTTCAACTTTTCAAATGCTAAAATTTCCATTGGTGTCCATCTAAATGGCACATCCTTCTTCTGCAAGGCATGCAATGGAGATGCAATTTCAGCAAACCTGAGTACATACTTCTTGTAATAAAAACATAAACCCAAGAAGCTACGGATCTCATGCACATTCCTCAAAGGTGGCCATGATTGTATTGTCTCAACCTTTGCAGGGTCCATGTGAATATCATCAGCCGATGCAATATGCCCCAAAAAGTGGATTTCATGCAAGCTGCACCAAAAGCACTAGAGAACAAAAAGAAGATAAGCTAGGCTGAATCAACCCTTTTTCTAACAGCTCATTTACTTGACTCATAATCTCCTCCTGTTGGACTGCACTGACTCTGTAGGGTGGCTTATTAGGTGGGCTACTCCCAGGGATAAGATCTATGCCATGATCTTCTAGCCTTTCAGGCGGTAACTACCTTGGAAGTGACTGAGAGAAGCAATCAGCATACATTTTCAAAAATGACATGCGATCCTTCTCTAAATTAGACATGTTCCCAACATTCTCACTATCATCTTTATCCTTAGTAAAAACCAAGTACGCTGAAATATGATTTTTCATTACTTTAGAAATGGTAGCTACAGATACAACAGGGATAGATTCACCTTTACACTTTACATCAATTGTAAGTACCTTTCCCTTATGCTAAATAGTGATCTTTTTTGCGCGAGAATCAATCACTGCATACATACGGTGGCACCATGGCATACCAAGCAATACATCACAACCCTCAAGTGGAGCAATGAAAAACTCTTCGTTGTCCCCATATCCTTGTAAATGCAATCGAAGCTTTCCAATGAGTGGTGTGACGGGCTCTACATGGTCTTTACATGCCATTCCAACTTTCTCCGTGGATCCCATCTCATCCTCTCTCATGTCTAGATGGGCGGCCATGTCAACAAAGATGAAGTTGGCTCGTGCAACATCATCAAAGAAAATCAATGCATGTCGATCCCTAATTTTGCCCCATGCTCTGCACAACTCAACATTATCATTGTATTGATCACTAACAGCATCGCGCACCAATCCCACTGATGTTTTGGGCTTCTTTCCTTTAGAATCTTCTTGATTTTCTGATTTTCCAGCTTGCTGCCTATTGGGACAATCCCTTCCAATGTGACACTCCTATTCACAAATAAAACATTTATTTGCAACCATCAATTCCCTATGTTGTGCCAATGTTTTCAAGCCCTTTCTTTGTTGTTTTGGCCTCTTTTCAGGCTGATTTTCAAATTTGTCCTTTTCCTCAGTCTTAAACAACTTTTTATTTGGTTTCTCCCCACTCTCTAGGAAGCCCGAATCCTTCCCACGTAGCAAAGCATCGGCTATAGCAGCAGACTCTATAAGCCGAGACATGCTAGATATGGTGGATTTAATGCAAAAAACCCTGATTCCTTTGGGCAGCCCACAAACATATTTTTCCACTTGCTCATGAAGGGGTACGGGGCAATAAGAAGTAATAGACAACAATGCATCCCAAAACTTCTTATTATATTGCTCTAAAATCTTACATTCCTTAGCATCCAGCTTATTCCAAGCTGTCATGATGTCCACCTCAAAGGTACTAGTCAACTAATTCGATGCAAACATTTGTTTGAATTGTACCCACATTGACAGTGCTCAGGACCGCCACTGTAATGCATTCCCTTTCAAGAAAGTGGCTGCTTTTCGAATCTGAGAACTCCGTGAAGTTTTCCCCCTAAATAGGCTGCATCAAACTGTTGAATGAAAGTCAAAGCTTTCAGCCTACCTTGTACACCGCTGAAGGACTCAAACTTCACTGCTTTTCCACCCTCATCATCGTCTTTTGCTGCCCCTTTGGGTGTCAAGTTGTCATACACTGGCTGCTACAAAAAGGGTGCATTTGCTAAATTTACATCAAAACCAATGCCAAACGGAGCATTTGCATGACCAACATTCATTCCTTGAGCCCCATAAGCATTCGAGAGTGCAGATGCAGTACCAAACATGCTACTTTGTGCCCCAAGCATCAAGCCAATGTTGCCATACATAGGGTTTTGCATATTTCTAGCCATACCCGAATGCATCAGGCCTTACACACCATGCATTGGTTGCTACATGCCATAGGGATTTTGTGCCATACATTCCCATATGCGGTCCTTGTCCAACCATAGTATGAAAAATAGTGCTTCCACCAAAATATCCTAGCTGCCCCATCATAGCATGCATGCCCGGCTATCCAAAATCCATTGTGTTTTTTTTTCATTAACATCTTTGGGAGCTTCAAATGAAGGGTTTGGCATTATCTTCGGTGCATCTTGCTATCCTGAAGGTGTAGAAGACGTCTTCTTCTTCTTTCCTTTGCTGTCCTTCTTTGGAGCATTCAAAAATCAGGTAAATTGAGAATCCTTTGCCAATTCAGCAAAGAGATTTGCTACTATCCTCATCTGATTTTTGAACTGGTCATCAAATTCCTCTTCACTTTGCTGATCATCAACCTCCTTATGCCCTGAAGGGCGTGCATCTTGCCCAATAGCAACACTTTCAGCTTGTTGTCCATGGTCTGAGCCTTGTCCAAGGTCAGACATTGCATTTCCTTCATTCCCATGTGAACGTTCATACTAAGAGGCATCATCATTGCTCGAGTCCATCTCACTATATGAAGACATATTGTTGTAATTTCTCAGCTGAGAGTAAAAATCAGCACTAGCACAAAGCTTTGGCTTGCAATCAGGTGCCTCGAGCCCACCAAATCAAGAGATTGAGTGGTGCCCCGGCCAATGAAACCATGAAACTAGCCTTCCTCCTCAGATAGGGTAATAAATAACCTAATTGCACTATTTACAGCAATTAACAAATTCACAAAACTGAAAAGTATACTTTACCATATAATATTGGACATTGGATACCCTGTTGGCCCCAAAACTGGCGCCCCTTTCGATATTTATTTAACTTAATTGAAGAAGAAGTTTATGTACAATGGGATTCTCCCAATTTCTTTTGGTATTCCAACTCCCCTTGCTATTCAAAATGACCAGCAAGTCTTTAATCTGATTTGCCCCTTGATTCAGGCAATCAATTGGCATTCACCCGTTACTAGTTCCTCCAGTTGAATAAGCTAAAAATAGCTTCAGCCCATTGAATCCAAGTCTTGGAGCTTCCACTTTCTGGCACACTTCTTGAGATTGCTGCTAAACCCTAATTTCTCCTATAGATTAGGGTTTACAACAAAGAAATCTGAAATTTCTCAACCTCTGGTGATCTCAATGCTACAATCTTTGGATCAAGGCTGTAGAAAGGCTGGGAGATGAGAGAAAATGCTGAGGAGAGAGAAAATTCAGACTTTCTTCTCGAAAAACTGAAGAAAATCTATCATTTATTGTTGCTGCTCTCCCTCAACAGCTTGTAGATGCAAAGAATTGAAGAAAATCAGTCATTTACTGTTGCTGCCCTGTCTCAACAGCCTGTAGATGCTATCACCTGCTGTTGATTGGTCTTCTCTTGCCCCTGGCTACCTCAGACGGTCCTCCAATGGCTGCAAATGAGACCAACAACATCTCCTCTCTCTCTCTTGCAAGCTGAGTACACTAAAAATGCCTCTCTCCAGCCTCTAAAGACGTTTTTCAGTCTTGCATAGGCATTTTTGACAAGTGACAGCCTTCCCAAATGGTCTTTCCAACATTATCCATAATTAAATATTGATTTTTGGTCTTTAAATACTAAAAATTAATCTAATAATTATTTCGATTCCCCGAAAAATAATCTAACTGGCCAATAATTAAATTGGCTAGGCAACTTTCATTCCCAAGTGTCTTTGCGCCATCTTTGACCATCAAATTGGCGTTAGGTACCATTAAACGCCACTTTTCTAGTGTCAGCAACAATTGACACTTATGGCCAAATGAATGACCTAGGCCAACGATTGGCACCAAGTACCACCAAGTACCTGTGCGACATAACTTATAGCAACTTTTGCCTTTGACATCCTGTGATTTCCTCGGGTCTCGAGCTCGTAAATTTACTCTAAATCCAGTTACACCTCACATGTGCAACATTTACTTAACCATGTGATTAAAAATTAATCCACATATTAAGTGAGGTTTCAAAAATACATGTCCTCATGATAGTTGTAATGCTCTTCAGCAATCTTAAATCCCAGCTTTGGTCCCAATCAGTGTTAGTATCGTTGACTAAGAACATTCTAGCTCCCCTATTTGTGAGTTTTACTTTATTGATTTACTGTTCTTAGATTATTGTATATGCAAGGTAATGGACTATGGCTCTTAGGTTGATATGGAAGGTCAGTTTGAGTAAACAAATGCAACTGTCAAATCTTGCAATGCAGTGTCCTTCCCACTAGAAGCAATATCACTACAAAGCTGCTCCATCTTGTTGATGTAGTCCTTCAAGGTAGAATAATAGGCAACGGACAAGTACAACAACATCATTGCCTAAGTGACTCGGTTAGAGGTGTGAATCTCAAAGAGACTCACAAAGTGTGCCCAAATCTCATGGGCCACAAAAAGCTTTTACATATATCAACCAAGACAACATTTGTACAATTCAAACAAAAGAATGGCCTGGCTAGGGCACTAATTCAATCTCATTAGGTTGCTAAAGAATGGCCATTGACTTGTCTCACTAGGATGCCCTATCGAAAGACTTGTTGCCATGAATGGATGTTGTGTAACGGGGAATAGGGTCGATGAAAAAACACCTGCAGGTTGTGGTTGTCAAGCATTGCCTTGGCCTTCAACTTTCAAAGAGAGTACTTTGTGCCCTAACATGCCAAATTTACCTTAGGGAACACCTGGCATATCACAAAGATGTACTGACTTGCCACAAGGCAGAGCCCAAATCTGAGACCAGGGAGAGAACGTAGGGAGGTTCCATTGATCATAGGAGAGGTGAAGCAATTGATGGATGCCCTCCCTAACACGAACATGCAGGTGAAAAGTGAACCCACATGGCAGCCCAAGCTTGACTATCTCTAGCGGCAATGGTATGGCTTGTTATATCTCTAGTTTTATATCCATATTGAAAATTGATACATGAAGGCTTTTTTGCAACAGTAGAAGTGTGTCCATAACATGCATTGGCATTCAGAAAATGTTATGCACATCAAGCTTTTGAAAAATAGAAGGCATGCTTAGAAACCCCAAAACTTACTGTAGTGAGTCAACCATATTGCCACGATCAATCAGCAAGTCCCTCAACTGCAACAAAACATCATAGATAAGTTATTCTAAGTGATGGGGGAACCCACAATTGAGAGAACCAAAAGCAACCACACCTTCATGCAGACTTCTGCCTCAGCCTCGAGTTCTTTTGAAACTTGAGCCACCTTTTCAATGGCAGCTTGTTCAGCAGCTAGAAGCTCCTGTGCATTTCTTTCCTTATCGTTCTTCTCCTTCGCTGCAATCTCTCTTTCTTGAACTGCTGCCTTTAATCGAGCCAACAAAACAGCCCGAATCTGCATCCAAAGAGTACAAATGAAATACATGTAAGTATGAACACTATGATAAAGACTGGCATATGTACAAATAACTCAATATTCATTTCGACAGCTATAAACTGTAACAGCTCGGTGCTGCTGTCTCCAGGCAGATGAGAGTGTCTACTGAACAACATAGGCTGCTCTAGCGGTAGCACTGCTGGTCAGCATCTTCTTGCTGCTGTCAACAGCAGATTTGCTGCTTATATTCTGTGGCAAATCTGCTGGCTGCCCTAATAAAACTGTTTCATTACAGGCAAAGCTATCTAGACCTCGGTGAAGATGACTTAGAGTTGTTCGTGACTGTTTTTTTTTGTCATGGAGGCTAATTGGATATTGCGCTATTGTTTGCTTTCATGGAAGCTAAAGATTGGCTATTGTTTGCATTGTTCTCATGTGGCACACTTGGCAAGAGATCCAAGTTGTGTTAGATCTGTTGAACCGATTCAATGCGTCTGTATTTGCAATTGAGATCACATACCAAATGTTGTACTCGAAGGATATAGGATTGCTCATGAGTGGCAGAAGAGCCAATTGATTGTACTTTCATGTATCTTGGACTCATGGAATAAGTGGAAAATTGCAAGGGATGTTGAGCAACCAAAGCTCTACTGCTATCCTTCATCTTTCAATGACTACTCCACAACCTAGAGGATTGCTTTTTACTCCCTCCATAGACAGCTCTTTTCCTCGTCATCGACACTTTTGCCTGAAGAATCGCCCTTCGCTCCCATCACAACGCAAATCCCTTGCAAGTGCTACTGCCTGATCAGCCCAAGACAGTATCGTTATTTCTGAGCTCCACTCCTTTGTATCAGCATGATTCCATGTTCATCATTCTTCATTCTTCTTTTATGTTTTGAGTTTTCTTTGTCACAATGTTTGCCGTATACTTAGTGTTTTCTCCCTACAAACCCTACCATTCCTTGACATGGCACCAAAGCATACGATTCCATCTCTTGACAAGGAATGCAAAGGTTTTTGGCCCAATGGTGTGTCACTATCTTGAGTATTTGTGCAAGAGAATTTTAGCTCCCCCTATTGTTTCATTCAAGTTGATGGATCTCTTTGTATTGATTTACTAACAATTGGTTTCACTGAGAAAGTGACCACGATCTAAAGGAAAACCATGGTGATGACAAACACGGAGACAAACGTAAATAGCCCTAAAGTGAGTGCAAACTAGCCAACCTATTTTAAAACAAATTGAACTATAGGAAATTTTCCACCATACTCTCAAAAAGCAAAACAAAAAGTCGTGACTAACAAACTATAAGGGTTGAAAATTAAAAAGTGCCACATGGCAACAGCGTGGAAGAAGTCGCAATCGTGACTATATGACCAAAGTTTCCTGCATGTGTAGAAAGCAATCATTGCAAGCAAATCAGAGTAAAGAGCTACCTGAATCTAGCATGCCAAGATGTACATTGCTGAGGAGAGAGAGAGAGAGAGAGAGAGATGGAGATACCCCAGGGTTTGCAAAAGAAAACACAAAGTGTATGACCACAACTAAAGCACAATGAATTCAGACACTAATGCAAAAAGAATATAACTAAAGGAATAATGAATGAAAGTGTACAGAGTGCTCAATGGCAAAGGTATCCAACAGCTAGTAGCTCTTGTGAGAGCAAGCTGAGGGTGGGAACGGAGTGTCCACCAAAGATGGATCCTGACTGCTATAACCACCAGTCAAAGCTGAGATCAGGCTGTAGATGACAGGACAATGTATTGCCTATAGACAATGACAGCTGATCACCTATAGCAATTTGGAGCTGGGGGACAAGATGGAAAGGTAATATTGGATGCAAGGCAGCCTCTTCTGCAAGAAAACGCAGGCTAAATAGAGGTGTTAGTGATGTTGAACAGCAAGGTGGCCTGCTGCACTAAAAACAACAGCCACTGATGCAGCAGAAATCAAGTCACCACCTAAGAGAGTAATCGCTTGATTATGGGAGCAGCATCCAGAGAAGGCAGCAGTAGTAGACAAGACCTGGAGCTGAAGAAGATGTGACAGCATTCAGCAAAGGGCTAGGCAGCCACGTGATAAAGGAGGGCTGACGACTGAAATTGAAGGAACCTACAAAACAAGGGATGGAGCAAGTGGCTAGGCATCCTCCTATTTATAGATGTGGATCCTCCTAAAGCTTGAATTTGTGCTTATGGGACATAGAAACTTTAGTAGTTTTTGAGTTTCTAGGCTATTTGAATGAGCTAATTAAGGTTTAATGAGAAATGCTTCTTTTTTAGCTTACATCCCCTCTCACACCCAGCACGTGAACCAATAAAGGAGTACAAGCATAGCTCGCCCCATGTTTATCCCAAGACGCTCCACCCCAAAGCAACCAAGGTATTGGTCAATGGGTGCACGTCAGCTGCCCAAAAACATACCAAGACTACAAAGGCAATGGTTATCTTATCTCAAGAGTCCGAAGGACCACCCCAAAGAGGCTAAGGCATCGGACAAAGGGTACCTATTAGCTGCTCAATGGCCCACCATGACTTGCAAAGGGCAATGTTAAACCACTGTGAACTCTTTTTCTGTAGTGGTTGTGCATATGATGCTCAACCAGCATTGGAGCCATCTCCCAAGATTGAATATAGGTCCATCCTGATTGCCTAGGCGGCTAACTCTTCCCTTGCTCTTATAGTTGGGGAGTGTCAAGCTTTCCTTCTTCATCCATTAGGTCCATTTCATGGTGGATGGCTATTTTGGTGATTCTCAACCAGCATGGCAACCTCTCTTGATGCTGAGATTTGGGCTTGTTTATACCACATTGCTAGCATAGGAGCCCTTTGTCGAGTACGGGTATGTTCCATGTACCAGATCCTTGGTTCTCCTTTGGCTCATCTAGCTAAGGGGTGTTAGGTCTACCTTCATCATTAGATTGCATCATTTTGATTCTTGGCACCACGTGGAGTCCATCCTTCTTCGCCTTTGGCATGCACATCCATGGTTGAGGGGGTTTCTACCCTTCATTGTAACTATAGGTTTCAGTATTGAATTAACATCAGCCTCCCTTCCTTGATGTACCTACCCTTTGCACTGTTAAAGGGCACTTAGGCAAGCGAACAATTTTGCCATGAGGGACAGTATCCAAATGAGCACCTTGTTGCATGCACATTCTCAACTTGCAGCATTCCTCTTTGCATCTCATTGTGCAGAGCACCCTTGAGCGGACTTGAGTTGTTGCCACTAGTGGTTCTGTTACCACCATACCTCCAACCTCTTCACCCCTTTACTTCAGCGTAGGCACCTTGGATAGGTGGCTGGGATAGTCTTTGTTTTGTGGTGTTTGATGAGACCATCCCTTTTATTTTTCCCACGGGCACAATCACAGTTACTCCACAAACCTACAAAAAATAATGTTAAATAATTAAAATCACCTAAACTAAAAGAAAAGAAAGATGGATGTCAAGATAAGGAAGCACTTGCAAATATGGGGAAGATGCATAGTGCACAAGTGGCATTCCTAGCAACAAAGCACTAACTGTGAAGTGATACACCTCTAACTTCTAAGTGTTTAATGATGGCCTAAAACCTAAATGTACATCCAAGACAATGTGAACTAAGATTGGGGAACCTATGGTAGGTCTAAAGTAGGGTTCGAGATGGAATGTAGATGAATCAAATGTGAAGTGAAAGTGGAAAGAAAAAGCGGGAAATGTGAAGGTGAATGTGAAGCACCAAACTCATACTCAAATGAAAAAGAAGATAAAGGATTACCTTCTGGATCATCTCTGATCATAGAGGTTTCTTCTAATCCATATTGATACCAATCTGAATCTTCATGGTGATTTACTAATCAGTATTTGTATAATAGAAGGAGCAATATAGACATAATTAGACTCACACAAAAATGGATTGCATGAACCTACCACCGGGCTTCACTGTGAAAATTTTAAACTTTGGTTGTATCTCGCATGGATAGTCTTTCCTCAACTAAGAGATGATGAGTCTCCTCAGTGGAGTACTCCAACTAAGATGCACCTTGTGAAGGAACGTGAGACGAACATCCGAGATTCTATGAGTACTCCCTAGAAGAAAGATTAGTAGATGGAGCATTTTCCTCCAAATCAAGACCATAATACCTCAACAAAGCCTCCATTAAAGGAGTGACTTGAGAGAACATCAAAGGATCAAAGGATAGAGTGTTCTAAGGCATTATGAGTTAGCATGTGATGTATAGTGTAATCAAGAACAAACCAAGCAATCCCCAATAGCCTCAGGTAACTCTTTAGAAGAGCACCGGCTCTAATACCATGCGGAGATATACTAGGGTTTGCAAAGGAAAACAAAATGTATACGACCACGACTGAAACATAGTAAGCTCAAACACTAATGCAAAATTACAAAATGCAAAACAAAGATAGCTGAATGAATGACAATGAATAAATAATGAATGAAAGTGTACAGAGTGTTCAACACTGTCCAGCAGCCGATGGCTCTAGTGGGGGTGGGCTGAGGGAGGAGATGGAGTGTGACTTTGACCAAAGACGGATCCCAAGTGTTGTAACTGACCCAACTAGATGACAATAACAAGGTGCTAAATATCCTCCTGCAATGGTTGGACATTAGGGCAGCAATGGGTTTGCAAGCAACAAGGAAAAGTGGCTCAAAGAAGAAGAAAAGTTGCTGCTGCAAAAAGCAAAGGCCCTATAAGACTGTACAACCGTGAAAGAGCTCAAAATCCTGGAAGCCCACTTTGGAAACTGCAAGGGTGAAGAAATCCACAACCATATCACCAACACTCAAACCCCCTCCCCCTCTAAAAGGAATAGAGGGTCTAATGGAACCACCAGAGGAGATGGTAGGGGATGGGACAGAAGCTTTGGGATGGAAGAGGAAACAGGTATAGCCTAAAGGGAACAGGTGAAGCAATAGGGAATGTCGAGGATGACACTACTCTGAAGACAGAATATAAGCAAAGTGAATGGAGCCGATAAGGCCCACACTCCTAATGAACTGTCCAAAAGATGGCCTTCCACATACCGAGACAGCTAAGGCCATCAAGGGAGAAGAGATGGAATCCCGAATCTGGAGACATGTAGGACTTCCACTACATAGCTCAAATGAGAATGGTTGTGAAGTAATTACATGGATCCCATATCACAAATAGGCACATATGAGATGTCACCTACAGTAAATAGGCACAGACGAGCTGTCACCTACAGTGACACAGCCCTCCTAATGGCAAAGATCCTGGAGCCAATCACACCAATTATATGTAGACTCCTTCACTCCATCCTTCGCATCTGGATGGAGGTGAAAGTACTTCTTTCAGCACTTCTCCACAGGATGTGTAGTCTTTCCATAGCGAGGACACTTGGGAAAGCCCTTGGATCCAACCTCTATCAGACTCCAAGTCCAAGGATGCCTCTACTTTGACTTTCTTTCCTTTTTCCTTCTTCTTTTGTTCTTTCTCACATGACTAGCCACAAATGCATGACTGACTGACCCTGTACCATCTATTTCCTTAGTGTCAGACCTATTCCAAGATCATAGCAACCAATGCCTCCAAGATGATGGTGTCCTGCACAGGAGAATTTGGCAAAATTGTTTCATAATAATTCAACATTCTTTATATGTGTACCATGCAGTTTGTACTTGCCTCATCTATCGCAGACAGAGCCTTCGATTGCTCCGCTTGGGTTTGCAACAATCGTGATCGAAGCCCCCGCGCTTCTGTAGATAGAATAGCTTTTTCACCATAAACTTCTGCAGCACGCTACAAGGACAATGACAGTGTGAGACTAACAGGCCAACTTGATATCCTGCAAAGAAGAAATACAAAAAGTATCACCATTTCATTTTCAGCCTGTTCATGGGCAACTTTTTGCCTCATCTGCAAAACCTCTTTCTCTAACTTTAGACCCCCATTTAATGCAGCGATCTTTGCTTCCTGAGCAGCAGCTTCTTCTTTCTCTGTTTGCAGCCTTAGTAAGCGAATGTCCTCAATCTCTTGTAGTATCTTTGCCTGAACATAAACACTCATAAATACACTCTAACATACTTGTGTTTGCTCAACAACAAAAATGGCATGCAGAAGAGTCTCATTAAGTCTATCTGATACGATCTGTGATCATACTTTGCAGCATTTTGCTTCGTGGACAAGTATTTCCAAATCTTCAATCGGTATGTTGTTTTCACCAGAGCTGTCAATTGCCTGTTTAGTACCTCGAATAACATTTTCTGTGGACTCCTGAGCAGTCATCACCTCAGAGCAGAAATTTCCATTGACTTTATAGTTTTCCAGCTCATGGATCAGCCCATTCTTCCCTCCTGTAAAAGCAGCATTTTCTGCATGCTCCTGTGAAACCTTTGTCGTATTAGGCCAGACTGTTTCCTCTGAGTATATATCCTCTTCGTCTACATCAGGTGCAATAAGAACTTTTCCAGCTTCAAGCTCCTGCATAATGGATCTAGTTTCCAAAGTTTTTTTCATGGGCTTTGTTGAAGAGTCCACAAAATCTTTTGGAAAATCAAGAGTGTCTGAAGAATCCAATGTGTCTGTTGAAGCAGCCATCAATGAAGTTTCAAAAGCTTCCAATTTTCGTTGCTTCTTAAGAGGGTGGTCTTCCTGCAGCTCCTCACTTCCTAAAGCATTTGTGTATTTCAACACGGTAACCTTTGCAGTGTCATGTGCTGGGAGGCCATCTGACGAATCTGTTGAAAAATCAATTGAATCCAAAGAATCTACTGAATCAGTTGAGGAATTCATTGATGAGGTTTCAAAAGCTCCCAGTTTTTGTTGCTTCCTGAGAGAGTAGTTTTCCTGCAGCCTCTCACCTCCTGAAGCATTTGCATATTTCAACTCTGCAAACTTTATGTTACCATCTGATGAGTGGTCATTCAGACCAGCTTGGCATCCAACTCCACATTTCCATACTATCAACTCTTCATATATATCACAATTAGTTTCAATTAGCTCTTCTCCCTTCAGGGTCACCAAATCCTTGCCCAGTTCTAATGGAATAGCTGTACATATATCCATATTTGTTTTGTTAGCAGGATTGGCTGGTTGAGGCTTTGTACTGTGGGATGCAACATTCTCCTTGACCAGGAAATCAATGGCAGATTCCATATCATCACCATCAAGTAAAACAGCCCTAATGAGTCGCGCATCAATCTGCATTAATTTTTATAGACATTAATACGCATGCACCTCAACACATGTAGGCAAACAGGAGCACACCATGCACAGCAGATGTTCATGAATACACAGCAAGCTATATCAACTATCCATTCTTATGGATATCGGGAACGCGTTGTAATTTTACATTGCTTATGCAGCCACGATTATACAGCCGAAATGCATTTCTAATAGCACTTTTATTTTATTGGGTAAAAAGAATCTACCCATTCTTATGGACAACATGCAGAACCCATCTCTGAACTCCTGCAACATCATGAATCCCCATTTCTGGAATCAGACAACATCATGAGCTTCTGCAAAGGAGGTACCACATACCTACCTAGCCTGTTGCAGGGGTGGGGGGGTAGAGGGACCACAGGCGTGTACCCCGTTGCAACAGGCTCTGCCTGGGGTAGCTCCCTTGAGCTCATGATGATAGGACTACTACATTGGAATCAGAAACAGTTTTCCCCGGTGGGAAACAACCAAAATTACTTGTGACACAGACATAACAATTGAAGTAATATTGCAATGAAAAATGACTAAACTTCATGGGATACATGGGAATCAGAAACAGTTTCCCCCAATGGAAAACAACTAAAACCACTTGTAATACAGGCACAACAATTGAAGCAATAATGCAATGAAGAATGACTAAACTTCACGTGATACTGCGGAATCAATGGAAAACAACTAAAGTTACCTGTGATGTAGTCATAACAATCGAAGCAATAATGCAAAGAAAAGTGACTAACCTTCATATGGTAACGGCCCGACTTTGAGAGCAAACGACTGCAGTGAGTAGAATTACAGTGTTTACCTGCGGAAATAATTCGTGAAGCATCTGTTCGCAGTCCATGAATTCAATCCTCTGTTACTAAAAATCAACTTGCCGAGCTATGACTATCCTTGATTGACCAGCTACAGAGGCCAATAATCGTAAAGGCAATGCCTGACTATATAATCATTGTTTTTTTTTTTCTATTTTAGATACCCATCGCCCTTTTTTGGTCCTACGCATCGGAAGGAGCCCATATCATCATTTGTATTAATAATACAAAGTTTAGTCTCGCACATTTACATGGGTTTCAGATAAATATTAATTAGCATCAACAAACGAGATATCACATGGCAATTTCGCTCAACAATCCATTTTTTATTTTTCTTTCTCCTCTTTTCCCTCTCTCTTTTTAATTTTTTTCTTTTGCCACTCTCTCTCTCTCCCTCCCCAATTCCTCATGCATTATTCTCTCTCTCTCTCTCTCTGCCTTCTATTTTAGTTTACTTTTTTTCCTCTCCTAGTTCTCTCTCTCTCCCTTTTTCTCTCCCCACTTTTCTTCTCTCTCTCTCTTTCTCTCTCCCCCCTTTTATTCTCCCCCTCCCTCATCTCTTGTCCTTCTCTCTCCCTCTCCTCTTTTTTCCTTTTTTTCTTCTTTTCTCTTTCTCTTCATTCTCTTTTTAAATTTTTTCTTCTCTCTCTCTCTCTTAAATTTTAAATTTTCTCTATTATTCTCTCTCTTTGTTTAAATTCTCTCTTCTACTTCTCTCTCTCTCTCTCTTTTCTTTTCTTTTAAAATTTTATATTTTCTCTCTATAATTCACTCTCCATGCTCTCTCTCTCTCTTCTTCTTCTTTCACTTTTTTTTCCCCCCTTAGTCTCTCTTAAGGTATATCAATTTTATATTTTCCCTATATGTAATTCTCTCTCTTTATGTTCATATTCTCTCTCTCTTTCTCTCTCTCTCTCTCTCTCCTTTTCTTCTCCTCTTTTAAATTTTATCTTTTCTATCTTTCTTCTCTCTTCCTCTCCCCAATCTCAAAAATATTTAAATTAAAAAAAACTTTTCTATTTCCTCTTTTTCCCTGTCTCTCTTTCTTCTTCATCTCTCTCTCTTTCTCTCTCTCTCTCTCTCTCTCTCTCTCTCTCTCTCTCTCTCCTTTTCACCTCTTTTTTCCTTTTTTTCTTATTCTATCTCTTCATTCTCTATTTTTTTTCTCTTTCTTTTGAATCTTATCTTTCCTTTCTCTATGATTCTCTCTCTTCTTTTTTCTTTTCTCCCTCTCCTTTTCTTCTCTTTGTCTCTCTTCCCCCTTTTTTTCTCCCCTCTCTTTCTCTCTTTTCCTTTTTTTCTCTCTTAAATTTTATTTCCTCTCTCTATAATTCTCTTTCTCTATGTTCCCCCTCTCTCTCTTCTTCTTTCTTTTTTGCCCTCTCTCTCTCTCTCTCTCTCTCTCTCTCTCTCTCTCTCTCTCTCCCCTATTTTTTCTCTTTCAAATTATATATTTCCTCTCTATCTCTCTCTATACGTCAAAAACTAAATCAAAAAATGTTTAATTTGAAAAAGGCTATTCTGTTTTCTCTTTTCCCCCTCTCTTTGTCTCTTTCTCTTACCTTTTCTTCTTATTTTTATATTTCTCCTTCTTCTTCTCAAAGTGTGTGAAAAACTGTCTAAAATTTTTTAAAATTAAAAAACTTTGAAAATTATTTAATTAAAAGAAAAGTTTAAATTAAAAATTTAATCCAAGAGAGTGAGTAAGTGAGTGAGTGAGTAAGGGGAGGGGGAAGAGAAAAGGAGATATTACAAGTGAGAGAGAGGGGAGGGGAGGGGGTTTTAATTGAAAAAGGGAGGTTTGGAAAAGGGGGTAGTTTTGGGAAGCCCTCTAGAAGTTCGGGGCTTTCTAAACCTACAATGAAAATAATATAGTAGTAAGATATATATATATATATATATATATATATATATATATATATATATATATATATATATATATATATATATATATATATATATATATATATATAACGCATTGTTCTTCACTTATTAAATGCCCGTACAAGTAGAGGTTGTTAATTTATCTTTTTATTTATCTCGTATTTCATTCAATACTAGCTAGTCTGGCTGGCGTTACCTGCTAACTATGCATTACGTAGTTTGCGAACTGGCTAGACTCACAAAAGAAAAAATCACATGTTTCACATGCAAAATATGAGGTGCTTCACACTTAATGTGTAAAATATTAAGAATGTGATTAGGTTATTTATTGAGACTATTCATTAAAGCATGTAAATAATCATATATATTTGTGCGCTATAATAAGCAACATATGTCTCCGTGCATGCAATAGTGCATTCACTTATGAGATGTTGAATGTGTAAAGACACGCGTGCACGTGCGTACACACACACACACACACACTCTCTCTCTCTCTCTCTCTCTCTCTCTCTCTCTCTCTCTCTCTCTCTCTCTCTCTCTCTCTCTCTCTCTCTCTCTCTCTCTCTCTCTCTCTCTCCCCATTATAGCACTATTTGTGCACCTCTATTATGTATGTTACCACAACCTCCCAAACCCCTTGATTGGATACCTCCAACAAATTGGCCGCTTTCGTTGTCAAAAGTTCCCAATTCTTTGATTTGTCATACAAATAGTATTTTCACATGCTTGGCTTTCATGTTCACATAGTTAATGTCCTTCATTAGTCCTAGCTATGAAAAGCTACACAATGATTTGCACTTCTTCAGCATCTCAATAGTCTCTCATCTTCTCTAGTTCACCTTCTCCATTATAATTGACCTTGTCATTAGTGGTTCTTTCTAGCAAATTCCTCACCCATGGAGATATGCATCATTACAAGCCATTAACCATGGAGCTACACATTTCCAAGCTTGTAATAGTTACACCCCTAGAACTATTTCATCTACCTCTTAGTTTGCACACGCATTCACTCTCACTAGTAATGAGTAGCTCTCTTCTTATATAGCAGGAGAAAGAGAGAGCATCAATCAAATTAAGGGAATTGATAGCTACATAAGTGCTTACAAATTCTATGCTTCAATAGTTACACCCCTAGAACTATTTCATCTACCTCTTAGTTTGCACACGCATTCACTCTCACTAGTAATGAGTAGCTCTCTTCTTACATACCAGGAGAAAGAGAGAGCATCAATCAAATTAAGGGAATTGATAGCTACATAAGCGCTTGCAAATTCTATGCTTCAACATTGACTACACAGGCAAGGTAGCCAAAAATCATTAACATGATTTAAACCATGCTTCCCATAAGAATGTTATACCTTAAAGAAGCAACATATGCTAAAGATATCAAACTTGGGCTACTTGTGGACTGTGTAAAATAGTCAACACCTAGTTGATATTACAATAGGGTGCATATCTTGGGTCAGTGCAAACTAATATTCTCTCATACAAATTTTAGTAGTTTAGTGGAGATGGCAAAACCTAACCTCTTACTCTTGAAGAGCAACACATTGTAGGTAGTAGGAGTCGTGCGCACGTGCACACGTACACATGTGCACACCTCTCTCTCTATGTGTGTGTGTGTGTGTGTGTGTGTGTGTGTGTGTGTGTGTGTGTGTGTGTGTGTGTGTGTGTGTGTGTGTGTGTGTGTGTGTGTGTGTGTGTGTGTGTGTGTGATTTTCACTCAATAATGATAGGGATATAGCTATAGTCACACATGAAATAAAAGTATGAATGCTAGTTAAGGAATGTGAGGTTTAATCCAATACATACATGTTTTTTCTATATCAAGAGATCATTGTAGAAAGCATTAAAAGTGTCTCACTCATGTGTGACTATTTTTGTATGTGTATCTTAAATGATGGTGGAGAGAGAGGGAGAGAGAGAGAGAGAGAGAGAGAGAGAGAGAGTATTGGCACAATATTAGAGAGCAAAGAGAGAGATCTATTGTTTGATGCAACTATAACTCATGGAGAAAGAGGGTACTTTGAGATGGTATTTTTACTTTCAAGTATGAAAAGTTGGCATGTTAATAATAATCATATGAAAGCCATGTAGGAGATATCAAGTTCCAAATATCTCTCCATGAGGTTTGTGTGCTTATATGTATTCATTTAGGGGTGTGTGTGTGTCTCTAATGCTCTTTGTATCAAGATACTTACATAATTTAAATTATCAAACTTGGAGGTGAGCGAGCATGTAGATGGCCAGTGGTGGTATATTAAGGTCCCCCAAAGTGACATATGAAGGGTATTCTGAGGATTAAGAGGCTTTGATAGCGTGTTTTGCAATGGATGTTTAGGTGCTCACATGGCATCATTTAAAACTCCATGCTTAGTTTGAGGTGTTGACTTAAGATCTTCCTAATTCGATTGTAGGATGTGTATATCTATATCGTGTTGTGTGTCTCTAATTGCAGAATGGGTATGTTTGAGTGTGTGTGTGTGTGTGTGTGTGTGTGTGTGTGTGTGTGTGTGTGTGTGTGTGTGTGTGTTCATGCGCACACACATGTGCGCATGTGGCATGCATGCATGTATGCATGTGTGTGTGTGTGTGTGTGTGTGTGTGTGTGTGTGTGTGTGTGTGTGTGTGTTCATGCGCACACATGTGTGCACATGTGGCATGCATGCATGTATGCATGTGCACATGCACACACATGCATGTGTGTGTGTGTGTGTGTGTGTGTGTGTGTGTGTGTGTGTGTACACGCGCTATATATGTGAGTCTAGATGTTGTGAACTATGGCTTACATGAGGGATTTTACAATAACCTTTAGCCAAACTTTTTACTACATTATTGAAAGCTTTGGTTTGATGACCCTGGACCAAGGAGAAAGCCCCCATGCCTAAGTGGCAAAATGAGAAAAAGTTTGGGATATGAAGGTGAATGGAGATATACCTATTTCTAAATTGTAGAGGCTTCCCACCAAAAGGAGAGTGGTTCTTTTTGACACAAACTCCATGCTCTTTCTAATGCCACAAGAGTTACATCATTTTACCTTTTTTTAGGAGATTCTCTCTCTCTCTCTCTCTCTCTCTCTCTCTCTCTCTCTCTCTCTCTCTCTCTCTCTCTCTCTCTCTCGGGACTCTAGGGACTAATAAGCACTACAATAATCACACATTGCACTTATTAATCTATGTAATATCCCCCGTGCCCCCCCGTGCCTCCCCCCCCCCCCCATGAGAACCCTGAAAGGGAGCGACGGATCGAAGGTTGGACTCGAGAGCTATGGCGGGAGAGCAAGAGCAAGAAAGGGAGAGACTAGAAATGGGAACTCCAACAGTCACAAATGTGTGATCGGGCCTTCCTTTATTCAAACTGTCACTAAAAGAATAAAGAATAAAGTGACGGTCAGGCGCCCGCCACCTGCAGTGTGTAATGGCGATGACTGTCAGTGTAGTAATATACGAGCGGCTAGGCCGAGGCGCCTTTACCCCCAACAACCTCCCACTTAAAGGCAAATTTGCCCTAGTGAGGAATGAAAAGAGAAAAAGAAAAAAAAGACAGTATAACACGTAAACATGTACAACAGGATGAGGAAAGACGTCATCTCATCCCACTCCCATCAACCTCCCGAGGAAGGCAAAGCGCTCTGTAGAGAGGTTTTTTGTGAGTAGATCTGCAGGATTTTGGTCAGTCGAGATCTTGACAAGGTCAATAGACTTGTCCTCAACAACCCCATGTATGAAATGATACCTCACCTCAATGTGTTTCATCTTCGCATGGAAAACCAGATTCTTGGCTGACTGAATAGCACTCATAGAATCCGAATGCAGTGTAGGGATAGCATCAATACCAAGGTCAGCAACCAAACGACCCAACCAAATGGCCTCCTTGCAAGCCTCAGTGGCTGCAACATACTCGGCCTCTGTAGTAGAAAGGGCCGTGCATTTCTGCACCCTGGACATCCAAGAAACAGCACCTCCAACATATGTGAATACATAGCCGAAAGTGGACTTTCTACTATCTCCATGTCCTACATAATCAGAGTCTGTGTACCCCACTACTTCTGTATCCTGGCTCCCATAGCATATGCACATATCTGCAGTGCCCTTCAGGTACCTCATGATACCCTTCACAGCATCCCAATGCTTCTTGCCAGGTGTAGCCATATAGCGTGCCACAACACCAACTGCAAAGGCAATATCTGGACGAGTGGCTATCATGGCATACATAAGACTGCCCATTGCGGATGCATAGGGAATCTTGGCCATCTCGGCCTTCTACTCTTTTGTCTGTGGACAATCAGCCTGTGATACCTTCACATAAGAAGGCAATGGATAGCCAATAGGCTTTACGTCTTGCATGCAGAAGCGCTCAAGGACTTTATGAATGTACTCCCTCTATGACAAGTAGAGGAGTCCCTGATGCCTGTCGCGTCTAATGCACATACCAAGTATGTGAGCAGCCTGTCCCAGATCTTTCATCTCAAAGCTCTTCTTGAGCTAAAGAACCATCACGAGCTTTCTTCTGTAAAGACACGGATCCATAGCACTCCGGCTGTAGCCCTGTGACTGCATAAAGGCATCAAACTTATGATACCACTCCCTAGGTGCCTATTTCAAGCCATAAAGACTTTTCTTCAATTTGCACACTAGGTTCTCCTTGCTAGGTTCTGCAAAGCCCTTAGGCTGCTCCATATAAATCTCATCATGCAAGTTCCCATGTAAGAAAGCTATCTTGACATCCATCTGGTATAAATCCAAGTCAAGCTGACCAACCAAAGGCAAGACTAAGCGCAGCGTGGTCATCTTAACCATAGGAGAAAAGACCTCGTCAAAGTCCACACCATGCTCCTGCTTAAAACCCTTTGCTACCAATCTAGCCTTGTATGCTGGCTTGGGGTGTCTAGGGGTACTTTTTAGCTTGTACACCCACTTGCATGGCAAAGCCTTCTTGCCCGTAGGCAAGGAAACCAAATTCCAAGTGTCATTCTTATGTAGGGAGTCTATCTCAGACTGCATAGCCCTCTCCTAGGAGTGACTGTCACCCCTACGCATAGCCTCATCATAGGTGAAAGGCTCTCCTGCATCTGTAACCAAGACATAATGCATCGAGGGCTGAAATCTATCAGGTGGACGTCTGTCTCTAGTAGACCGTCTCACGGCAGGCTCTGCTGCCTGCCCAGATGCCTATCCAACACCGTGACCATGAGCATCTACTGCAGCTGTAGGTTGTCCAACTGGCTGTGCGAGAGCTCTCGGCTCTTCCTAAAATAAGACCCTGTGGATCTCAACAACTCTCTCAGGCTACCTATGCATTTTGTCTTCATGGAAGACTACATCATGACTGCGGATGACTTTCCACGCGTGCAGATCCCAGAGATGGTAACCCATCTCGCCTGCATCCCCATAACCAAGGAAAATGCATTTGACACTCTTGGGATCCAGCTTACTTCTCTTGTCCCTGGGCACATGGCAAAATGCCTCACATCCAAAGACACAGAGATGCGCATAAGAGGGAGGTTTTCCAATCCATACCTCCTCTACAACCTGGAAATCCAAACCACTAGAGTGTGATCTGTTTATGACATGCACAGCTGTACTAACTGCCTCAGCCCAAAAGCTCTGTGGTAGGCCTGCATGATTAAGCATACTGTGTACACGCTCCTGGATGGTTCTATTCATCCACTCAGCCAAACCATTTTGGGGGGGTGTAGGGGGCGGTCAACTGACGCTTAATACCCCTCTCATCACATAACTGCTCAAAAGCACGTGAGAGATACTCACCCCCATTATCTGTCCTTAGGCATTTTAGCCTATATCCAGACTGGTTCTCAACCAATGCAAGCCATCTCTGAAACACAGCTAAGACATCGGATTTCAGCTTAATGGGATCAGCCCAAACTTTCCGTGAAAAATCATCTATGAACGTAACAAAATACTTTGCACCACCCATAGACTAACAAGGCATGGACCCACAAACATCCGAATGTACCATGCCAAGGGCTCACTCATGCGTGGCCTACCAGACTTCTTATGCATAGACCTAGTCTGCCTGCCATAGAGACAATGCTCACATGAATCAAAACATGCATAATCAAGGGGCGGTAAGTACTGCAAACCAAAAAGCATTTTCATTCCCTTCAAAGACATATGGCCCAAACGGGCATGCCAAAGAGATACATGTGGGATAGAACCCACAAACAAAACATGATCAAGGGACGAAGCTGTTACAATCAAGGGGTAGAGACTGCCAGCCTTGGCATCTCTCGCAATCACAAGTCTGCCACGAGTGATCTTCCATATAGAGTCTCCAAAAGATACATGATAACCTGCGTCATCAAGCTATCCAGCTGACATGAGACTGCGTGTCAAAGCAGATACATGGCGTACATCTGTATAATAAAACTGTTGCCAGAAGGAAACTGCAACCTAACATCACCAATGCCCACAATATCAAGAGAGTTGTTATCACCCAAGCGCACAATATCCAAAACAGTACGGTATAAATGAAACCACTCTCGGCAAGGTGTCACATGAAAGGATGCATCTGAGTCCAAGAGCCAACACTGTGCATACATAGAGTGTATCTCTGTCATCTGCGAAGCACTAGAAGAAGCTGCAAGGATATAATCATCATCATCAACATCCTCAGGTTGCATAACATTGATCTCTTCAATTTTAACACTGGACTTTGTAAGCACTATGCTGCGATCAGAAGACTTATCCTGCACTTTGTCTTTCCCCTTATCTTTGCGCCTTTCATTTCGCAATTCATAGCATTGTGGCCTAATATGGCCCCTTTTCCCACAATGGTGACAAGTAACATCTACATTCCTGCCACGGGATTTGCTACGTGACTTCCCACGGGACTTGGACCTTTTTGAGAATCCCATCCACGGTCACTACCACTACCATGCTTTCCATATCCATCATTCCTGCTTCTAACTGTCATAGCATGCGATACACGAGAGGCATCCAAATTCTTACGGTTAACCTCTTCTTGCAGAAGAGCACTCTCAACATCAAATAATTTCAAGGTAGCAGTAGAGGCACATAATGCAGTGCGGAATACATCCCATGACTCATTAAGAGTACCAAGAAAGAAAAGAGGAGTGACATCCTCTGCAAAAGTGATGTCTTGTGAAGTCAAGTTCTTGAGTATAGCATGGAACTGGCTCAAGTGAGCAGACATAGTCACATTCTCCTTCATGCGTAGATCCATAAACCGTTTCAACCAATACATTTGACTCGCTGGACTTTTCTTGTCATAGAGATTCTTAATTTTATCCCAGAACTTCCATACACTCTATTCTTCCTCAAATACATTATAGTGAACCTGTTCTGTGAGAGACAATACAATGGTGGACTTGCCTTACTCATCAAGCTCAAGCCATTCCTCATCTGGCATAGTTGCAGGCGGATGCCCGCTTAACCTCAAAGGTTTGATCTACGATTTCTGCACCAACACCTGCCAAATCTGGCTCTTCCAATAAGAGTAATTCGTACCATCAAGCTTAGTGATGTTGAAAATAGCATGATCAGTGGATGAACTCGCCATAATGCAGGCTGGAAGATTGTAGACAGTTCAAAACTGCTTGTTGTTTACTGCAGAAAATGACCAAAAAATCACCAAAATCAAGGGAAAATGGCGAGGAAAGTTGAACCAAAGCTGCTACCTACCAAGTACTAGTGAAAGTACATCATTTCAGAGTGTTTCGGCATGAAAAATCCATGTCAGTCCACATATATATGCTTGTTGTAATAAATTTCAGATTTCAGTAAAAGAGAGTTAACAGTGCCAAAATCGGATCCCAAGGCAATTAGATATTGCCAAGACCAAAGCCGGCATTATGCAGGCATAGCATAGGCATATGACGGTCGATAAGCATGAATCCAACACCCAAGTATGTCATACAAATATCTGCCAGTGAGTAGGTACACCCCCAGTCAACGGGCAAAGTGTTCCTGCCATTACCAAAACTTGACACAAGTAGGTATCAGTTCACAAAGATACGGATCCAAAACTAAAACTTAGCTCATAAGCATACAGTGAACCAAGACATATGATGTATCATCCCAAAGGATAAGAAGTCCCAAAGTCTCAAGTGTCTGTAAACTGCTCAATGGCATGTAACGGCTCAATGGCATGTAACTGCTCAATGCATAAAAGTACCGCCTGCTCAATGTCTGATAAGCATTCAAGAATGCTCCCACTGACACAAAAGTCGTATGTACGAGCTCAAGAGCTCAAGCCAAGGCAAGACATATACATCAATAGTACATCCCGAACATGTAGGCGGTAGAGCATCCGTATGTAGCATCCATAAGCATGTAAGATATCAAATACATCCCAATCCAAACTCTAACAAGACAAGTAATATCCAAGACTACTCCAGATAATCCAAAATGCATCCAAGGTGGAGCTTCAATGAGCACTCAAGCTCAACGTATGCATAGGGTAATCAACCGTGACATGAGCATCAAGCTGTAGGCAACGGGTATGCATAAGCCCAAGAAGCATCACTGTCAAAGCATATACCAATGTCAATAAGTGCGGGCTGAAATAAGCTCAAGCTTCCAAAAGCATCCGGATTCAATGACAAGCTCAAAGTCGTCCCTCGATGATCAATACATCATAGCATAACCCAAGACATACATCCGAAACCAATAGGCATATGTCAAAGCATGAAAGATAGCTTTAGTCCAAGAGTATTCAACATGCATTTACTGTTATAAACTGTGTATTTCCAGCTCAAAAATCAGGCCAAAATCATAGCATTACATATAGCTTCAATCCCCCAATCAATCGGGATGCAATAGGCATCAAACCGGTTATGTAGTCATGCCCAAACAAGCATAGGCATACAAATACATGTTGTCTCAGACCTGAAATCTGTTGCAGAAGATTCTGTCATCAGAATTTGGCAAATCTAACATCACCATCGTGTCCGGAGTGTGCCAAAACCCCAAGTTAGACTCTTACCTTGCATGAATCGGGTTCTGAATGCCCGAGATATGACAAAAAGAGTGATTTTTTGGGCCAAATTTTGTAATAGGCGCAAAAAAAATGTGACCTGGCTGGGGGGTTTCCTATCCCACATGTCAAAGATGGGGCCCAAAGAGGGCACAAATGAGGGCCAAAGAAATCCTACACCAAGCCTCAGCAAGCCTTGATAGGCTGGAAGTAAGATCTACGTGAAGGAAGCTCCAAGAGGTGTGAGTTATGGCTGCCCACAACTTGTTTACAGCCTGTGAGACCTGAGAACTGAAGTAAAACTTTGAAATAATGAAGCAATACCTTAATGTCAATGCCCTGATGGTGCCTCAATAGGCCATGGAAGGTGCTCGGGAAGCCGGGGAGTGACGAGAGCTCGAAGGAGTTGGATATGGTTGCCGGGAAGGAGACCCAATGCAAGTAGGGAGTCAATGGGATGCTGAGAATGCCACGAACCAAGCTCAAGAGTCGAAAAGCAAAGCTCTGACACCAGTTGAAAGGGAGCGACGGATCGAAAGTTGGACTCGAGAGCTATGGCGGGAGAGCAAGAGCAAGAAAGGGAGAGACTAGAAATGGGAACTCCAACAGTCACAATGTGTGACCGGGCCTTCCTTTATTCAAACAGTCACTAAAAGAATAAAGAATAAAGCGATGGTGACGGGCGGCCACCACCTGCAGTGTGTAGTGGCGATGGCTGTCAGTGTAGTAATATACGGGCGGCTAGGTAGAGGTGTCTTTATCCCCAACAAACCCTCCTTTAAATTTTTAAAATAAACATAATTTTTTTTACTCCCTCTCTCTCCTCCTACCGACTGCATGGCAGGGAGAGAGAGAGAGAAGGAGTTAATGAGAAGGGGGGCATGCAGCCCCCCGGGTGGAGGGTGGTGGCCGTTACCGGCCACCTCCCTCCCCTCGTGAAGTCCCCCTCCCCACCATATAAGGCAGCACTCCCCCCCCTCCTCCCTGGTCGTCAGTCTGCAGCCCCCTCCTCCCTGTCATCATCACACCCCCCCTCCATCTTCGACAGCAGCACCCTCCCTCCCCTTGTGGTCATCAGCCTACCGCAGCGCCCCGCCCCCCTGTGGCCATCATCAACAGTGCGCCTCCCCCCCCTGTAATCAGCATTGAGTGAGAGAGAGAGAGAGAGAGAGAGAGAGAGAGAGAGAGAGAGAGAGAGAGAGAGAGAGAGAGAGAGAGAGAGAGAGAGAGAGAGAGAGAGAGAGAGAAGAGGTGAATAGAGAGAGAAAAAGAAGAAGAAGAAGAAGAGGAGGAGGAAGAAGAGGAAGAAGAGGGAGAGAGAGAAGGAGAAGAAAAGAAGAAGAAGAGGGAGAGAGAGAGGAGAAGAAGAGAAGAAGAAGAAGAAGAAGAAAAAGAGGGAGAGAGAGAGAGAGAGAGAGAGAGAAGAAGAAGAGGGAGAAGAAGGGAAGAAGAAGAAGAGGGAGAGAGAGAGAGAGAAGAAGAGAGAAGAAGAAGAAGAGAGAAGAAGAAGAAGAAGAAGAAGAAGAAGAGAGAGAGAGAGAGGAAAGAGAAGTTTCTAGAAGCTTCTTTACCCCCTCCTTAAAGAGAGGTCACACACCCCTCTCGACATCTCCAGAAATATGCCCCTCCCCCTTCAATTTCTTCCTCCACTCAAGGAGAGGCGGCAAGAATTTTGCATAGGAGAGTGCGGGAATTCTATCTCTCGTACATGCGTCTTCGAGTATGGCCCCGAAGCGTAGTTCCACAAAGATGACCGAAAACCCTGCAAGTGTGGATGGAGGTTCGAATCAAGGTGGCACTGCAACCGCGATCGGTTCATCAGGCATCAATACCACGAGAATCACGGCATCACTCCAAACCCAGGTTGCTCTATTATTAAATCGTAGGTCATAATCATCACAACGTCGTAAAATCATATTCACATGCATCACATTAATTGTGTGTTTGATAATTTTCTAGGTATGAACTTAGTTGTGATGTATGTAATGAGTAAGATAATTTTCGTTGTAAGATGACATCATAATAGGTGAAATTGATTAGATAGTTACATCATAAATTACCAAAAACATCTTGCAAGAATTCCTACCTAAAGTGCATTACTCCTTGTACAAGTTCTTGCTTAAAATGCATTTCAAAGGACATTGAAAGAAACAAAGTGCATGTCCATACCACAAGAATGATTCTAAGGTACATGTAATAATCTGCAGAAAAGATTAAAGTGCAGCTAGACTCATACAATGATCACATAAAGTTAGATCATTCAAGAAGGTTATAGATCGTGTAAATAATTACATAGAGGATAATGTTAAGATTGCATGCATAGAAAGTACCTTCGCATATGTGGCATAAAGTATCGTATGGATTATATCAAAATTGTAAGCACTGAAATGAAGGCATGGCATTACACTGCGTGCATTAAAGTTGTTGGGAAAATTCAACGTTGTTTGTAATCTACCAAATGGGACTGAGATCCATGAGTCCCACGTCAAAGTCCTTGGTGACTTCAAGAGGGATAGGTAAAAGCTTAAGCGCCTGTGAGCATTACTAAGAGGGCTTAAGAAGATTATACTTAAGACAGAGTAGGAACTATTCTAAACAGAACCATCTTGACCAACCATGGTCAAAGGGATAGACAATCTTGATCAATTAAGATCAAAGATAAAGGTACATAGGTACTTCAAGGGATCTAGGAGATAACCAGCAAGTTCACCAACCAAGAACAATGGGGTTGTCCATGATCTATCTTGCAAGGAGACCTAAGGTAAGGATAATTAGGGTCAGTAGGGTACAAACCCTAACCCGAAGATAAAGGGAAAACAAGCAACCTAGCTTGCCAAGCTCTTGGAATCTCACCAAGTCGCGAATGATCCAGGATGGAATGCTGGGAGCATTCGGGAAGAAGGAATCACCCCTTAGCAGTTGGTCATACAAACGACCTCTGAAATGATCGTGATTGTATACTTAGGTACATTGTTTGAACTTCTTTGCTCAAGGAACTAATTCAAGGCAAAACACGTAATGCTTCAGGTTAAAAGCCTAGAGGGAGAGGCATGTTCAGTTACCTCCGACTGTCTGCTTGGCCCTATCCAAGGGGGTTGTTAGCCGCGCCGGGTATATGGACCGAACCCGTCGCAAGAGGTCTCTCCGTGGGCGCTGCTTGGAGCAAGAGAATGCTTGGGTACCAGGGGAGACTATGCCTGTAAATTCCTTGCCTCCGGATCCCGCACAAGAGGTCGAGGTGACTCGAGATAGGATCTCGAGGCCGGTGTACTAGTCTACGGGTGGAACTTGGAGCAATAATCCTGTTGATTGCTGGGATAGCCTTCGGGCATGATACTTGATGTATTCCGGGACTATGATAAATAAAGATCAGATACATTTGAAAAAGGAACTTGCTTGACATTGTTTTTGTGTCAGTGCCTAAGTTATGCGAAGAAACCTATGTTTAAATTGATTAATTAAGGAAGCTGCTTTTGCATGTCAAACATAATGTGTTAGGTAATTAGATAACTAAGCAAACCGAGGAAAGTGCGGTGGACGTGACTTGGGTCCGTCCTACGGAAGGGTGGTCCCGGTTAGCTAGGAACTTTTCTCAAAAGACGTGAAAAAGATGCTGTGAAGACCCTAGAGTCAATAGAGTTAGAACCCCAGTTTATGCTATTTTAGGGGAGCGGAATGGGACTATGCCTTATGGGCAGAGAGGTCGAGCTTCGCATCCCTCTCATTTCCCATTCTCCATGAACCAAGTGTAGCATAAATCCGCTTCGACTCTGTTGTTCCTACTCAAAGTGGGTCATCTGGAGCTCGATGCTAGCTACTTCCTAGAGACTTTGCTGATAGGGAAGAAACCCTGACTTCAAGTCGATCCTAAGTGGGAACGGCCGGATACTTCCGCTTGAGGCAGACTCGGGAAGACCTAGATCGCAAAATCTGTGACATTCCTTGTGAGTGCCAGGTGGCACTAGATTCTCTTCTCAATGGGCTGCTAAGACGTGTTCCATAGGTGGACGAGCGGGCACGTTACAATCTAAGCAAGAATTTTATTTTTGAAGCAAATTTCCACTCGAGATAAAGATTAGAAATTTATGCGCATTTCTCTCTTTTTATCATATGACATATCTGAAGCATTTAAAAAATTTCATGATAATCATAACTTGTTGGCAAAATTGTAATCTTTTTTGAAATTCATCAATGAGAGATGAGAACTTGGTGCTTTCCTCCCCTCTCTTGAAAATTTCATCAACAAGAGATGAGAATTTGGTACTTTGCATTCCTCTCTTTCTAAACTTAATTGACATATTTTGATTAACATGTTTCTTAGAAACTTATATGCTCCTTAAGAACTTGGAACTTCTCTTCTCTCTTTTGCAATGTCATAATCAACCAATAATATTCCCGTTATCACTAATTGATTCGATCACATCCAAACAATGATACCAATGTGACTTAGAATGTATTTAAATGTTAGACCATATGATGCATTAGGTGCAAGCCTCCAAAGATTAAGTGTAATGAGTCTAGGTATGTGAGCTTCCAAAAGTTCTCTCTCTCTCTCTCTCTCTCTCTCTCTCTCTCTCTCTCTCTCTCTCTCTCTCTCTCTCTCTCTCTCTCTCTCATACCCATACTTGGAACATATATGAATTGTACCATGCCTATATACCACTTTGTACCTACTCAATTAGTTTATGATAGCATTAGATGGTAGCTCTACTGGGACCTGAAAGTTTCCCACACATTTTGTATGTAATGTTTTGGTCTCATAGGCCACCTTGGCCTTTCGTAGACGTTAATATAACTTTATTTCTTTCTTTCTTTCTTTCTTTCTTTCTTTTCTTCTTCTTCATCTTCTTCTCTCTCTCTCTCTCTCTCTCTCTCTCTCTCTCTCTCTCTCTCTCTCTCTCTCTCTCTCTCTCTCTCTCTCTCTCTCTCTTATGTGATGGTATATAACTATCAAACAAACATAAGAGGGCGACCAAGAGACGTAGTCAAAATGCATTCAATGAAACATGTAGCACCATGTGGGGGAGTGAGAGGAGCACAATGAGTCATCAACTCCCCACAATGTGAGAGAGGGGGAGAGAGAATATGTAATGATGTTGAAGAACATGAAATAATACCAGTGCAAAGCACTAGCAGAACACCAATGCAAAGCATCATAACCTAAGTGCAAAGTGTCTAGTGTGTATTTATGTAAGGGTTTGCCAAATGGCTATTTATGTTGCAATATTTACTTTGGAATCTATGAAATGAACATTCATATGAGACTTATTACTATGGTTTAGGGGTTTTCTTGGAAGATACCTATTGTGTTTTTCTTCTCTTGGTAACTCATATTCCATTATTTCATAGACTACTAACATAACATAAGTGTATACAATAGTACTAAGGTCCGTAGGACCATTCACACTGGGTCTAAGACCACCGACTTATTTAATGTCCCACACTTGCTGATACAACTAATGTTGATCATACATACTGACAGGAGAGTAATGGGAGCTTGATATTCTAACACTGGTAGGATGACTTCTGGATATGAGTCTACTGACACTTTAGACAGTGAACTTGGTATTCTGACTGTCTATACGCCTGGTGCAAGGCAAAGCAGGTATATTTCGCCTCATGAGAGAGGGGAATCAAGCAGTGCACCACAGCTTAGACGATCACAGAGGGTTAGATACCCTGTTGACAGGTTGACATATAGTGGCTACACTGCAAAGCATTATGCTTACATGACAAAAGTGATGGAGATCAAAGAACCAGGTACATATGTTGAAGCAGTGGAAAATGAGAATTGGTATGCAGCTATGGATGAAGAAATGAATGCCTTGGCTGAAAATAAGACATGGGTTCTTATGCCACTGCATGAAGGGAAAAAGAAAAGTCGGATGGCAGTGTGGAAAGGTACAAAGCCAGGCTGGTTGCTAAGGGGTATGCCCAACAGTATGGACTTGATTATGAGGAAACATTCAGCCCTGTTGCTAAAATGACAACCATATGCACTGTGATTGCCTTGGCTACTGCTAGAGGATGGAAATTACAGCAAATGGACGTTAAGAATGCATTTCTTAACGATGACTTAGCAGAGGATGTCTATATGGTTCAGCCAGAAGGGTATGTTCACCCTGATTTTCAGCATTATGTATGCAAGCTGAAAAAGGCACTGTATGGACTGAAGTAGGCTCCAAGTGCTTGGCATGCTAGGATCAGTAACTACTTGCAGAGGATGGGTTTTACTATTGGTAGGGCTAATCACAGCCTATTTACAAAGAAGACCGACAGTTGCTTGGTAGTGGTGGTCATATATGTCGATGATTTGATAATCACTAGTGATGATGACTTGGGCATACAGCATGTAATGAAGATGCTAAAATCTGAATTTGACATGAAAGATCTAGGTGAATTGAAATACTTTTTGGGTATTGAGGTAATCAAGGCTGAAAATGGTTTATGGCTGATGCAGAAACATTATGCCATGGAAATGCTGAAGAAGTATGGCATGGCTGAATGCAAACCATTGGATACACCCCTTGATCAGAATGTCAAGCTGGACATTAGCACTAGAGCTGAAATTTAGGATGTGACTATGTACAGGCAGATGGTTGGAAGTCTGATCTACTTGACCATCACTAGGCCAGATTTGAGTTATGCAGTTGGGCTCATAAGTCAGTTTATGCAGAAGCCCAGGAAGACACATTTAGATGCTGTTAGGCGGATTATGAGATATGTTAAGTCCACTGTAGATTATGGGCTATTCTATGTGAGAAATAAGCCCTTGAAACTAGTTGGATACACAGATGCGGATTGGGTAGGATGCTTATATGATCGTAGATCTACGAGTGGTTATGCTTTTGGCTTTGGAAGTGGCATGATCAGCTGGAGCATCAAGAAGCAACCAATGGTTGCATTGTCTAGCACAGAGGCAGAGTACAAGGGTGCTGCATTGGCAGCATGTGAGATTTCATGGCTGCTCAAGCTTATGGGGCTGATTTGGATATTTAGGTGGATGCTCCAATGACCTTACTATGTGACAATCTCAGTAGTGTACTCCTGGCAACAAATCCAGTTTACCATCCTAGGACAAAACACATAGAGGTACACTACCATTTTATCAGAGAGATGGTTCTTGCAGGGAGAGTAGATCTTATGCATGTGAAGACTAATGAACAGGTTGCAGATATCTTTACCAAGTCTTTGGTTAAAGATAAGTTTAGTAGTTTCAGACAGCTACTTGGAGTTCATCAGATAATTTGAGCTTGAGGGGGAGTGTTAGAATATCAAGCTTCCATTACTCTCCTGTCAGTATGTATGACCGACATTAGCTGTATCAGCAAGTGTGGGACATTAAATAAGTCAGTGGTCTTAGACCCAGTGTGAATGGTCCTATGGACCTTAGTACTATTGTATACACTTATGTTATGTTAGTAGTCTATGAAATAATGGAATATGATGAATGACCTGAAAGTCAGGTTGCTGCTCCATTACATTGTCTCTCTCCCTCTCTCTTCCAATAAGCGTCTGGTGGGAGCCTGCACGACCGGTGTTACCATGCCCCATGTGCTCCCTTGAGCTTCTATTCCCTTGGCATGGGGAGTTTTTGGCCTATGTCCAGGGCAGTGTTGCTTGGGGCCTCATTTCTTTGCATACCTTTTAAGGGTAGGTACGTAGCGTTCCAGTGGAGGAGCTTATGCTACATGCTCCCTTCAACGACGGATAGAGTCCTTGCAAGCTAGCTGCACCGAGTGCTCCATGTCGACTATCGTAGGGGGACCTGCAAAATGCGAACCAAGGATTAGTCCTTGAGGCAGGATAAAACTATTCGCATGGAAGGGATTATACAATGGATTATCAAGCGCATATGATGAGGAGGGGAGAGGTGAGGCATTCATTGTTTGTTGTAGAGGGATGGCCCGTGTGATGATGTTCGTTTTGCATCCAGCCACCATTAGCAGATCTTGGCTTATGCTAAGTTGCGTGGACTGGTTGTCATGGGGTGGAGCAGGGCTCATCCCTGGAAGGATAGACTGAAAAAGGGGAAAGGTGTATAGAAAGGGACGGTGCCCCATCTACACTGTGGGAGCTTTCGCTCAACCGCCAAGACCCACGGACCGCTTATTGTTTCAAGCATTCCAAGCGAGCTCTAATGGCTATCTCTCACCTAGCTGACGCACCGTCGATCCTACAAGTGTAGTGAGCTTACCTTAGTGCCGATATGAGTTGCCTCCTTTCTTCCACACATCGGTAGCTCCACGATCCTAGATGCTAGCTCAAGCCTCCTCCACCTCCAAGCTCCATCCTCCATAGCCATGCGTGCAAGAAGAGAGAAGGGAAGAGAAGAAGAAGGAGAGGAGATGGTGAAGAGCTTCACCCTCTTGATCCCTCACTCTCTCACACACTCACTCCCTCACATTCTCACACTCCCTCTCTCAAGAGCACACACAAGCAAAAAGGAGAGAAGGAGAGAAGAAGAAGAAGACTCCTTTTGCCACACACCAAAGAATGATCTCTTATTCACTTTTTGAACTTTATATATACAAACCCTAAAATCCCATGGGCCTCCATCCCTTTTTTACATGACCGGCCATTGTGGCAAGGTCCTTTTTCCATTTTCCTCTTTTAGCCCCGTGCCTCTAGCCTACACCTGTCTAATATTTTACAATGGGCACAGGAGGGAGCCTAGCACTCTTTTACAAAGCTTTTTCGAGTTTTTTGAGGCCCCTTTTCTTTTATGGTTGCGCTTTTTGCCTTGGTCCATCTTTAGGGGCTGCTTGCGTGTCTTCACTCTTTTTGTTCATCTTCCTTTGCTTTTTCTCCATTTTTCGCTATCTTGGCTTGGGGTTAACATACACCATCAGAGATGTTGGTTAGAGCTTCATATGGCGATAATGAGAGTTGGATACCCTCCTCCTGGAGGTGGGAATGGTCACACGACTTCTCAATGTGTGGTAAGAGGAGGACTTGAGGAGCTGAGCCTGTCAAACCCAACTCTTCTCCCTGCGCTTGACTATCATTGCTTGTGTGTTGATCTTATCTATACACGGTCACAAAATTCATTGTTTATTTATATACATATTTATGAATCCATGTCACTTCATGAGGATAAAAACCAATTGTAGAACTCAGGATTGTACTGGAGTGTGGCACATGCATCCAGTACTCGTGGTAGCCTTCTTAATAGCATCAGGTATTTTGCAACGTCAAGTATCATGGTACCTTGTTCGAGTCTACTTGCAACATGTAGCTCCTCCTCAGTGAGAACCTTATCAGCCAAAGAGTTATCTTGGCTAGTTCCAGCTAAGTCCGTATCCCGAATGGTAGTTAGCACTCGAAAGGAAGTTGGCGCCACATAGGTTGGGTCCCTTTGAGACTGCCATTTGGCCAATCGTTCTTCTGAGACTATCATGATTTGGGCTCCTAGTTCGGCCATTGCAACATGATTTTCAAACCAATGTTTCTCAAATTGACTTTGACCCTCCGATTGTCGCTTTAGTTGCTCTATCTCTAAGAGATTTGGTTGGTAGAGCACATAATTGAATGTTATAGTTAAGAGTAGTTCATTGGCTTCCTCGTCAGAGATGAGTCGCATGCATTCATGCAGGAGCCTATCATAGTGCTCGTCAAGATGTTCTTGCTCTTCCCAGGATAGGGAAAATGGCAAATATTCTCCAAGCTGCTCCTTAGGGAATGCGCCTATGTTCGCAAGGATGTAGACACGTGCGAACACCTTGAGCTTAGCATTCAACTCAGTTAAGCACTCTGTGACACTTCTATGTTCAATGAGGGCTTGCTCGGTTGCTATCTCATGCAAGGTTCTAGGAGTTTGCCTAGGCTTTAGCATAGCTGGGGGCTCATGCCTAAATGAGCAAGATTGGTCAACGCTAGGATTTCTTATGCTCTCGGGGTTTCCATGTTTCTCCTGCGGCTTTATTATTGCATCATGGTTCTCCTTGGATGTGACTAGTATAAATTTGTCACCCTGTTGTGACAATGTTGTATCCACTCTCTTGATTGGTCAATGCGAGTTCTACTATTGGTGGATTGAGTGTTGAAAGAAACCATTGATGGTAACGGCTGCTTTGATTTTTCAGAGCACACGGATGTGTATGAGGTTTCCCCGCTATTAGGAGAGACATCAATGGGTTCATTGGTGGATGGTCTTGATGCTTTATTCCTTAGCTCTTCGACACTCTTGGTTTCAATCTTCTTGGGGTCTACAGTCACTTGCAATTGCCATTATTGTTTTCTTTCTTTTCCCTTCTTTTTCTTAGGCAATCGAGGTGTATCCCTTGAAGACTCGGGACCTTGAACTAGGTCAGTTGTTGATGTGCTTGGCTGGGCCTTAGCATTCTCTTTCTCTAGTGTGTCCTGATGGGGCATAGCCATGGCCTGCTGAATAGCCTCGCTAGGTTGTGAGGGTACAACTGCCTCTCTTTTTGGAGAGTCTAGCTCTTCAGCCAATTCCCTTCTATTTAACTCCTCTAGCCTAGGCTTTGGGCGCTTTGGAAGTGTTGGAGTTGTCAAGGAAGTTGGTTGCGACACCTCCTCCACAAATAAACTACTAAGGACACGTTCCACAAGGGGCATTGTCACAGCCAAGGGTGGTGACTGCTATGATTCCTGATTGGAAGTAGTAGTAGCTATTTCAGTGGACTGGCTATTATTAGTAGATTGCAGTGTCAAGTCCCTAGGGCGATCGAAAGTGGTCGTGTCTTTTGTTGCCCTTTGAGCATTCACTTGTGTAGATCGAGCGTGAGTTGATCTAGTCACATTAGGTTGCACAGACATATCCTTGGGCCGAGAGCTATGGATGGTGTCATGTCCCACCTCTTGGATATTTGGTAGCTTAGATGGAGATAGAGATTAGGATTGAGTAGCTACATTTGATGATTGTTGTTGTGCTTTCTGTGTCCGTTTAGGGAAAGAGGGTGTAGGAGACTTGGCACTTCTAAGTGGCTCCGACATTGGCTGGAAGATTTGCTTGTGGCTGTTAGACGATTTTACCATTTGCTTTGTTGAACATTTAACCTTGCCATGAGCAATGTTGTGCCTATGATGCCTGTTATCCTCTTGGGGAATCAAAGGCTCCTTAGGCACTAGTGGCTTTTGCATATCCTCAACGATTACATCTGATGTTTGCTTGTCAAGCACACTAGGTTGAGGATCTACACTCCGATTGGTCCTGTTTGGTTTCTTGATTTTGATCGTGAGGGGCTCGGTCACTCCAATGCTTTTGACTTGAGACTTGGTTTTTCGTTTAGATCTCCTCCTACGCTTCTTTGCTCTTGATACGATTTGGCCTTTAGTCGACAAAGGAGGTTTAGCAGGGGTTTTGGCACCCAAATCCATCGGTTACCTGTGTAATACCCTTGAGCCCCTAGCAACGCTTTGGATATCCATCGTGGAGTTGTGTTGACCCTCCATCGATGCCTTCGTCTATAAGGCTTGGGTTTCTTTCGGGGTCTTCTACGATATTTGTAAGTCCAAAGCCCGTCCTTGGTATTGTCTCCTAACCTTCTTGTTTCAGACATGGCCTCACTCACTGGTTCTCGTTGTTCAACCTGTGCTTGTATCAACTCTTCAAACAAGTCCTTGCCCTCGTTAGTAGGCTTGACTGTTATGTCAGCACCTTCCTTGCCTTTCCCTCGAGGTTCAATGAGGTCACCCTTGCTAAAGGTTGTGACTATCCTCACACCTGGTAGTGTCAGGTGTATCCTCCGTGCTACATAGTCGGCCTCACACTTGGTCGCCCTTTTGAAGGGTCTTCCTAGGAGGGTTTCCTTCCCGCAATTAGCACTATTTGGAGTAACATGAAATAGGATAGGCAGGCTCTCAATTTCAATTGTCTCAAGGATGTTGCTCTTCCCTATGAGTGCTTGTGGGTGTCCCCTGTAAGGGCTAAGAGTTGCATTAGTCGGTGTGAGCTTTGGTTGGCCTAGTAGGGTCCATGATTCATAGGTCAAGATATTAAAATCTGCTCCTTCATCAATCAAAGCATCGATAGTGTACTCTCTTTTCACAGTGAGTTTGACCCTAAGATAAGCAGACGGTACTATGTCTTCATCTTCTGGGTCTTGGCTCATTAATTTAAGCCTTCTAACAAATTCCCTTGGGTCCCCAACTGCACGACCAGATGTGGATTCCACTGATGTCTTGGATCGTCTATGCAGCGCTATTCAAGGTGCATCTATCGTCAGGGCTGTCATATCTAGTCATCCTCGCAGTTGTAGCTTGATGTTGTTGATTTCCGCTTTGACTAGATGTAGTCCGAATGCAACACGTACATGTTTTTGCAGTGTGGCCTTTTTGCCCTTGTTGGCTAAATGGGCCCATTGAGGTTCTACTGTTTGTGTCTGTTCGGGTACGGGCTTTTGGTTGCTCTTTTGCAAGTGAGAATCCATACTCGTGTAGAGCCATTACTACACTAGGGTCTATTTTGGAGGACTTGTCACGGCGCGTGTTTTCTCTCCAACCTACTCGGGGGAGGTGCGGAGGGGGTAGAGCCCCCACTGCGGGGGTCCAGGGGGGCAGTTCCCCCTGGGCCACAGGGCCATTATTACAGTAAATGCCATACGTGATTTGAAAGACGACCGTTTATAGTCAAATTTTGAACTACTTGCTCTAAGTTTCAGTCTAGTGATCGATCTATGATATGGTTTCGGCTCTATATGGTCTCTCAGTCAGTTTCACTGTCTTCAGGTTAAAATTAAAAAAAATCTAAATTCGGTCCAACAGGTTTGAATTGCAGGGGCCGAGTGCCCGATTCGGCCCGTCCGAGGGTCGAGTAGAAAGAGTCGAATGTAACTGGTCCGAATGTCAAATTCCGCCAGTCCGAGTTTGGTTGTCCGAGGGTCGAGTGGGCCGAGGGCCGGGTCAAGTGGGCCGAGGGTCGAGTCAAGTGGGCCGAGTCAGCAAGGCCAAGGGCTAAATTTCAAAGTTGGTTCGAATACTTCACTCAAACGAGCTGAGTGAAAGGCGTCCGAGTGTAGTGGGCCGAATGGTCTGAGGGCTGAGTGGCCGAGTGGGTCGAGGGCCGAGTTAGGTGGGCCGAGTCAAGTGGTCCGAGTGGTAGTGGGCCGAGGGCCGATTCTGGGACTCGGCCCAAAATCATCGTCACTCGGACTACCCGAAAGCGACGTGACTCTGGCCGGCGCAACGATAAATCGCTCAAATCACACAATTTAGGTCATGGGCTATCACACACACCTCCAGATCAAAGCTATGGATGGAGGGGAAGAGTTGTATATACCTAGAATAGCCAATAAACTCCAAAATGCAAATCGGCCACCGAATCAAATCCTCTTGCCCTGCTATGACAACAGAAACCCTAATGCTTGTTATGACAACAGAAACCCGAATCAAACCCTCTTACCCTGTTATGACAACAGAAACCCTAATGCTTACCCTGTTATGACAACAGAAACCCTAATGCTTGTTTTTCTTCTTTTTCTTCGTTTTTTCCTACCCTAATGCACCCAAATCACAAAGCAAATAACTACCCTACTCCAACATGCTTTTCCAAATCCAAAAAACCAAAAACCTACTTGCTAAGGAGATCGAATACCTCTTCAAACTCCCTTTCTTCCTACCTATCTACCTCAAGCACCGGTTCGGGGAAAACCCTTACTTCGATGCTCAATTCAAAGCGCGCAAGCTCTCAAGGCTTGAATCCGTTGGTCCCGGCAATGGATCAAAATGTGAGAGCTTTCGCTCAAGCGCTAAGACCCGCGGACCGCTTATTGTTTCAAGCGTTCCAAGCTGAGCACTAATAACTACCTCTCACATAGTTGACACGCCAACCATATCTACAGGTGTAGTGAGCTTACCTCCATGCCAATCGAGTTACCTCCTCTCCCACGCACTCTGGTAGCTCCAGATCCAAGTGCAAGCTTCAAGCAAGCTCCATCCTCAAACTCAACCTCCAAGCTCCATAGCCACGAGCAAGAGAAGAGAAGAGAAGAGAAGAGAAGAAGAGAGGGGAAGATGGAGAGCTTCTCCTCCCCGGTCCCTCACCCTCACACTCTCACACACTCTCTCTCAAGCACAAGCTCAAGCAAGCAAGAAGAAGAAGAAGAAGAAGAAAAAGGAGAAGAAGAAGAGGAGAGCCACTTTTGGCCACACACAAGAATGAGCTTCTCATTCACTTTTCAACTTTATATATAAAACCCTAAATCCCTTTTGGGCGGTCATCCCCTTATCCCCTTTTTTACATGGCCGGATGTGGCCTAGGCTCTTTTTCCCATTGTCCTCCTATCTTCCTAGCTTCCTTCCTACCGCCCATCTACATTTACAAATCGCACGTGTGAGAGCCCGACGCTCCTTAAATTAAATCATGATGTGCTTGCGCTCTTTTACAAAAGTATTGACTTGTGCTTTTCCTTGTGCGCCTTTTCCCCTTATTTAAGGCTTTTCCGCGCTTCTTGTGTTTCTAGATTTTTCTTGGTGCACCTTTATCTTCCGTTTCACTTTGCCTTGGCCTTTGTCTTTTGCTTTAGCTTTTCCAAAATTTCCACCTTGTTCATCTGACGATTAACATTACCCCCCTCCTAGACGAGTGCCAATCCCATGGCACTCACCGTCGTAGGTAGCAGGCTTTGGCATGCACTGAAGATATGGGTGGAAGGGACATCTGTGGGTACTATGGAGGAGTGTTGGTGGTATTGTGGAGGAAGGTCGTTGGGGCACGTTGGTGGCCTAGGTGGTTGGTGGTAGGGTTGTTGGAGTTGGTGCTAGGGCTGTTCTTTGTTGGGGATTGCACTGATGATTCTTACCGGGCTTGCAGGATGATAAAGGATAAGAATTCAAAGTTGAGTGTTGATGAAGATCGAACGGCACTTTCGTTGGAGTCTTCAATACCTGCAATTGAAAACCTCTCATAGGTGGTGCGATGCTTACCATAATTGATTGCAATGCTGTTAAGGCAGAGTGCAAGAGGGAATCGTGCGAATGGGTCAAGGTGATAGGTCGAACCATAGGCGAGACAAGCTACCTAGATATGTCCTGCCCTTGATGTGCCGTGAACAATTGTGGGTGATGCTAAAGGGCTAGGGGGCTAGGGACGGAGCCAGCCGACCAGGGTCACTAAACGTACCTAATTTGAGGACCCCTAGGTGTTGTGCTATGATTGTGGGTGCTTCATATCTTTTTCTTTTTTTTTTCTTTTCTTTTTTCCTTTTCCGTTTTCTTTTTCGTTTCCTGTTCTTGTTCCTTTTTTTTTTGGGACTTGCCTGCGTACAACCATTGCAATATGTTGAGGCTATCAACCTTTCAATGGGTTGGGAAATGTGAAGCTTCGAAGACTCGGGAAAGGGATATTACAGTGATGATTGTGCCCTAGCCTCGTTGCTAGAGAAGCAATCATTGAGATGGAGAGATACACTTGAGATATTGCAACCCTCTTTGGAACGTGCGATGTTGGTACAATTGGGGTAACAGCTGCCGTGAGTGCCCTGCGTAGAGTGTAACCCAGAAAGAGGAAGTGGTTAAGATCATGCTTTGGGCCATGTGACGTGGGCACTTGCATGGGTGATTTTTGCTTTCGGCAGCGTGGCTTTGTTGCGGCTCTTTGTGGGGTCGGTGGCCTTGCGGTGACTTGAGCATTGAACACTTTCGCACAAAGACTTGCGTCATCCTGCATCCACTTGTCACTTCATGAGAGTATATGCACGACATATGTCACTTCATGAGAGTTCATGAGGATGGAGCCTGCAATGAGATGGTCTACTAGAGATAGATGTCCACATGATAGATTTGAGCCCTTGATGCATTATGTCTTGGTTATAGATGTAGGAGAGCCTCTCACCTAGGATGAGGCTATATGCAAGGGTGATAGTCACTCCTGTTGAGAATCAGCAAATCACACTCACTAAACAGCCTCTTTGTATGGAGCTTCAGGGTCAAGGACATGCAGGCTAACCTATCCCATATGCACAATGGTGCCTACTGCAGTTTCCTACTTTCCTATAAAGCATTGTACTTGCTTCCTTTTCTTAATGCAATGATAGTACTCTTTTCTTTTCAGTGAAGTGTCAATGTCATTGTTCATATACACAAGATTGTGTTTATGAGTCCAAGTCTCGATCTTGGAACCTAATTCACTTGTGTAACAAACATTGTCTTTATCTTCTCCATCATGAGTCCACACTTCTCCTTTCATCCACCATAACTCACTGCCATGCTCTAGATCCCGCATTTCTCACATGGTATCAGAGCCCAGTTGGGCATGGCATTGCTTCTCCATCCTCTTTTGATTCCTCTCAACCTCAATCTAGCTCAATGTCAGCTCATGACTTCATCTCCCAACTCTACTCTCACTAAAGCTTCCATGGCAGCCATAGCCAGCAGCACCCTGCTAGATTAAGCTGCTTATATCTCACTCCACAGGTCAAATCTCTTGGAGCTTCCTTCTGGAAAAGTATTCCCCAATTCACAAAGCTTCCCTTATCACATCAATCCATGACATTTGGCTATCTGAAGCTCAGGATTATGAAAATTCTCAATCTCTGCTCTATGTCTGCCATAGCCAGACAGGACCTACCTCACTTGGAGCTTCAATAACTTCTCAATCAGGCCACTTCAGCTCTTGATTCCTTCTAGGGAATTGTTCTTCTACTCAAGGCACTTCAGCCTATCACATAAATTGACCACATTGCTGTGCCCTGACCCCGACATTACAGAAATTCGTCATCGCTGTCCAGAACTGCGCCGAATCTGATCGAGCTACCTGCGCACGCCATACTACTTGCAATCTAATCGATTTCCATAGGGATTTGATAGCCCATGAAGTAAGCTTCCTAGGCATGTAAAAATTTTTGAAAATGATCAAGTATAGCTCTTGCAATCTGAGAAAAACCAGGCCCCTGTCTCAGAAACCCTAATTCCACCATAGCCAAAATCTTCCAAAACTCATTTTTCTTTCATTTTCTCTCTCCGAACACTCAACCCAAGCCTCTGTCACTCTAATCCATTGACCCAGCATCAAATCAAGGAGGGGAAGGACCTGAGAGGATTGAAGAACGACCGAACGATCCCGAACAAGAAGAATCAAACTCAACATCAACACTGACATAGTGTGTTTTCACACTGTCACTAACTGTGTCTCTTGACACACTGCATTCTGCTCTTCTACTGATAAAATCTCAGAATTCTGGTGTTGATTTGCTGCTGATCTTGAAACCTCAACATGGGAAAAGACTCTCTAAATGCTCGATTCAAAGGAGTCGGGTTTCACACCTGGCAAACCCACATCAAGCTCATCTTGATGAAAAAGGGTCTCTGGGCCATCACAAATGGCAAAGAGAAGAAACCTCGGGACGCGGACCTTGCAACTACTTGGCAAAAGAATGATGATAGAGCCCAGGCCATTATCAAACTGGAGCTAGACGACAGTTATATCCACCATGTGGATAACTGTGAGACCTCACAGGATACATGGAAAAGACTTGACACCCTGTTCGGTGCACAATCTAAATCATCAAAGTATGGTCTCCTGATTGAGTTCTTCAGGCTTGAAATGAAGTCCAGCACATCACTTGCCACACATCTCAATTACATGGAAGGACTCCTAACCCAACTTGCAGGAATCAACATTAAAATGGATGAAGATGTTTGCATCGGTGTTCTACTTAAGAGTTTGCCTCCTGAATATAATAATGTATCAACAACTTTAATCAACATGCCAAATCCTGAACTTGTTGATATCCAGGCATCACTGTTAGAAGAGGAAAAGAAGCTAAAAACTAAGGAAGAACCAAGTACCTCTAGAGATGAGCATGCATTATATGTTGGCAACAGGTACAAAGGCAAGAAGGATCAGCTCTTCTGTGACTTCTGCAAAAGGATCGGACACACCGAGAAGTTCTGCCACGTAAGAAAGAGATCCCAAAAGGCCTATCTAGTCGCAGTCAAAGAAGAAGAAGAAAATGGAGCAAAGGAAGAAGAAGATGAAGATGAAGACCACCAGGATCGAAAGGACAAGACTCATCAGTCCTTCTACTCTCATAACTCTGATAGACTGTTTTAAAAGCCTTGTATTTCCTTGCCCTAATGCTTCCTGCCATAAGCTTTGTAAACTCCTTATGTAACTTGGCATTACAGTCCCTGTACACTTCGTGAGGCCCTTGTTACAGCCTCTAGATGTCCATCATGTTTCGGTGCCCACACTTAGCCTTTTCTGCAACAGCCTCTGGTGTCTACCATGTTTGTGGTGTGCCCACACTTTGCAGGTGGTTCTCATTACAGCCTCTATACACTTTGTGCCTTTCTAGTTTTGATTGAGGAGGGGTGTTGAGAATCAGCAATCACACTCACTAAACAGGCTCTTTGTATGGAGCTTCAGGGTCAAGGACATGCAGGCTAACCTATCCCATATGCACAATGGTGCCTACTACAGTTTCCTACTTTCCTATAAAGCATTGTACTTGCTTCCTTTTCTTAATGCAATGATAGTACTCTTTTCTTTTCAGTGAAGTGTCAATGTCATTGTCCACATACACAAGATTGTGTTTATGAGTCCAAGTCTCAATCTTGGAACCTAATTCACTTGTGTAACAAACAGTGTCTTTATCTTCTCCATCATGAGTCCACACTTCTCCTTTCATCCACCATAACTCACTGCCATGCTCTAGATCCCGCATTTCTCACAACTCCTGGGAGAGGGCTATGCAATTTGAGATGGACTCCCTACATAGGAATATGACTTGGGATCTGATTGCATTGCCTAAGGGCAAGAAGGATTTGTCATGCAAATGGGTGTACAAGCTGAAAAGTACCCTTGGGCACCCAAGCCAGCTTATAAGGTAAGACTTGTTGCTAAGGGTTTTAAACAGGAGCATGGAGTTGACTTTGATGAAGTCCTTTCTCCTATGGTCAAGATGACTACCCTATGCCTGGTTTTGGCCTTAGTTGCACAGCTTGACTTATGTATTAGATGGATGTCAAGATTGCATTCTTGCATGGGTATTTGCATGATGAGATATACATGGAGTAGCCTAAGGGCTTTGCAAAAACTGGCAGGGAGCACCTAGTATGCAAGTTGAAAAAGAGCTTGTATGGCTTGAAGTAGGCACCTAGGGAGTGGTATCATAAGTTTGATGCCTTTATGCAGCTGTTAACCCTCAAACAAACAAGGTGGAAAAGCCGAAAAATCTAAAGCAAAAGACAAGGACAAGGCAAAAGTGAAACAGAAGACGAAGGCGCGCCAAGAAGAATGTGGAAACATAAGAAGTGCAGAAAAGTCCTAAAGCAAGGAGAAAGGCGCATGAGAAAAAGTGCAAGTCAATACTTTTGTAAAAAAAGGCGCAGGGCGCACCATGATTTATTTTAAGAGTGCCGAGCTCTCACCTGTGCAATTTGTAAAGGTAGATGGGCGGTAGGAAGGAAGTAGAAAGTTAGGAGGACAATGGAAAAAAGGGCCTAGGCCACGACCGGCCATGTAAAAAAGGGGATAATGGGATGACCGCCCAAAGGGGATTTAGGGTTTTGTATATAAAGTTGAAAAGTGAATGAGAAGCTCATTCTTGTGTGTGGCCAAAAGTGGCTCTCTTCTTCTTCTTCTTCTTCTTCTTCTTATTCTTGCTTGCTTGAGCTTGTGCTTGAGAGAGGGAGTGTGAAAGTGTGAGGGTGAGGGACCAGGGAGGGGAAGCTCTCCATCTTCTCCTCTCTTCTTCTCTTCTCTTCTCTTCTCTTCTCTTGCTCGCAGCAATGGAACTTGGAGCAGGGAGCTTGAGGATGGAGCTCACTTGAAGCTTGCACTTGGATCGTGGAGCTACCGGAGTGCTTGGGAGAGGAGATAACCCGATCGGGCATGGAGGTAAGCTCACTACACCCGTAGAGATGGATGGTGTGTTGGCTATGTGAGAGATAGCCATTAGTGCTCGGCTTGGAACGCTTGAAGCAATAAGCGGTCCGAGGGTCTTGGGAGTTGAGCGAGAGCTCCCACAGTAGCCACAGGGCTACATCAAGAGTGTTATGGATCCGTGTCTTCACATGAAGAAAGCCCATGATGGTTGATTGCTTATTTTGGTACTTTATGTGGATGATATGTTGATAGCAGGGAAAGCTCATTATGAGCTGGATGCTCTTAAATCTCAGCTGAAGAAGAGCTTTGAGATGAAGGTTTTGGGATAGGCCTCTTACATTCTTCTTGGTATGTGCATTAAGCACGACAAGCATCAAGCTACTCTACCTCTCATAGAGAGAGTACATTTATAAAGTCCTTGAGTGTTTTCGCATGCAGGATGTGAAGCCTATATATATTGGCTGTCCATTGCCTTCTTATGTGAAGGTTTCACATGCCAAAAATCCATAGACTTTGTCCACAGACAAATGAGCAGAGGGCCGAGATGGCCAAGATCCCTTATGCATCAGCCATCGGTAGTTTGGTGTATGCCACGATAACCACTCGTCCAGATATTGCCTTTGCAGTTGGTGTTGTGGTATGCTATATGGATGCACCTGGCAGGAAACATTGGGGCGCCGTGAAGGGTATCATGAGATACCTAAAGGGCACAACAGATATGTGTATTTGCTATGGCAACCAGGATACATGAGTTGTGGGGCACACAGACTCCAATTATGCAGGACGTGCAGATAGTAGAAAGTCCACTTCTTGCTATGTATTCACCTATGTTGGAGGTGCTTTCTCTTGGATGTCTAGTTTTCAGAAGTGTACGGCTCTATCTACCACTGAGTTCGAGTATGTTGCAGCCACCGAGGCCTGTAGGGAGGCCATATGGTTAGGCCATTTGGTTCATGACCTTGGGATTGATGCTATACCTATGCTGCATTTGGATTATATGAGTGCTATTTAGTTAGCCAAGAATTTGGTCTTCCATGTGAAGACAAAACACATTGAGGTTAGATATCACTTCATACATGGGGTCGTGGAGGACAAGTTTGTTTACCTTGTCAAGATTTCCACTGACGAAAATCGTGCCAATCTACTCACGAAAAGCTTCACTACTGAGCACTTTTCCTTCCTCAGGAGGTTGATGGGCGTTGGATGAGATAACATTTTTCCTCATCTTGTTGTACATGTGTACATTGTACTATCTTTTCTTTTTTCTATTCACTCCTCACTAGGGCAGATTCACCTTTAAGTGGGAGGTTGTTGGGGGTAAATGTGCCTCTGCCTAGCCACCTGTGTATTACTACACTTATAGTACCCACCACTGCACACTGCAGGTGGTGGGCGCCCGTCACTGTCACATTATTCTTTATTCTTGTAGTGACAATTTGAATAAAGGAAGGCCCGTCACATATTGTGACTATTGGAGTTCCCATTTTGTGTCTCTCTCTTTCTTGCTCTTGCTCTCCCAAGCAAGCTTTGATCCTTCTCACCTTTCATCATATCACTAACAGGGCAGCATGCACTGATCACTCTTTGAAGCATTGAAGCCATTTGATGAGCATTTTGAGCTCTACTGAAGTGAGGGTTCATTCAGGAAGCATATGTACTGAGTTTGATGCATTTGGATTGCATTTTACTGATAAAATATTCAGATCTGAAATTTTATGACAGCCTGAAAACTGTCATCATCATACACTCATTGTTTTGAAGAAATGCATGCCTTTTGTTGCCTACAGGGATTTGTATGGTACGAGATATGATTGTTGAATGCTATGAGCATTGAGATGAGCATTGAAGCTCTTAAAAACTGAAATTTGAATCAGAGAACAAATGCTTTGACAGTGTATTGGCTGGTCATAAACAGTCCATGTACTTTTTGACATTACTTCTTGAAGACAAAGAGTCTGCGAATGCCCATATGGTTATGTATTGATCCCTATACACAGTGGCATATGTATGAAGTGGCTTGAGGATCTCTTGGGCTGAAATACATCTTGATTTGACAATTTATTGGTTGTATACAATCTGTGAGCAGATTTATGTCACTTGTACTTGCTGGATATGCACTGTTTTGTGCCCATATGACTATGTCTAGTTGTCTACATATACTAGCAAATGTCTGGGAAAGTTTGGAGCATGTATGACATGTTTTAAAGTGGTTTTTGACAGTAAATTCACTGCTGGTTACTAAAAAATTATAGGTTTCAGACTGTGTATTCTCTTTACTGCAATAAGCTTACATGACACAGAGTTACAATACCTGCAAAGTCTATATACTAACTGATGTAGCTACGGGTTGTACCACATGTTTGTGGATGTTTTTGAGGTTGTAAAGGGCTGAAATACCCTGGTTTTTTGCAGAGAATAGTTGCAGGAAACTGTCATAAACAGTCAAGGACTAAGGTTGGTCAAAGTGACTCGTTGGCTTGCAGGAAGTTAGGCAGTGACTAAATAGTGTCTGGTACAACATGGCAAATGCAGAAAGGACTGACAACATAACCCAAATAGTGAGGGAAAAGCTTGACAATAACAATTATGCCATATGGAAGTTCTGCATGGAGAACTTCTTAATAGGGAAAGGCTATTGGAAGTTGGCGACTGGAGCGGAAACTAAACCTAAGCTCCCAGATCGCTGATCAGAGACGATTACACCAAGCTTGGACAGAAAGAGCTCGTAGAGTCTTGCACTGGCTCTCTTTATGTATCTCAGATGCCATGGTAATGCAGATAATGAACTGTAGCTCTCTTAAGAATGCATGGGACATTTTGGTCAAGTACTATGGCACAACAACAAGTGCTATGAAGATATAGTTGAAGCAGAAGTTCAACAACATGGAGAGAAAGAGCAGATCTATACAGGATTATGTCACGAAGGTTAAGACCATTGTAGATCAGCTGGCATCTGTTGGTTCACAGGTTGAAGATGAAGACATGGTTGCTGTGACTTTGAATGGCTTGGGGCCTGAGTATAAGTCTTTTGACACTTCTGTGTCTGTGCGGGCTGAAATGCATGATTTCAATGAGCTAGTTGCATTGCTTATCCATGAAGAGGTTAAGCTTAGTTTGGTTGTAGGATCTAGCAGTTCTAAAAACAAGGATGCAGTTTTCTATTCCAATCAACATGGCCGTGGAAATCGTGGTAGAGGCTATGGATTTGGCAGAGGAGGCCAGCAAAATGCATCCTATGGCAATAACAATCAGCAGATATCGAATGCAAGAAGTGGTGGAAACTTTAGAGGTAGGGGGAGATCTAGCCCTAGAGGTAGAGGCTCCTGGCAACAGTAGCGTCCATCTGACAATCCGAACAAGGATAAGGATTGTCATTACTGCGAAAAGTATGGGCATATTGCCAAGGACTGCTAGAAGAAGCAGGGCAATCAGAAAGGCAAACAACATGGGCATTTTGCTACATCTAGTCAGGCAAATGATACTTCAGGAGATAGATTGTTTGCCACGCAGTATGTAAAAGATAGAGTTGCCAAAAAATCCACTGATGATGCAAATTGGTATACTGATTTAGGGGCATCGAACCATATGACTCCTCACGGTGATTGGTTCACTGATACGGTGGCTGAAAAAAATGGCTATGTCTGTACAGGTGATGACACGCAGCATAGCATTGAGCATAAAGGCAAAGTGCCTCTTGTGGTTCATGATGGCAAAAAGAAAAATTTGCATGATGTATTGCATGTTCCTTTGATTATGAAGAACCTACTGTCTATTGGTCAGATGACGGGAGCAGAACTTGCAGGTTAGATTCAACAAGCATGGTTGCTTTATTGAAGAGTTTGGTAATGGATGCAAGTTAATAGCTTATGGTCACAGGAATGGTAGAATGTTTACTCTTGATGCTACCTTGTTAGAGCTGAATTCAACCATGTTTGCCCATGGTTCTGGCACTATCAGAGACTTGGAAATTTGGCACAAGAGAGTGGGGTATGTAAATTTGCAAAGGCTACAAATTATGCAGAAAAAGCAGCTTGTTACAGGTTTATCCAAGTTCCAATATTCAGTTATTGGTCATGTATGTGATGCTTGCCAGTTTGATAAGTAGTTAAGGTTGCCATTTGTCAGGCATGTAAGGCAGAGTACACGTCCATTGTAGTTAGTGCACTCTGATGTTTGGGGGCCAGCCCATAATGCATCCATGGGAGGCTCGAAGTATTATGTTACATTCATTGATGATTACAGTCGCTATACTTGGGTTTACATTCTGAAGGCAAAGGATGAGGTGTTTGTTGTTTTTCAACGCTCGGGCACCAGGTGCTCAAAAGAGGAGAGGGCAGTTCGAGACAAACAAGAATTTGACGCATTGTTTAAAATCATTCTGGAAATAGTTGCGGCTAGGAACTACACCATTCAGGTCCCAGCCGACATTTTCCCCACCCAACCTCACAAGAGCCCCTCACCAACACAGCCTCAGTCGCCTGACCACCCAGGCTCGCCCTGCCTCGTACAAATAGAGGAGCTTCATGTTGTATAAAAGGCTTATCAAATGCTACCTAGCCATGACTTTTTGTCTTTAAATGGTTAAGTGCTGACATGTTCCCCAATTGTACAAACTTTTCATATTTGTGTTTAATATATTTCACGTCTTTAGCAAAAGAAAAAGCTAATCAAGCGCAGGTGATAAGTATCTAAGCCAACACCATGGAATTTAGATAAGTAATGTGTTCTTGCGTTGCACTGGTTTATTATAGTTGCGGCATATGCCGTGCATGTACTCTCATGAAGTGACAAGTGGATGCAGGATGACGCAAGTCTTTGTGCGAAAGTGTTCAATGCTCAAGTCACCGCAAGACCACCGATCCCACAAAGAGCTGCAACAAAGCCACAATGCCGAAAGCAAAAATCACCCATGCAAGTGCCCACGTCACATGGCCCAAAGCATGATCTTAACCACTTCCTCTTTCTGGGTTACACTCTGTGCAGGGCACTCACGGCAGCTGTTACCCCAATTGTACCAACATCGCACGTTCCAAAGAGAGTTGGAATATCTCAAGAGTATCTCCCCATCTCAACGACTGCTTCTCTAACAACGAGGCTAGGGCACAATCATCACTGTAATATCCATTTCCTGAGTCTTCGAAGCTTCACATTTCCCAACCCATTGAAAGGTTGATAGCCTCAACATATTGCAATGGTTGTACGCAGGCGTGCCCCAAAAAAAAAGAAGAAACAAGAACAAGAAAAGGAAACAAAAAAGAAAATGGAAAAGGAAAAAAGAAAAGAAAAAAAAATGAAAAAGATACGAAGCACCCACAATCACATCACAGCACCTAGGGGTCCTCAAATTAGGTACGTATAGTGACCTTGGTCGACTGGCTTCATCCCTAGCCCCCTAGCCCTTTAGCATCACCCACAATTGTTCAGGGCACATCAAGAGCAGGACATACCTAGGGAGCTTGTCTCACCTATGGTTAGACCTATCACCTTGACCCATTCACACGATTCCCTCTTGCACTCTGCCTTAACAGCATTGTAATCAATTATGGTAAGCATCGCACGAATGGCCATGAAAAGTACACCGTCCTCATCAAGCAAGTTTAGCTGCTCCAAGCTATCGAACGTGTGGTGTCCCTATGTTCAATTATGCTACGTCGTGCAATCACAACGCAAAGGACGTCTCATACACCTTCACGTGTACTTCTTCTCAACATGGACAACTTTGCTTCATCCACACATTGTTACAAGAAACTAGCCCGCAGTCTTCTAACTACATAATATCTAAGTATGCACGAGCACTCATATAATATCTGCACCAAAATATATACACAGTTTGGGTTGCTTAGAGTTCGACCTGTCTCCCAAACGAATTGAACTATGTCTTGTGCACGATAGAGAAGACTAGCACTACCCCTAGGGAGAGACCATCTATGAGAGGTTTTCAATTGTAGGTATTGAAGACTCCAACGAAAGTGCCGTTCGCTTTTCATCGACACTCAACTTTGAATTCTTATCATTTATCATCATGTAAGCCCGCTAAGAATCATCAGTGCAATCCCCAACAAAGAACAGCCCTAGCACCAACTCCAACAACCCTACCACCAACCACCTAGGCCACCAACGTGCCCCAACGACCTTCCTCCACACCACCACCAACACTCCTCCATGAAAACCACGAATGTCCCTTCCACCCACGTCTTCAATGCATGCCAAAGCCTATTACCTACAACGGTGAGTACCATGGGACTAGCACTCGTCTAGGAGGGGGGTAATGTTAACCGTCAGACGAATAAGGTAGAAATTTTGGAAAAGCTAAAGCAGAAGACAAAGGCCAAGGCAAAGTGAAATGGAAGACAAAGGCGCGCCAAGAAAAATTTAGAAACATAAGAAGCGCAGAAAAGCCTTAAATAAGGGAAAAAGGCGCACAAGAAAAAGCGCAAGCCATTTATCTATGAGGACCACACTATATCAACCATGCAACATCCAAGTGAAGATCCCAGTCTCAAGTATTTGAATGCTCAAGTAGTATAAACCCACCTACTCTATGTGTGTCAAGTGTATCCAAAGATGGAGCACTGGCACAAAATCCATAAATGTCAAGTAAGAAAGCTCGAACAAAGCATGTAAGAGTGCACCAGTGACATGTGTCCAAGATCAAGCATCAATGAGACATCCCGAGCATGTAGGCCGTGTAGCATCCATACATAGCATACATGGACATCAAGTACATCCAAACTGTAACTTTGGCAAGCCAAGAAATAGCCAAAGTAAGCTCCAGACGAGATCAAGTGCCAAGCCAAAGCAAGGCTCAGTAGCATCCAACTCTAGAGAATGTAATGGGCATGTAGTAGTGGCATAGGCCAAGCATGTCAAAACCGATCAGACATAAGTGAGGTACATTCCAAAGTACATCCAAAGAAAGAGATTCAAGGGCTACAAAGTTGAGCTCAACCTCAACCAATGATCTAGAGCAATATCAAGCTCAAAGTCAATCCCTAATGATCGATACATCAAAGTACATCTCCAAAGCATGTCCCGATTCCAAGAGGCACAGGAAAACATGAAGTAATAGGCTTCAGCCCACTGTTGTATAGTAGTGATTTACTATTCAAAGCTGAGCAAATAGTTGCTCAAATCAGCAACAAATGAGTGCCATCCATTTGGCATAGCACTAACATTGGGCAAGCATTGCATAGGCATACATGCATGAATCAGTATAGGCCAATGCTTCAATAAGCTTCAGTTGCTCTATTGTGCCTATGAACTCAATGAAACCATGAAGCAAATGAAGAGATACCTTTGATGTAATGCCCTAAGGGTGCCCAAAGGGGCCAGGAAGGTGCCCGGGAAGCCAGGGAGTGACGAGAACTCGAGAAGTTCGGCTATGGCTCTACCAGGAAGAAGACCCAATGAGTGTAGGTAATCAATAAGAAGCTAAAGGAGTCATGAACCAAGCTCGAGTAGTCATAAATACATGCTATAGTTGAAAGGTGAGAAGGATCAAAGCTTGCTTGAAAGAGCTATGGTGGGAGAGTAAGAGCAAGAAAGAGAGAGACACAAAATGGGAACTCCAACAGTCACAATGTGTGATGGGGCCTTCCTTTATTCAAACTGTCACTAAAAGAATAAAGAATAATGTGACGGCGATGGGCGCCCGCCACCTACAGTGTGCAGTGGCGGGTACAATGTAGTAATAGACGGGCGGCTAGGCGGAGGCACCTTTACCCCCCAACATATGAAATGTGTGGTTGGCAATGAAATGTTATTTTCCCTCTCTCTTGCTCCATCTGCCATAGCTCATACCTCTCTTGCTTCCACTTAGGCTTCTCCCTTCAAGTTAGTCATAGCTTTCCCAGGTTACCGGCAACTAGTCATGTGCAAACAATAGCTCGGCAGTCAGTCGCGAGCAGGTAGCAGTAGCAGTAGCACGTGAAACTTGACAAAGATGTGCGGTAGACAGTGTGGACCCAAGTGACAACAGGTGCCAACATGTGTGACATTTTTTAATGACTTGGCATATCTTCCAAAGCTCTAGTTCATGCATGTAACCATAGTTTGCAAATCCTAGAATTTGTGGCTTTTTCTAGATTTGATGATGTTCATGCATAACAGTGACATTGAACTCGAAATTTGAAAAAACTATGCACATTGGCCTTGAAAAATTTTGGAGCTTTTCATATATCGGTGAAATTTTAATTAGCTGAGTTAAATTTACTGACATTGGGCACATTTAGACCCTAGAAATTTGGGGCTTTTGCAAAATTTTGCTAAATTTGCATGTTTTATGCTCTCAAGGATATGTATTAATGTAATTGGGGCGAATTGGTCAGCGAAATTTTGGGGCTTTTGCTAAAATTTGTGGATTTTGGTAAAACTGATGCATGAAATGCACTTTGGGGGCATTGCTGAAGCAAACTTGGTGCTATAAGTAGTGTAATTTGAGTTCATTATCTAATACTTGTGATATTTTGAAGAAATTGCAATGAATTTTGGTTTTTTTGTGTATTAGAAGTTCTTTTGGGCACATATGTATGCAATACACATGTTAGGCAGTTCTTATTGAGTTGATGTATTGCTAAATATTCACGGTGCAACAATCTTAGTGATCATTTATAAATCTGGGATTGTTGCAAACGTATTTTTGGTGATATTGCTGAAGTGGCAGTCACCTTGCAATGGTATATGCATGAAATGTAAATTGAAATCTCAATTATATTGATGAAAGTCATTCTTTTGATTAATGTAGATGTATTTGCATGAAATCTTACTCTCATTTCTTGAAATTTTGGGTTGAAATTAGCTAAATCTTCAACATGTTATTTACTGTCATAAAATACAACATTAGTACTTGGCACTTTGCTAAATAATGGACACTAATGCTTTTAGCACCAATGACACTAAATCCCTTCTTGAAATCGGGAGGTTTGATGGCACTAGCTTTTACATGTGGAAGGACACAATGCAAGGCATCTTGTTTCTCAAGGACTGTGATGATGCTCTCTTGGAAACCAAGCCTACAGCTATGGTAGATGAGGATTGGGCTAGACTCAACAAGAAGGCCATTACATACATTAAAATGGTTGTGTCTGATGATGGACTTACAAACATTAAGCATCTTGATACGGCTTATGCCATATGGAAAAAGTTAATGGACACTTATGAAAATACAACTCCAATGAATCATGTGCATCTCATGCACAAGCTTGTGAACATGGAGTTAGATGAGTCTAAGCTAGCATCTGAGCATTTGAGTGCTTTCACAAGATTTCTAGTCACTTGTGGAAGACTTTGGTTTTTGCAGCCTTTCAATAATAAATTAAAGGCTATTTTCTTGTTGGTGACTTTGCTTGATAGCTAGGAGTCTTTAGTTGTTTCACTAAGCAACAACCCTCCTTTAACCTTTGACGGTGTTAGGGGCTCTATTTTCAATGAAGAGATCAAAAGAAAGTCCAGTGGAGAAAGTTGTGGTTTGGTTCAGTCTATTTTGTTAGAGGCAGGTTAGAGCAGAGGGATAATGCAGGAAATAAAGGCAAAAATTGAGTAAAAGCAAGGGTAAACAGCAAGATGTTACTTGCTATCAATGTGGGTGTAAAGGGCATAGAAAGCTCAATTGTTGGTACTATAAGAAACAACAAGGAAAGCAAAATAAGGATGACAAGAAAGATGATGACAACTCTCCCTCAAAAGAAGTTGCAAAGAAAAATGTTGCATCTAGTGTAGTCACTGAAGAGCTCCCTGACACTAAAGAGATGCTTGTTGTAGCATCATACAATGATGTAGATATTATGGCAACATCAAGTGATATGCACATCACCAAAAAGGAGGTAATTGATGCTTTACTTTCAACTCATGATGGGTTGTCCCAATCATGGATAGTGGACAACAATGCCTCTTTTCATGTTACTCCCTCTTTGGAGTAGTTTTTAAAATACACTACAAGTTGCCTCGGCAAGGTTTACCTAGCAACAACTATACATGTGAGATAGAGGGTATAGGTATCCTTCACTTGGCCCTTGAAAATAGCCAAGAGCCAATTTTACAGGATGTCAAATATGTACCTCGCATAAAGAGAAGTCTATTGTCACTTGGGTAGCTTGATGCAAGAGGATATTTTACTACCTTTGGTGGTGGATCTTGGAAGGTCCACAAGGGCTATATGTTGATTGTTAAGGGTAGCAAAAAGGGGACTTTGTATTATTTGCATTGTAAAGCATTACTTGATAAGTTCTTGGATGTGGCTAAAGTTCTCACAGATGGAAGTTTGGCACAAAAGACTTGGCCATATGAATCAAAAAGGCCTTCAAATTCTTTCTTCTTTAGGGAGATTTGATGTAAAGGGCTCTGGTCTCAACTTTTGTAATGATTGCATATATGGAAAACATGTGAAGTCTTTGTCACTTTTATTGATGATTTCAATAGAAAGTCATGGGTGTATGTGTTAAAGAGAAAAAAGAAAGTGTTGGATGTCTTTAAAAGGTTTCGTGCTTTTGTTACCACATAGAAAGGGCTTAAGTCAAAATCTATGAGAATGGATAATGGGAACAAGTATGTCTCTAATAAGTTCAAAAGTTTTGTGAGATGCATGGCATTAAGAGGGAGTTGACAGCCTCTTACAATCTTGCATCAAATGGTGTGGCTGAAAGATCTAATCACCCATTTTGCAAAAGAGTTAGATGCATGCTATCCATTGCCAATCTCCTTTGGTAGTTTTGGGGAGAGGCTCTTAAAATAATAGTTCATGTATGCAATCACTCTCCCAAATGTGCATTGAAAAATGGCATTCCTATAGAAGAGGTTTGGTCTAGCAAACATGCTTCGTATGACCATTCACGTGTCTTTGGTTGTGATGTCTTTCTACATGTTCCTATAGATTAGACAACTAAACTAGTCATGAAATCCATCAAGGGCATCTTCATGGGATATGGAGAATGAGGTAGAGATGGGTTATAAAGTTTGGATTCCTTATGGCAAGAAGATACTACGTAGCTAAGACATAGTATTTAATGAGGCAAAGTTGCTAAAAAATGTTAGCATGAACAACTAGTCATTCTCGACAGTCAAGCTAAAGATTTTGTTCCTTTCGATGCTAAAGATGAGCAACAACCTATTGTGCTACAGCCAAAAGATAATGGATAACAAAAAGATGCACAAGATGGAATAGGACATCAAGCAGAACATGCTAAAAACAAGTTATAACAATAAGAAAATGGTGCAATTCAACCACTAGGTGATAGTGAGCACATACCCAAGAATGTAGGCCCATTGTCTAACAATACAAATCATTGGGTAATAAGGTCTGCACGTGTCATAAGGTAGCCAACAGAGGTTTCATCCATCTTTGGATTGCATTTTATTGACTGAGGAAGATGAACCTCTAACATTTAGAGAGTCACAGTCATGTGAAAATAAGAGAAAGTGGGAACTTGCTATACAAGAAGGGATGAAGTCTTTGTATGCAAATAACACATGGGAGCTTGTACCTTTGCCCAAGGATAGGAAAGCTATCCCTAACAAATGGGTTTACAAGGTGAAATGTATTGATGGGAAGTCCAAGTATAAGGCATGTTCGGTTGCTATGGGCTATACACAGAAGGAAGGCATAAACTTCTAAGAGATTTTTCACCATTGGTGAAGAAAACTGCACTTTGTGTTTTGTTTGCTCTCGCTACATCCTTGGATTTAGAGATGGATTAGATGGATGTGAAGACTACTTTTCTTCACGGTGACCTAGATGAAGAGTTGTATATGAAATAGCCCGAAGGATTTGCTATTCCAAGGAAAAAGCATTTGGTTTGTAAGCTCAAACATAGCTTATATGGGCTAAAGCAAGCCCCTTGAGAGTGGTATAAAAAGTTTGATACCTTTATGCTCAATCATGAATTTAAACGCAATCATGTAGATCACTGCTTATATACTAGAAAGGTTGATGATGGAAGCCTTAATGTGCTTGTCTTATATGTGGATGACGTTGATTGCAGAAAAGCGTAAGAGCACTTTGAATACTCTTAAAAGGTAGTTGAGTTTAGTCTTCTCAATGAAAGATTTGGGGGCAATTGAACACATTTTGGACCTGCACATTAAAAGAGATAGAGGGCAACACTTCTTATTTCTCTCATAGGATATACATCATCAAAGTACTTGGCAGGTTTAATATGGTTGATGCTAAGTCTCTTGGTGTGCCTTTACCGCCACATACAAAGCTTAGCAAAGCTAATTGCCCAAAGGATGATGTAGCTGCTAGTGCTATGAAGGGCATAGCTTATGCATCATCTTGTGGTTCTTTGATGTGTGCCATGGTTGCAACTCACCTTGACATTGCTCATGTAGTGGGAGTTGTTAGTAGATTCATGCCTAACCTTGGCAAGCCACATTGGGAAGTAGTGAAACGTATCTTTAGATACTTAAAAGGTACACAACAGAAGTGTATATGCTTTGGAAAGCGTACACTAGAGTTGCAGGGATTCTATGATTCGGACATGGAAGGAGATCTTAACACTAGAAATCTACTAGTAAATATGTCTTTACTTTGGCTACTGGGGCTATTTCTTGGTGTTCAAGGAGGTTGTAGAAGATTGTGGCACTGAGTACTATAGAGACTGCACATAAGATTCTAAGGAAGCTATTTGGCTTGGCCACTTGGTCAAGTATTTTTCTCTCTCTTCACGTACTCCATTGCTTGGTTATAATAGCCAAAGTGCCATATGTTTGGCTAAGAATGCCATGTTTCATGCACATACCAAACACATAGATGCTCAGTACCAATTCATTCAACAGGACTTGGATGATGGTCTTGCCACACTAGCTAAGGTCAAAACCCAGGATAACCCCATAGATGTTCTCAGTAGGAGTCTTGCAAAGGCTCAGCATGAGCATTGCATCCAATTAGTGGGAGTTGGCTAGTTTAAAGGTACCACTCCGGGCCTTTAAGTGAGAGGTTGTTGTGTGTAAAGTCCCTTAATGTCTGTGTGTATAAACTTATATGGGTGTGAACACACCCTTATTTGTACCCTAACATATAAATATATTTTATTCTTTGTGTACCATGACAAGCTAGTACACTCACCTTGGGATTCTCTCACTCTCACACTCAACACTGCTCTTGCTCCATTTCTAACTCACATTCCCGTTGTGCACTCATCCCAACAATTCAATCAATATATGTTCAATATCATAAATGAATCTTACTCTTTGTAGTTTCTCAAGCTCTTCTCACACATGGTGTGTGTAATAAGGATTCATGGGGTAGGGTCCTTTTTGAGTGGACCTTGCATCGGTTTTTTAAGGAGCAATATGTGTTTGCACTTGAGATAGTATACCCCTCATGTGAGAGTAATTCCAAGCAAACACATTAGGATATCCTTAGGTAAATAGAGAAGTTGATATTCATCTTCTGCACTAAGGTCCTTGGCTATCTAGATTGGTTTAGGGGGTTTTCCCTTAGTTCAACAAGGTTGACCTCCTTGACCTTTGTGAGCCCTCAAAGGGTTCACTGGTCTGCCCTTCCCTCTTTGTGCCAAGCAAGACAATGACTCAATCCCATTTTTTGTATTGCATAAATCATTTTGGGAGATCCTCGACTTCTTCTAGCTCTTCATTTTTGACTCATTTTCAAGTGTGATGTGTTTAAGGTGGTTGCATCTACTAAGACGAATTGGGAGTTTTGTTTTGCTTCATGAGACTAAGATGGTGGCAGTGTTTCAAGATCTAAATCATCGCTCCCATCTATTTATAAGTTAGTACTCTCTATCAATGGAGTGTTAAAAGCTCGATTTCTTTCCTTATCACCCAAGAGTATTTCAAAATTGGGAATCAATTCGATGGTTTGATATCCCATTCGTTCATAGCTAATATATATTGGAACTACAAAGAGAATAGAGATTACACAAAGAAGGAGAGAGAGAGAGAGAGAGAGAGAGAGAGAGAGAGAGAGAGAATGCTACGTTTGTGGTGCCTCCAATAGGTCTCTTATGAGTAGCACCTTATTGACTTGCATTAACTCAATGCATTACATTATGTTGCTACAAGTAATAAAGAAGATGGCTATGATCCCTACGCTAAGTATGGTGAAGATTATTGCATGGCAACATATGCAAACAAAAACAAATAGGGGGCAATTGTGTTGATGTATGCAATGATGAAGGTTATGTTGCTCTTGCTCCTCAAACGATGGTGTTGAAGACCATGCTACAAATGCTACTACAATTTCCCATGCTTTGTAGATAATGATGTTGATGCTAGTTATGATTTGACAATTATGATGATGACTAGGATGACAATTTTTTAGGAAATGTGGTGCACGAGAAAATACAAGGTGGTGTGATGGAAGGTAGCCAAGAATAGGGCAACCACAATAGGGCGCAACCTTGCTAATAATGCTAATGATGATGATTGTGATGGAGATTATGTTGGTCTTGTTGCTACTATTGATGTTAACCAAGATGGCATTTGTTGTGTTGCCAAAGATGATGATGAACATGATGACAAATTCACAAGGTAGTGTGTGCATAGCAAGGTGGCTTGCAATAAGGCGGTGTGGGGCAAGGTGACAAGATGCACAACATGATGCTAATGAGGATGTTTATGATGATGATTACGAGTAGTGACAATTATGCTCATAATGATGATAGTTATGATGGTGTTGTTATTATGCCCTATGCTGAAGGTGATTATCATATTGTTGTAGATGGTGCATATGAACAAGGCACTTTGAAGGGCATGATAATGATGATAAATAGGAAAGCACTTCAAAAAGCATGCATATGCTTTTTTTATTTCCTACATTTTCATTCTATTTTCCTCTTTTTCTACAATAGAAGAATTTGAAAAAACTAATTTGGAAGAACTCTATGTTTATCTTTCAAGCTCTCAAGCTCGTCTCCCATGGTGGAAGCATTGGATGTGATTGTAATCCATTAAAAAATGCAATATATATTTCTTCAATTTTATCCACTATTACTTTATTTGTGCACATTATCATTCTCCATAAATATATTTATTGCTCTTTTATCTCACTTTTATTTATTCAAGTAGCATGAATAACATTTTGAAACATGAAAATCTAAGGCTATGACAATCTAAGGCTATGACAGTTCCCATGTTTTGAACTTAGCACGTAAGTACCATATCATATTTTGTGGTTTGATGCACATGAGTGACTTTTTCATCGAACTGCCTAAGGTTTGGGCAATGGAGCCAAAATGTCATGCTATGTGAGCTTGATTTCATGACCATTGGCTAGCAAGGCATGCTCCACAATCCATTTATGGGTCCTTCTATCTCTCTTGCCTCCTTGCTTCTAATGTAGCTTAGGTGCTTGAGAGGAGTATCACAAATGAGAGGAGACGAAGAGATGAAGAAGAGATTTGCATTGTGCATCCCTCACTCCCTTACAAGTTGACACTACACAATCTAGCTAAATATCTCAACTCACAATGAAGGGATGGACATGAAAAGGAAAGAAGAGAATGGATGAAGCTTCACAATCTAGAAGTCCCTCACTTCACACAAATGTTAAGTGGTAGCACTTACTATTATGCAATGCTACATTAGATGGGTAAAAATATTAAAGGTAACACCTCACTCAAGAGGGGATGTTGAGAAAGTAAGCTCAATGTTTGTGGATGTGGGTGACAACACCCCAAAGATGCAAGGTGAGTGGATAATTATTGATTATGGAAAAGTCAAGATAAGGATGCCACCTAAGATGGGTAATTGTATGAGTGAAAGGGCAAAATGCTATCTATTAAAGAAGCCTTGTATTGTATCATTGTGGAGTGTGGAATATCAATTATCCTTATTGAGTGTGCAATCTATTTATCCTCTTCCATCATTAATCATGGAGTTCCTTGTCTATCACAATCCACCATGATTATATGCTATATTTGTCATACACCATGATTAACCCCACATTGGGTTTGTTAATATAGTAGTAGAATGGGTATGGGTTCTTAATCATGGTGTATTTATGTAGGTAGGCTATATCATTTATGTTCTTTTATTAGATTCAATATTAGTGTGATATAGCTTTAAAAAATAACTACATCCTCGTTATCATTATGATTGCATATGAGGTATTTTTCATTGGATTCAATATCAGTATGATTTAACATCCTTGCTTTAAAAAACAATCGCACTCTCATTATCATTATGATTGCATATAAGGGAGTTGAAATCGTTTGAGGACTATGGAGAGGCCATCAACATCAAGTGAATGAACTTTGTATTATGGAAGCTGAAAATGGAGTTGTTTAGCAAGTATAAGAAGTTATTGTTATCAAAACTAATGTCATGGAGTTAAAGAAACTATAATTTTTATCTCAGACTTTGATTTCTCAACTAGTAAACGAAAACTATGTGTGGTGACATTATGAATCCGATGGCTCTTGCAAGGTCAGGTACGAAGATACAAATGCTTATTACCATCAAACCACAAAAGTAGAGTAAGAAAGTCAACGTTGTGATTAACATATGATAGCTATGTACCTCATCACTATGCATACATGGCTAGGGTTATGTAAGATGTGGAACCCACTTGTTTTGAGGATGCAGTGGGTAATAAGTATTAAGATTATGCTATGGATGAAGAAATGGCTACACTTATGGATAATGACACATGGGAGTTAGTACCCTTACTTGAAGGCAAGAAAGCTATTAGCTGCAAATGGGTTTACAATGTCAAGCATAAATCAAATGGATCTATTGAGTGTCATAAGGCATGGCTCATTGCCAAAGGGTGTACGCTGTCGGAGGGGTTTTTGTCGAAAGGTCGAATCCACCAGGGATCAGAAGTAGAAGGAAGTAGAGATAAGAGATGGAAGAGAAGATAGAGAATATCCAAGTGGTAAACACTACAAAAACAAATTACAATGAATTGAAACAATATGTATTGAAAGAACATGGAATCTTTGCACTACTCTGAAGCAATCTCCAGGCATTAGTTCTCTTAGAGCTCCTTCGTAGACCAAAAACGTGGATCAGAAAAATCAGCTCTTTCTCTGCTGCTGGTAACCCAAATTTGATGGCTCCGTTGGCTCCGAAAGGGGGGTAAAACCCGAGGACACCTAATCACGGATCTCCCAAATCACTTCTTCTTCTTCTTCTTTCAATTCAATCTGCAGTTTTCAGCTTGTTTACAGCAATCGTGACGCGCGTGATTTCGTCCATCTGTCCTTCTTGTGAAAATCCCCTAATTGGCTGAAAAAGCAATTAGCTTTTTGCATGCCATCCTAATCTAAAAGCTTTTCTAACTTTTGTGGATTTTTACAATAATTAATATCAAAATTAGACTAAAATTATCCAAAAATCTAGTATTTTCGGATAATCCATGCAACTCACACTAGTACTAATGGCTCAGATCACATTGACTCTCTAGATCAATAGAGAAGTCGGATGATGATGCATTCCATACTTTTTCACACTGTGTCCTCATAACATCACAACATTCACCCCCTTTAAACCTGCACATCCTCCGGTATGTGCCAAAATCCTAGTTGTCACCGGATTCTGAGTCCTCCTCATCCTCTGCAACCATATCCTTTACTTCTTTATCTTCCTGGCTAGCCCTTGTATCATGGCCACTATTTTCTTCCAATTCTGGCAACTCATAGGTAGTAGATTCCTGCCTTTTGAATAATTTGATTCTTTTCCCTACTCTACCAAAAGTTTTATGGCTGTCCCATCTAGCTCATTTAATGCATAAGTAGCATTATCAAACACCTATCTTACCACATAGGGTCCAAACCATCTTTTGGAAACTTTACGCATGGCACTATGATGGTTATCTAAACTGCTATCATAAACCAATACCCAATCCCCATCTTGTATGGTTCTTGGTCTTCGTCTATGTCTTTTGTCAAACCGTTTCTTGATCTGTATCCTTGCTGCCCTTAACTTTGCAATTGTTGCCTCTATGTCTTCTGACTTTCTTTCCAACTGTCTAATGCGTAAGGCCAACAACTCCTCTCGATTCAACTCAACACACTCCATGTGACTGTCATCTCTTCTATCTACATGATAGGTTTTTGACTATATATCAATTCTGCAGACATATATCCTATAACAGCACTATGAGTTGTTCTGTCAGCCCACAAAGCATAAGGGAGCAATCGTGGCCACTCTTTTATCTTCTCTCCACATGCTTTTGTCAATGCCTTCATAATAGGTGGATGACCTCTTTCACTTTTGCCATTTCCTTCAGGGTTATAGGCTGAAGTTAAAGCAAGCTTTATCCCCAATCGTGCAAAGAAATCATGAGCTTCATCTACATCCAACTCACCCCTATCTGCTGTAATTTTTCCCACATAGCCATATCAACAAAAGATCTCTTTTAAGAGAAAAGTACATACGGCACTTGTCGTCTTAGTACGTAGAGCTCTCCCTTCCACTTGATTAGTCAAGTCTTCACGAGCAAGCACAAGATACCTCATTTGCCAAAGACCTATAGGCATTGTGACCAAGTCCACCACCCACTTAAAATGAAGAGACCATGGATATGTGGGTTCCATCCCGATATCTCACAGTTGAATACATTTGACATGTCGTACATGTTTCCAGAAAGTGAGCAACATCCTTATACATACCCTACCACCAATATCTTTCTTTGATCTTTGTAAAAGTACCCCAAACGCCTCTATGACCAGCCCACAAGCTTTCATGAAATTCTTGCATTAATTTTACTTGTGAAGCTCTGTCACCCAAAACTCGCAATGGCATACCCTGTTTCTTTTTAGCATGTTTCCATAAGTATCCATCTTTTAAGAAAAATCCATAGGCTTTCCTCTTGATCTTCTTAAACTCCTCATCTGACCATTCATCTCTCTTTGTTAATGTACTGAGATATTGACCAATTCTCAGCCACTCTCCTGCATATTTGTCTTCCAGAAACACTTCTACACAAGATGCAAAACATCTAAAGTGTCTTCTCTTTGTTGTCCAAGCTTCTGTTAATGTTGTAGCAACACCTTGCATTACTAAATTCACTCTTGCAACATCATTTTCAGCCATAAGAAAGTCATCTTCTTCCTCCTCATCCATCATCCCATCTTCATTCTCATAGCGTGCTCGAGATAACATGTCTGCCACTGGGTTATCTCTTCCTGCAATATGCTAAAATTCAGGGTTCAAAGATTTGATGTATGCAATCCACCGAAGCATAGCAATGTCCGGGGTAGCACAACTAGTAACCATACCCAATACTGGCAACAATCAGTCTTAATGACTACATGAGCACCCATAAAATACTCCTTATCACATTTAAGGGTTATCACAATTCCCCATAATTCTCTTTTTACTTGTGGATATCTTCTCTGTCGTTCAATCAATACTTTTGCACCAAAGCGTATTGCATATCTTTGCCCTTCCTCATCATCTTGCCCAATTGCCCATCCAATCCTGATTAGGCTTGTATCAACAATAATAATGATAGGCTTTCCATGTGAATAGTTAGCCTTTCTCAACATAGAAGCAGATTTTAAGAGTTGCTTCAATTTCTTCATTGCTTTCTCATGCTTCCTTTCCCAATGAAATTTTTTTACCTTTTCTTAGAAGCTAATAAAGAACATCGGCTACATGTGCAAAGTGAGGAATCCATATCAAATAAAACACACATGCACCCAAGAATCTACGCACCTCTGATACATTCGTGCATACATCTTGCATTCTATCAAGACCATCTATTTTTTCTGGTGATGGCCTTCGCCCATAAGACCCACACATATGCCCAACAATCAAAGCCTCTTCAACTCCAAAGACAGACTTTTGTCCTAAATGCACCTCTTCTAGACGTGTCAAAATCCTCTCACAATCCACAATATGATCTGCAACAAACTGTCTGCATCCATCTCTTCATTCTTTCATCCTCTGCACACCCTTTGATTGGAACATCATCCAAGAAGGGCATAGTCAATTGTGGTATAAAATCCATGAGTACCCTATTCATAGCATTTGTCATGTGTGCCACTGAGCTTGTTGCACCCTGTGGGAGAATACACATCCGTACTAACCCTAAAGAAGTCTTCATGGTTGTGATATCCCTGCTTTCAATTGCAAGCTGAAATTGATCATAACCCGAGTAAAGATCACCCAAAGAATAGATCGCTCTGCCTGTAAAAGCCTCTGCAAATTCAGCAAGCACACAGGACCTGCACCCACATTTCTTATGGTCACTTTATTGACTGGTTGCATGTCTTGAATAAATCTCAAAGCCCCATTCTTTTTGGGCACAGTAAACCAACGATTTGAGTACGGGGCTAAAGAAGGCTCCAAGATCTTCATGCGAATCTTTTCATTTAGCAAATCCATCAGCTTTGGCAAGTAAGCTTTAGGCACTGGAATAGGCCTCAAGTTCCATGGTACATGTGGCACAGTAAATATGACCATAGGAGAGACAACATTTGGATCCACACAACCTATTTCACTTGGTTGAAATGTAAATGCCTTCCCATGTCTAGACAACATCTGCATAAAACAGTTTCTCTCAGCAGGCAAAAGAAACCCTTCTGCACCAAACTGTCAATTCCTGTAATGTTTCTGATATAAACTGATGACCTATATCTTTAGATCCCGTAAGCTTGGTTGCCTTGACACTTTTTCATACATACCCTCACTCTTTGGTGGAAGTGGCAAAGCAATTGGTTTCACCTTTTTGTCAATTGTCTTATACTTTGTCTCCACAAGTGCTTCAGCCCATTGTAATCCTTCCTGCTGAGCAAACAATGCTATAACATCATACATATCCAAAGAACATACTGACAACACTCTGTTTTCAACCTCATTTTCTGCATGTATAGTTGCTGAAATTTCAGCCATAGTGAGTAATATTCAGCCCATAAAAGATGCCTGATATGCCATCATTTTCAGCTAACAACCCCAATGATCTCAGTTTCTTAATAGCCCGTTTCATAGATATGCGTTCAGCCCTACACATAGCTTCCATAGGCTTAAACCAACATGAACTGTTTGCTGTAAACTGAGAATTACCAATAGTAAATACATGCTTCATTTCATCAAGAGGCAAGTACACCCTCTGAATAGCACTACTGTAGCCCCGCATTACAGCAGTGCTTAATGAAAATCCAGGTCTTTGAATTCCATTGCATTTGGAACCAAAGGAGACTCTCGAAGCGTATCACGATTTCTAGGATGATTAACACAAACAGTAAAAAATTGGATTGCTTTCCTCCCATCTTTGCTTCTGACTTCCATAAGCAGAACCATCATCAAGTACCTTTGTTTCCATACGCACTCCTGTAATATAGGGCTATCCCAAAATCATTGCATATGAGGAATTATCTTACACAAAGAAGTGTTGCTCTTCCTATACATCACTAATTGTCACTTTTACATTAAGACATGCAGCATAGAGCTCCCCTGAAGAATTATTTGCAGCCCTCATATGCCAACCATAATCAGTGTCCAGGCCATGTACCATTTTCATACAATCCCCGTTCAATGACATTTATCTCAGACCCATGGTCAAGTAAAGCAACACAAGGAGTTTCACGCTCCCCTATTTTCACAACCGTTTCAATGGTAGCTCTAGCCTAATGATTTCTTGTGTAGTGCCTTCAAGGAATAAATCCTAGAGTCTCTTCTCCATATTGTTGCATTTGCCTTACTCCACTATGCATATTGCTACAAGACAATGCATTTTCAACCACTTTCTTCTCTTTTCCACATGTTGTCCACTGATTAGTAGCATCCTGCATAGATAATCCAGTACTTACTTCATGCTCATATTTAGCCCAAATACCCAACAAACCAGTTTCCTCTTCAAATTGCAGCAATGCACTAGTGGTATCACCAAGAAACTGACGCTTCCTTTTATGTCAATGATCTCATCATGAAATTCTCTCTTGGCAATGCCAAGCACCTCTCCCAAGGTAAATTCCACCCGACTATTTAAGATCCGTTCTTCAAGAACCTTCTTAAGATCTATGGCTGTCTCAATGTCAGATTGCAACTTATATCCTGGCTACTTGCCCTTCTTTTTGCCCTCTTGTTTGTTATCCTGTTTTTGCTTCTGAATGACCTCTTCCATAACATGCTCGGGAGGTGGCTGATTTGTAGCTTTAGGCTGATCCACACTTCTTCCTATCATTCTTTTAGATGTCCCTGCAATATCTTCATCTCTTTTTCGTTTTTCTTCCACAAGTACATCCGTGTTTTGTACCTTTGCTAAATATGCATACACTGAATATGCATCTGCTGGTGATTCCCAACCAGTTATGCCACGAATGTCTTGCCCTACATGAGACATTTCACTATCAGTGACCTTTCTCTTTTCAGCTGCATGTAAAGCATGTGTCCATATTTCATCCTTTGGACAAATTATCACTTGGCCATGCATTCTATCCAACTGTAGACCAAAAGTAGAAGCATGTACTGCCGCATAAGCATTTCGGACAGCCAAGTCTTCCAACAACTTCTGCATACATCTCTTTCCAAAATTCAAAGCAAGAGGCAATCCCGTTTCTTGTGCATGGATCTTGCCATCTTTCCAAAAGATAAGCTGTCGTGCCAAGGCCTCCTGATAGCCTGCACAATCCTTTCTCTCGTGCTGCAAACTGCCACACCATATACATCTTTTTCCAAGCTTAGGGGCTGTTGTCCCCGTCCCCTTTCCTCTTGTCCTTTTTCATCAAATTTTGCAACCTTCAATTGAATATCCCGCATCCCTTTGACCAATTCATCTAAGACCTCTTCCCTAGCAGAGGGAACAATAGCAGGTACAGCCATAGGGTTAGCCACAGAAGTAGATGGCTTACTGCAAGTGTAATTCAGTAATCCATGCTTTCAATTCATGAACAGTAACACGTACAAAATACTGGCTCCATGCAAATTGAGCCACTCCAAAGAATTCCATCTTCTGAGCATAGGTATGTACATATACAGATACATTCCTAGCATTGAATAACTTCACCTCACGCTCAACTGCTTGCAAAGCATTCATCACAACACTTTCTGTTTGAGCTGAAGCTTGCATCACCTGTTGTTGTTGTTGTACCTGCATAAGCATATTCATATTTTGCACCAACTGTTGCAAAACATCACTAGAGATTGTATTCGAAGGTTCTCCCATATTATCTTTCCTTCTTATATGACGACCTTTCACGTCAGGTTCACCAATGTCGGAGGTTTTTATGTCGAAATGTCAAACCCACAGGGGATCAGAAGTAGAAGGAAGTAGAGATACGAGATGGAAGAGAAGATAGTGAATATCCAAGTGGTAAACACTACAAAAACAAATCACAATGAATTGAAACAATATATATTGAAAGAACCTGGAATCTTTGCACTACTCAGAAGTAATCTCCAAGCATTAGTTCTCCAGGAGCTCCTTCGTAGACCAAAAACATGGATTAGAAAAATCAGCTCTTTCTATGCTACCCGACACCCAAATCTAATGGCTCCGTTGGCTCCGAAAGGGGGGTAAAAACGTAGCACACCTGGTCACATATCTCCCAAATCACTCCTTATTTTTCTTTCAGTTCAATCTGCAGTTTTCAGCTTGTTTACAACGATCGTGACGCGCGCGATTTCGTCCATCTATCCTTCTTGTGAAAATCCTCTAATTGGCTGAAAAAGTAACTAGCTTTTTGCATGCCATCCTAATCTAGAAGCTTTTTCTAACTTTTTCAAATTTTTACAATAAATAATATAAAAATAGACTAAAATTATCCAAAAATCTAGTATTTTTGGATAATCCATGCAACTCACACTAGTACTAATGGCTCAGATCACATTGACTCTCTAGATCAATAGAGAAGTCGGATGATGATGCATTCCATACTTTTTCACACTGTGTCCTCATAACATCATGACAACGCAGACTCGTAGTATTGATTATGAGGAGACCTTTGCTCTAGTGGCTAAAATGGCCACTACAAGGGATGTCATAGCAGTGGCTACAAAAGGTTGGATCATGCATCAAATAGACATTAAGAATGTCTTCTTGCAGGGGGTGTTGCAAGAGTAAGGTTATGTGGAGCAATCACCTAGTTATGTGAACGAGAATCATCCAAATTATGTATGTCAACTTCGTAAGGCCTTGTATGTGCCAAAGCAAGCACCTAGGGCATGGCATGTCATGATTGTAGAATACCTTATCGATATTGGATTTCGCAGAGCACAAGCTGATCACTCACTCTATATATGTGAGAGTGATGTATGTATTGTGGTCTTTACTATATATGTGGATGATTTGATCATTGTGGGTGATATTGAGATAGAGATTGACAATGTGAAGGGTCTTGTCAAGGTTGAATTTGAGATGAAGGATCTATGCTCTTTTCTTGACATAGAGATCATTAGGATTCCAAAGGATATATGGTTGTGACATAGGCAATATGCATTGGATATGTTGAAGAAGTATGACATGGCTAGTTGCAAGCCTATTTCTATACCTTTGGATATTAATGCTAGGCTTAGTACACATGAGGGTGACTTGATTGAGGATGTCAATATGTATGGAAAGATTATGGGCAGCCTTATCCATTCAATGATCACTAGGCCAAACCTATACTAGACATTTGTTTTGGAGAGTCAATTTATGGAGCTTCCACAAAAGCTACATTCAGATGTAGTGTGGTGCACATTGTGCTATGTCAAGTCCACATTAGACTATGCCTTATTCTATGATACAAGTGTACCATTGGACTTACATGGTTACATAGATGCAAATTAGGCTGGTAGTATTTTAGACAGGAGATCCACTAGTGGTTTTATGCTATTGTAGCCTCAAGAGGGTGTGACAACTATGCTTTGTGATATTGTTGATGAAGTGAGGTTGCTTTAGGGAGATGTGCACGTAACTAGGCAAACTCAAGGAGAAGATCACACAAATATGTTTATTTAAGATTGGCTTTTAGCCATTATTCATTTAGATTCATAAGGTGTGTGCCAATGTCTACAAATTCCACATGTTGTTGATTGATTTGTATGGATGATTTTCCTCTCCCCAAGAGGTTGGTACATTGGGATAATACATTGGTGATGGACTTCTTGCACCATGAGTTAGTGTGAAAGTCTCATCTTGACGAGGGAAAAATGTTGTTTTAGTGATCACTAAACTTAAACACACATAAGATAAAGAGGTTAATAGATTAACATGCTCCAAAAATAAAAATCCCACTTCCATTCAAGGAAACTTTTGCACGAAAGATGTATCATTTATATCACTTCAAGCTATGATAATACTCCTTATGTGAATATAGGCTCAATGACACTATTTTATGATTTAGAATTATAAAACCTTAAAATGCGAGTGTCACGTATATGTGTTCTATATATGCGTGTACACATATGTATCTATCTATCTATTCTATATATTATTTAGAGGTTTGCCTTGGGGATTCCGAACCAACCAAAAGCCACCCAAGCCTATGTGGCACAGGGAGAAGAAGTTTGATATTTAAGAAATAAAGATGCCTTTTTCTTGAAGGTTGAGTGTGGGTTATATTTATTTTCTATCATCTCTCAATTGAATACATGTACATACACATGCTCTTTTAATTGAACACACATACATATTTTCACTCTCTCTTTCTCTTTTTAAATTGAATGTAGGATGTGATTATGGAAAGGGAAAAGGTGGAGTATTTGAAAAATGGTTTGTGGCTCTCTCTCTCTCTCTCTCTCTCTCTCTCTCTCTCTCTCTCTCTCTCTCTCTCTCTCTCTCTCTCTCTCTCTCTCTCTCTCTCTCTCTCTCTCTCTCTCTCTCTCTCATGATATGATATTTTAATGGTTGAACATGTGTATGCAATGTGTACATACTCTTAAAACATTCACAAATGCACATATACTATAAAAAAAGAGATAAAATTTTAAGAAATTAAACAAGTGGAATGAGATACTAATTATAATAGTTGACCATATTCATACAATGTATAGAAAATGTATATGAGAGAGAAAAAATGGAGAGAAAGAGAGCATAGGAGACAATGGATATACACTTAGAAAATACACACTTACATACATGTATATATATGTGTATTATATACACACACATGTACAAGATCATACAGATAGACACACACATTAAACACACACATACATACATACATAAATATGTATGTATGTATGTATGTATGTATGTATGTATGTATACACACACTCACATATAAGTGCATGTGTGCACACAACATTGGGAAAACAATAAGTGGCAAAAAGAAAAATTGTGCGTGTGTGTGATTTGGATACATACATACAAACACATGCATGTATGTGTGTGTGTGGGTGAAAAAAAATAGAGAGAGAGAGTAGAGGAGAGAGAATGTATATACACTCATGAAACACATACTTACATGTATGCACACACACATGCATACATATATATACACATGCACTGTCGTGTCATTACGCGGACACATTGTGAAAAAACATGGAATGCATCATCATTCGGCTTTCTGATTGATGTAGAGAGTCAATGTCATCTTAGTCATCAGTTCTAATGTCCATGGTATGGATGGTTCAAAAATACTAGATTTTTGGATAATTTTAGCCTATTTTTTATATTTTGGATATTACTTCTTGTAAATATCCTTAAAAACTATGGAAACTTCTAGAATATGGTGACATGCAAAAAGTAAGCTGCTTTTTCAGCTATTTTAGAGATTTCATGAAAAAAAAAAGATGGGTGAAATCACGCGGGTTGTGATTGCAGTTTACAAGCAGTAAAGAACACTCCGAATGGGAAAAAGAATGAGTGATTTGGGAGAATTCTGATCCAGCGTCCTAGGGTTTCACCCCCTTTTCGAAGCCAACAGAACCATCAAATTTGCGGTCTAAGTAGCAAAGAAGAGGCTAGTGTTTGATGCACATTTTTGGTCTACAAAGGAGCTCTAGGAGATCTAATGCTTGGAGATTGCTTCTGAGTAATGCCAAACAAGGAATTTGTTTATCTTCTCAGATTCTATCAATACATGGTGCTTTGATTCATTGGGCATTGTCTTTAACTTGTGTACCTCTTGTCTATTCTTTTTTTTCTCTTCCATCTCCTTTTCTCTACTTATTTCTATCTCCGATCCCTAGTGGATATGACCTTTCGACTAAAACCCCTTCGGCATTGCACATTCCTTGTCTGGCACTACTCAAAAGCAATCTCCAAGCATTAGATCTCTTGGAGCTCCTTTGTAGACCAAAAATGTGCATCAAACACTAGCTTCTTCTTTGCTACTCAGACCACAAATTTGATGGTTTCGTTGGCTCCAAAAGGGGATTCAAACCCCAAGACGTCGGGTCAAAATTCTCCCAGATCATTCCTTCTTCTTTTCCGCATTTGGAGTGCTCTTTGTTGCCTATAAAGTGCGATCGCGACTCGTGCGATTTTGCCCATCCTTCTTTTTTCATGAAGTCTCCAAAACTGGCTGAAAAAGCAACCTGATTTTTGCATGTCACCCTATTTTAGAAGTTTCCATAGCTTTTTAGGATATTTATAAGAAATAATATCCAAAATATCAAAGTAGGCTAAATTTGTCCAAAAATCTAGTATTTTTGAACCATCCATACCATGGACATTAGCACTAATGACTAAGATGCCATTGACTCTCTAGATCAATAAGAAAGTCATACAATGATGCATTCCATGTTTTTTCACACTATGTTCATGTAGTGACACAACATCCACCCCTCTAAACCTACACATCCTCTGATATGTGCCATCGATGCACCACCTGGGTCAAATACCCATAGCACCAACTTGTTGCTCATCATGCACATAAGAAGGCATCCCCTTGGATTGTAGATCAAAATACTTAGTATCTGTAGAACTCTTGAACCACACCTAGTACCCCCTCTAGGGTCATAACACCTTGGGTGCATATCATACACTAGAGGTTGTTAAATCTCCATATACATGCTATCAATGCATCCATCAATAAATGCATAGCAACATGCTTGCTCTTTCAAAGTCGAGCGCATGGGAAGTTGCTTCTGATAACCTTTTTGCTCCATATCCAACATAAACTGAGCCTTACTTGCATTCAACACATTCTAACCATCACCAAAAATAGTAAAGCATTCCATATCTTGAAGCATCTTAGAATTGCCTATTAAGGCCTTTGATAAAGCATCTAAAATAGTTTCCAATTGTGGAGCATCATATCTAACATCCTTGAAAGGTGTATCCTCGAGCTCATGAATTGTCTCAAAAATGATAACTATATCCTGCAAATCATGTGCATCCAACACTTCATCAATCTCCCTTTGATTCCCTGCATCAAGTAAAACATGATCTTCACAAACCTTTTTAGATGCATTAAGAAAATCTATAGATACAATGGTTGACTCTTCCAGTACATGATCTTCCAAGGCATTTGTGGTTGTCTCAATATCAAACTGCAGCTTATATATTGGCTGCTTGCCCTTCTTTTTGCCCTCTTGTGTTTGCTATCCTGTTTTTGCTCCTAGTTGACCTCTTCCATAACACGCTTGAGAGGTGGCTAATTTGCACCTTTAGGATGATCCACACTTCTTCTTGTCAGTCTCTCAGATATCCTTGCAGTATCTTCATTTCTCTTCTGTTTCTCTTCCACAAGTACATCCGTGTTTTGCCCTTTTGCTGAATATGCATGCACTGAATATGCATCTACCAGTGATTCCCAACTAGTTATGCCATGAATGTCTTGCTCTTCATGAGACATTTCTCTTTCAAAAACTTTCCTCTTTTCAGCTACATATAAAGCATGTGTCCATATTGTAGCCCTCGGACCAACCATCACTTGGTCAGGCATTCTATGCAACTATAGACCAAAAGTAGAAGCATGTACAGTCGCATAAGCATTTCAGACAACCAAGTCTTCCAACAACTTTTGCATACCTCCCTTTGTAAAATTCAAAGCAAGAGGAAATCCCGTTTCTTGTGCATGGATCTTGCCATCTTTCCAAAAGATGAGCTGTCGTGCCAAGGCCTCCTGATAAGTAGCACAATCCTTCCTTTCATACTGCAAACTATCACACCACAAACATCTTTTCCTTGCTTTAGGAATTGTTGCCCATCCCCTTTCCTCTTATCCTTTCTCATCCAATTTTGCGACCTTCAACTGAAGATCCCACATGCCTTTGACCAATTCATCTAATACATCTTTCTTCCTAACATTTGGAATAGTAGGTGCAGCCATAGGATTACCCATAGAAGTGGATGGCTTACTAGATACATCAACTGTATTTTCCGTAACAGTGGGCAAGCTAGATACATGCAATCTTTCTCTTCTTCTATGCTTTTCACCAGTGTAGTAACAACTTCCTTAACATACCTCCACTATGTTTTAAGCCATGTCTCTGTAGTTTAATCCTCTAACAAATCATTAAGCTTCTCTTGAAGCTCGCGATCTGCTGCTTGTAGAAACAATTCAAATTTTTGACTTGCAAGAGCTTATTGTTTTGCAAGTTCTAGTTGCTTAAACCAACTTTCAAATTCTCTTAATAACTATGTAGCCATGCAAGACCCTTATTGGGTTGTAGAACCCACTCTTAGAAAGTCTTACGAGTAATCAAACTAGTGTCCTCAATATAAAATTCTTCCTTGAGTATGTTCTTAAAAGCTACCCAGTCAACAGCATCTTGCATGTAGAATTCAATAACTCGGGCTTTCAATTCACGTACAGTGACTTGTACAAAATACTAGCTCCATGCAAGTTGAGCCACCCCAAAGAACTCCATCTTTCCTTACTACAATTACTTGCCCATGCATGAAAAGACTGGTGGTGAGCATGCCAAGGTTGAGATTAGGCGTAATGTTTGAGTTATCACACAAGTTGAAAAGAGGAAGTTTCTGTGCATATGGCCTAAGAACTTGAGGCTGGAAAAAGAGAAAAAAGTGTGGAAAAGAAAACAAGGGTAGCAACATCAAAAAAATGTAATTGAGTTTTGGAGCTATTGGAGAGGCCTTCATAGCTCATGAGAAAGCTGAAACAAGAGAGAAACTCAATGAAAGTGGACCACACCCAACGACATATATGGGAGTTGTTTGATGCTTAGAAGTTGGATCTTGGATAGTATATGTTGCTGTAATAACAATAACAGTAGGGTATTTGCTATTGTAAAGCATTCACAGGGTGATTCTATGTTTTCCAAGGCATCTCCTTTATGTATATGATGCTCTACTACTGTTAGATCATTGATAGAATAAGAATCTATGGCTTTATGAAGGATTGGAGGAGCAAAGACTTGCATTTTCACTACTATAATAACAACGATCAATAGGGTATCTATTGTAACAATGGTTTCTTAGGGTGTTCCAAGGCCTTTAGAGGCATCTCCTTCATGCATCTAGTGCTCTAGGGATGATAGAACGTTGTTACAATAAGAGTACACAGCTTTATGAAGATATTAGATAGCATAGGGATTCTTTTTTTATGTTGTAATAAAACTATCATAATAGGGCTAAAGCATTAATTTGGTCCCCGTCATGGTTTTAGCAAGATCTAATGTACGCTTAAGCTTGGCAGTATGTGCAATTGATAGGGGTTGCCATATATGACATTGTTTTATAGTTTATGCATAGTTTTGGAGCCAAAATCATTTGACTAAGCCTATATAATGCAAGGTTATGTCAGTGAACTAGGTGTTTTTTGAGTCAAACTTTGGGAACTTGGGATATGTGCTTCTACTTGAGTGCATGCAATGTTTGCATCTAACAAAATCTATTATACAAAGATTGAATCAAAGGATTTTTAGAGGGTTCCTATCTTGATATTCTACGTCTGAACTTGATTTCGTTCCTCTCTTTTCTTATTCTTTTCAATCTTAAATATTTGTACCCTTCTTGTCGTAACCCTTGCAGTTAAGGCCTTTGACAGTATATGCTCCGATAGCACACTTATATATATTATGCATATACGTCCATACGTATGTTTATATATATATTACGTATATGTGTGTCCTTGTGATCCATTCAAAATAGAATCTCCATACATCTTTTCACACACACACACACACACACACACACACACACACACACACACACACACACACACACACACACACACACACACACACACACACACACACACACACACACACACACACACACACACACACACACACACACACACACACACACACACACACACACACACACACACACACACGCATCATTGCCTTGACTCCTCCAACCAACCTCATTGAGCTTCCATGGCCTATGCTTCCCCTTTCTTTTTGATACCTCTAATCAAGTAGCCCTCTCTATTCCTTTTTTCCACCTCAGATCTTTGTCCAACCAAACTCATTGAGCTTCCATGGCATGTGCTCCCTCTTCCTTTTTGCCATGTCTAGTCAAGTAGCCCTCCCTCTTCCTTTTTGTCCAACCAAACTCATTGAGCTTCCCCTCTTCCTTTTTGCCATATCTAGTCAAGTAGCCCTCCCTCTAACTTTTCTATGCTTATGATTTGTCATCATTAGGCCTGAGTAGGAGTTGATGGTGGCTGCTAGTGTGCCATCAGAGAGATAACGTTGTAAAAAGAAGGAGGTGGTCATAGGAAGTTATAGCCATAGAAATTTTCTACTCTTCATAACCCAAGACATACATTAACAATAGAAATTATAGCCATAGAACATGCATCACAAACAACATCCTAATGCGATGCTTAAGACTATCCCATATATAGTTCAAATGGGATGGCTAATGTTCTATTTGCATTGCACATTTATATACAAGTATGCCTCAAGTGGTGACATCGTAAGAGATATACATTTAGGCTTTCATGCGTTATTAAGAGATTTGTGTATTTGTGCATATGTTATGCTTACACATATTCTTTGTGTATGCGTGTAGTGAAAAGAGCATGGGAAATTATAGTTAACACATTGAAAATATGATATTGATCATGGGCTTACACTTAAAAATCTTAATGTAAACCACATTGTGGGTAAAGATATATTTGTAAGGTTTGTTTGAAAAAATAGGAGGCAAAATGATACATCAATTGTTTATGAGAGAGAGAGAGAGAGAGAGAGAGAGAGAGAGAGAGAGAGAGAGAGAGAGAGAGAGAGAGAGAGAGAGAGAGAGAGAGAGAGAGAGAGAGAGAGAGAGAGAGAGAGAGTGTGTGTGTGTGTGTGTGTGTGAGTGAGTGAGTGAGTGAGTGAGTGTGTAGCGAAGAGCCATTGCTAAATCTAATGCCATTGCATCTACATGGTTGTTATATTTGCTCTAGTTATGATGATTATAGTTGAGACTTTGATATAAAATATCCATAGTCATGAGGGAATTTATAAAATATCCATAGTCAAGTATTGGCATCAAACTAAGTTATCTATTTCCATGACACACTTTTCATGTTGACTTTGGCAAGTAGAGACATTTGCAACATTGATGGTAGACACATTGCAAGGCATTGAACATTAGCCTCATTTGGTTCTTGGTTAGGGCAATAGTATTCTAGTCTATCTTACATTTTTTGGAAAATGTGAAAATCAAGAAAGGGGAAAATATGGTGGTCATTTTTTAGCTTTAGGTGATCCTTTACCTCTTCTTAATAGGAGGTTTTCAATGAAGTCATAGTTCTTGAGAGTTATAATTTTCCATAGATATCATTGGCAATAAACCATAAAGTACATTGAGCCTAATCTAAGTGGCATACATGGTTTACTTTTTTTGAAATGAAACTTAGATAATTTACCTTTTCTCTTGCAAAATGCATGATATTTTTATGCTAAATAATGAGAAAAGGTAATACGCTATTTTTATATTGGAAGAAGTAAGTTCAAGGTATAGTTAATAGGGAAGGTGTTTAGAGAGAGGAGGGAGGGGGTTTAAACACAATTGCTTTACATGCATCCTAATGACTTGCGCTTGTGCAAGTCCTAGTGGGAAGTGCTAGTTCACACACATACACACATAATATTGGAGAATGACCACCAATAATAAAATATTGCTTGGTGTTGTCGGGGCCTATAAGAAAACAATTTTTGGTCAGTAAAAACACATAAATGTGTGAGGGGTAAGTGGTTAACTGCAATTGGCTACCCTGTTGAGTGGGGATGTGGGTTCAAAATCATGTTTCATCACTCGGTCACCATGTCGAATGATTGGCCTACTTGCGCTTCAAGATAAAGGGCTTGTTTTTTTTTTTTACAGGGAATTCATATTTGATGCGCGATGCAGTATGATTTGCCATCGTGAGAGTGAAAAATTGTTTTGCTACTTCCCCTTCATTACGCGATCACTTGCGAAGCAACACACATATTTGATGCGCGATGTAGCATCATTTGTAGAGAATTGTTTTGCTACTTCCCCTTCATCATGTGATCACTTGCGAAGCAACATGGCTACGAAACTTTCATCGTAGAGAGAGAGGTCGTCGTGCATCAAGTTAGATGTTCCACGACTGGCCCCTTTACCCTACACACAAACTACCAAAAGTGGTATGTGAACGAACTGAATATTCAAGAGCAAGTGACTTTACCATGAAAGCTAATGCTCACTTAGGACTGCTGCACTCCTCGTTCGCTTCATGCTCCAAGACAGAGGGTTACCGAACGATGAGTAGATAGATCTTGAACCTCGGAGACGCGGGAATAAGCTCAGCGAACGAAGAACACCACGGAGGGAGAGGACGATCGCGTGCACCGAAATGCTGGACCTATCGGATGAAGCAGTCTCTCAGGCGGAAGCCGCCGAGCCTGATGAATGTTACAAGGTCTTGCAGCGCCACTTTGTTCAGGAATGGAAGATCCTCGAAAGCCTGATCCAAGCTATGGTTTCCTCCAATGGTGACGCTCCAATGCCGGACATCAAGAAAGCACAGTTGATTGTAAGCCTATCACCTTTTCGACTTTGCTGTAATATGTCTCATACTGTGTGCTTGATATCATGAACGTACAATGTGTTAACTCCAGTCACAAGAGAAAATACAAAAGAAAGAAGCACGCGTCTTCCTTCACTTCCACACACTTCCTTTTGTCTATGTTTTGTCAGGACCTCTGCTCATAACCTTATGTGGAATGCTAGAAAAAATATTAGAGACGGTGCAAAAACACAGCTTTGCCGATAATCATAACGAGATTTTACAATTCGAAGATTAATATGCAATGTGGATTATCTTCAACTGAGAATTATCAGAAATAATATGTGGAGCATTGTTAAAACACAGTGACTTGGGAATTAATATTCTCCAGCTGGTAAAATTCATATAAGATTGCTGCATTACACGCCTTAAAGAAGCTGAAATTGTTATAAAGACATTGCCGGGCTAACACACTCAGGCTTCTTCAGTTCAACTTGCTCCTACCCATATTTGGCAGTTTTGATTATAGCGTTTTAGTTGGTTTCTGTTGCAGTTGTTTGCATTGTAAGCATTTGTGTGTGTGTGTGTGTGTGTGTGTGTTGCATGCCCAACAACAACAACACCACCCAGACTGACCCCCACAAGGCACTTGCTGTTTTGCAAGGCTGCCAAAGTGTTGAGAGGGTCCTCCTTGATGGATGGTGCCATTAGTGACCTATCCATATCTGCAATACAACTTTGTGATGCTTTGTCATACTGCCTCTATAGCTACCTCATGACCTGGTGGCCTGGTTGTGGACCCCAACAAAGAAGGTGTTATAGTATAATACTTAGTAGCCATCTCTCCCACCTCTAATGGGTTTTAGCAATGGTGCTTTCTGCCCTCCTCAAGCATTTTCACTTGCTCTTTGTAGTATATGGAGTCTATGGTGTGACGAGTCCCCAATAGTCTTGTCTTATTGTTCTAGAGGAGGTTCTACTATGCTATTTGAACTCCCATCCAAAATCATGCATAATCCTAGAGAGCATATCCCAAGTGATGATGCACTTTTTTGCTAGTGGTCATGGTCATCTCTTGTATATGAGCCCTATTTTGAGTTAGTGGGGGACATTAGAAGCTTTGTATAGTTCTAACTTCTATCTAGTTTGGTACATGCTGTTCATTCTTCTTTAGCTCTATGATGCTTCATGTTCTTTTCACTTGTTCTTGCTTTTGTGCACATTCTACTATGGTATCATTGCCATACCTGTGTTCAAAGTGCTGAAGGCCTACATTTTCTTCTACAGACACAATTGCAATTTTGGTGCCTGATCAGGTTGCTCCAATAGGATGCATGGGGGAGAGCAATTTTAGGCTAGGCAAGGTGTTAGGATACTGAAACGCACCCCCTTCAGCTATACCTTCACAATTTTGAAGCTTGCTATTGCTGTTTTGGCCAGTATCTTGCTGTGCTTGGCAGATTTGCACACTTGCATATTAGGCCTTGATCAAGCTGGAGCAGCTGTGTCTCAGTCTTGTGGACATCCCTATTTGCAAGGTGTCTACTTTCTTTACTTGTCAATACTTTTTTATTGTTTCTAGCCTTGGAGGACTCTGAAATTCTTGATATTTGGTTGACCACAAACCAATATTAGCTAGAGACATCTATGTTTTAGTTTAAGCCACTTGTGCTTTCGTTTTTGCATTTTGGTGGATATCCACTGGCAGCAGCCCAACATTTTTGGGGTTTGATAGGACAATTTACAGAGTGCAGCTTTGTAGAAGCAAATGCATTGGTTGAGAGAGAGAGAGAGAGAGAGAGAGAGAGAGAGAGTTATATTAACGTCTACGAAAGGCCAAGTTGGCCTATGAGACCAAAACGTTACATACAAAATGTCTGGGAAACTTTCCAGGTCCCAGTAAAGCTACCATCTAATGCTATGATAAACTTATTGTGCAGGTATAAAATTGTAGAGAGAGAGAGAGAGAGAAAATAGCTGTCATCTAATCCTATTACTAAGTGGAGAATAAGCAATACGTAGTTGATGAATAGAAAATAATGTCTAAACTATATATTGTAAAGAAAAATACCCTAACACAGAAACATAAACAGAAACTGTACGACAAAGCACAGACTGATAAAAAGAGCACGGTTACGGTTAGGGTTAGAGTAACTCAGAGACAATGAACACAGTGAATAAATGAAATGATATGACTACTAATAATACGATGCTCATGCAGCAAACACACTATGTAGTGAATGAACATTGAACCTCGAACTCCTGTATCTCTAGAATCAAGGCAGGGGTAATGAGCTGGAGAGAGTGTCGTATTCCGAACAGATCCTGAATCGTAGTAAGGCAGCCTCCGGATGTCGAATACTAGCAAACGTAGCAGTGAGAAGCTGGATCTGATGTAGACAGCAGTGAGGAGAGAGAAAGACAAAAAACGGAGCCTGCAGGAGAGAGAAAGACTAAAAATAGAGCCTGCAGGAGAGAGAGATTGAAAACGTAGGCAAGACAGCTTGCAAGAGAGAGAAATGTGAGAGTGCGTAACGTAAGAAGAAACACGAACAGAGAGAGAGAGAAAGAAAGAAGAAAGAAGAAAGTTATATTAACATCTACAATAGGCCAAGTTGGCCTATGAGACCAAAATGTTGCATACAAAATGTCTAGGAGATTTCAAAAGTTCCAGTGAAGCCAACATTTATGCTATGTTGAACTAAATTGAGTAGGTACAAAATGATATCTAGACTAGATACAATCTAGAGGTACTCCCAGTGCGGTGTGGAACTGCTCCTGGAGTGTTCATCCTAGGATGTTTCGCATGGGTCGGTCTAACATGGAGAGACTAAAGCAGTGGGGCAGGGCCCTCCGATGGTGGTGTAGTATCCCTTGTATCTTCGACATGTGTCTTTTGCGGGGACGGGGGCCGGCGGGGCGTGGGCGCCGGGCTTTGCCTCTCGCTGTGGCTATTTCTAAGGTGGTCCCCCGGGGTCAGGAGGCCGGTTGGGCTGGTGGGGGCTCGGTGGTGGGGAGAGTAGTTGGTATTTGGTAGAATTCGTTGAGTGTGCGTTGGTTGGTGGCTCCTTGTCTTTGCTCCGTGGTTCGTAGGAGATGGTCTCTGTGGCGTCGTATTTCCAGTAAAAAGAGCCCCAGGCATCTCTGGTCTTTGAATTTCATCACCTTGGAGAGTGGTCCGAATCCTTCGCTGAATAGGCAGTGGAAGCGTCTTGGATTTCGTAGTATACTGGGCATCTACAGAGAGAAAGCAGAAAATGAAGGAAGAAAATCTGCACTGACTGTAATGAATGCTGAATACAAAACTGTGGACTGATCAGTCCCTGCACGCAGCCCGAAGCGTCAGTGAGGGCACCTGATCAGGCTGATGATGACGGCAGCACCGAAGACGGAGGAAGATGACGGAGTCGGAGTGTGCACGTGCCAAGGAAGGAGGGAAGATGATAATACAATTGACTGGCAAGTGGGAAATGGCTATAAATAGCCAAAAAACCCAAAAATTGGCCGACCTGAAATTTGAGGCCATAAATATGTCCGACCAGCATTTAATGTTGGTAAAAATGCCAGGAATGCTTAGAAAAATCCCGGAAAGGGTGGAGAATATCCGGCAGGTGAGGCAGGCTGAAGAATGAAGAAACTGCCCCGGGAAATGCACATAAAATCCCGACTGGAGGAGAAAATGCACTGAAATGCAATAAATTGAGTGTTCTAGAATGAGCTACCTCCTCCGTCAAAACAAGTGATAGACAAGTCAAAGCTCCTAAAGTCCTCGTCTGACTTAGTACGAGGGAACCGCCGGAGGAGAGGGTGGGGGATGGGAAGGAACCTGTGGAAAAGAGGGTGCACAAGTGGGAACGGGTGTAGCAATAGACAATTGCCTCGGAGGTCCCTGCATAAGAGAAGGGGAATGGAGCTTATAAAGCCCGCTCTCCTGCCAACCTGTCGCAATAACAGCCCCTGTAGAAGAATCCTCAATACAAACGGCCTGCTCGATGAAGACAACCCGGGTACCAAGCCTAGTAAGGCCATAGACTGAGAGGAGTGGAAAGCCCAAGTCAGGAACATAAAGAGCCTCGGAAAGGGAGCTCGATGCACGGTCGGGAAATAAAGGCAAAGTGCCAACACCACAAATAGGCACTGAAACAATGTCACCAACAGTGACTGAACCCTCAGAAGGGCATAGATCCTGCAACAAATCACCTTGGGGAGTCATATGACTAGAAGCTCCACTATCAACCAGCCAAGGTCTCTCAGAAGATGAGGCAACCACTGAAGAAGGCTCCTCCAAGTCAACAATATGAAGGAACACTAACTCATGGGTAACCGCTGGAATAGAGGTAGAAGGCTCAGATGTTTTAGCTCCATTCTTCGCTCCTGGACGAAGGTGAGGGTACTTCTTCCAACATTTCTCCTTTGGATGTGTCCCCTTCCCACAATATGGGCATTTAGGCTTCTCCGAGTCGGAGTCAGAACTTGAAGAACTCTCCTGTCTTTTAGCCCGTGACTTCCCTTTCTTTTGTGTCCCCCCTCTCAAACCTGCAAACGAAAGCTTTGATGGAGGTGGATCCACTGGCTACCTCTTTGGCGCGCTCGTCATGCTCCAAAACAAGTGGGGCAAGCTCCTCCCATAGAAGCTTCTCACGGGTCCTCGATGTAAGAAGGCTGGTGTAGAAGACATCAAAACGGGGAGATGGCAGCTGAGTCAAAAGAATCATGGCCATATCCTCGGAAGAGATCATCCTGTCAAGGGATGCAAGCTCATCCCTCATGTCCTCCAACCTGTTGATATGATTCTTCATGGAAGAAGAATCATTAACAACGAGCATCCGTAATTTTTTCTCGAGAGTAATCCGATGGGCAAAAGTCTTCTGATGGTACAAAGAAGCAAGCTTTGTCCACACTTCCGCTGCTTTCCGCAACCTGCGCACATGCACTAGGACAGAATCCTGTAAGCTCATAAAGAGGAAAGATCGAGCTCGTGAGTTGAGCCGATCCCATAAGGCCGCACGATCCATCGATGATCCAACAGTGGGATCCTCCACTGGACGGGATATAGGGTGGGTAACAAACTCCCAAAGATCGAAGGTATCAAGGATACTCTCCACCTTACACGACCAAAGCGAGTAGTTGGAACCATCAAGCTGGTCTTCTTTGGGCAAAGAAGGGAGTATGGGCACCTGTATAGAGGGTGCCATGGACGGCATATGAAGGCCAGCAGAACGAGCCTTCTGTGAAACATGGAGAGAATGGGGAATAGAGGGATCTCGGTCAAATGGGCTAGGTGACCTCCGGTCGTCGCGTGAACTAGCACGAAAGTTTCTCCGTCTCTTAGAGGAAGGAATAGAGACCTCATCCTCTGAATCAGCAAAGAACTGGTGATAAGACATCTTTGTATATATCTGCAATCACCAAACAATCTGCAACCAACAAACAGTCAAGATGGAGCCGCCTATGTCAAAAAAGACCCAGAAGATGCTGTTGCTTGCAAGAGGAGAAAGAAAATGCTGCCGCCTGGAGAAAAAAACTGTCACCTTCCAGATGATGACGCCTTCTCCTCTGCTGATGTTGACCACCTCCTGTTGGCTGCGTTTGATGCAAACGCAGGCTGCAAACACCTAGAAAACTGTTGCCTACTCCTCCTAATGCTGCAAAACAACAAAACACAGGTATGGAAGGCTGCGTTTCAGCCTGGACAGCACTGCCAAGGGCTGGAAAGGAGGGAAGAAAGGCTGCACTTGATGGTGTCCTCTGCAATGGAAGCTCTCCTCTGTGCTCTCACTTAGGCTCTGATACCATGTGAGAGTGCGCAACGGAAGAAGAAACACGAACACAGAGGGAGAGAGAGAGAAAGCAGAAAATGAAGGAAGAAAATCTGCACTGACTGTAATGAATGCTGAATACAAAACTGTGGACTGATCAGTCCTTGCACGCAGCCCGAAGCGTCAATGAGGGCACCAGATCAGGTTGATGATGACGGCAGCACCGAAGACGGAGGAAGATGACGGAGTCGGAGTGTGCACGTGCCAAGGAAGGAGGGAAGATGATAATACAATTGACTGCCAAGTGGGAAATGGCTATAAATAGCCAAAAAACCCAAAAATTGGCCGACCTGAAATTTGAGGCCATAAATATGTCGGACCAGCATTTAATGTTGGTAAAAATGCCAAGAATGCTCAGAAAAATCCCGGAAAGGGTGGAGAATGTCCGGCAGGTGAGGCAGGCTGAAGAATGCAGAAACTGCCCCGGGAAATGCACATAAAATCCCGACTGTGCAATAAACTGAGTGCTCTAGAATGAGCTACCTTCTCCGTCAAAACAAGTGATAGACAAGTTAGAGCTCCTAAAGTCCTCGTCTGACTCAGACTGAGGCTCACAGGCAGGAGATGACAAAGACATGATAAACATGACGGCTAACAAGAAAGACTAGAAATGCAGGTAGGACAGCGTGCAGGAGAGAGAAAGACTTGAGCGGCTGCAGACAGGAGAGAGAAAACTGTCAGGGTGGTAGCTAGAGCCTGCAAACGCAGCAGTTTGTTGGCATGGCAGGTTGTACGACAATAATGCGGATGAACAGCAGTCAGTCGCCAGGCAGAAACAATAACAATCAGCGTGTGGAGGGCTGGAAACAAGTGCCGGACTGTAGGGAACAGTGATGGACAACAAGGGTTGAGATGTCCTTCGTGACTGGATTGTAAAAGAGTGGAGGACTGGCTGCCAATTTATAGAAAATTAGGGTTCTAGATCCTCTCCCACTTAACTTTCTCGATCTGCTCCCCGTTTTAGGGTTTTGGCTAAAATAAGCCTAAAATAAGCACGTTTTGGGGTTGTTTAAGTGGCTAAGTGCATTTCTTAGCACAATATCCCCTCTCAGGCCCAAAATAAGCCGAGAAAAGTAGGCCAGTCTAAATTTTGATTTACCCCAAGGCGTCCCATCCGAAAGCAGCTAGGGCATTGGACAAAAGGTGCATGTTGGCTGCCCAGTGGCCTACCAAGACTATAGAGGCGATGGATATCTTACCAAGGGAGCCCAAGTGATCACCCTAGAGAGGTCAGGGCATCGGACCAAGGGTGCTCGTCGGCTGCCCAAGGGCCTACCAAGGCTTACAAAGGCGGATGGAATCAACAATGGATTTGCTTGTTTTGTTTTGTTTTTTTTTTTTTTTGAAAGTGTTTTGAAAATACATAAGTAATATAGGGGTAGCGGCCGATTATGTGACATATAGGAAAAGATAAAGAGAGTTTTAAACCCAAGTTATTCACAAAACTAGCAAGCCAATCCCTCGCACTGACGAGGATAAGTGCCTAAGGATGATAAAAGTGAGTGTATGTGCCAATCATGTGTTGAATATGTGAGAGGAAAAAAAACGGTGGGCTTAGCAAGACAAGCAAACCAAGCAAGCAAGCAAGGGTAGGGAAACTGCTTTTAGGAGAACTGCCATGTGTTATGCTACGAATATGGTGGATCCTAGAGTCGACCACTCCAAAAGACCGAAAATGGATAAATGTGCACCGATGCATGTTGACATGAACAGAATGTGAATGCATAGGGTAATGCAAAGGGAGATGCAAGATGTCATGCTCATGCAATATGCTGTGCAACGGTGCCACTGGGACAGTGCCCTCGCAGGGGAAATGTTCGCTTGTCAAAGTGCCCTTTTACAATCAGGTCATCCTGATAGTGCGGATAAAGTTACAAATGTCCATAATACAATACAAAAGAATAAGTGAATGTAATGTGTAAAAAACTGTAAGTATCATCACTGTCACGATCAAGAGTAGGAGCCGCCCCCTCTCAAACTGTAAGGGAAAGCAAGAGGAAAGCACCCTCTCCCCGTCAAGCTGAAGAGGTAGGGGAGGGTGTACCTAAGCCGATCCTGGGTAGCAGGTACTGAAGAACCGGCCGGTTGACCGCTTTGGTCAAGATATTTGTAAAATTATCTGATGAAGGCTCAAACTCTAGGCGAATAGTACCTAGCTCAACTTGCTCTCTGGAAAAGTGGAAGTGGACTCCCACATGTCATGTCCATGGTGTGATGATCGGATTGCCCGCAAGGGCAATGGCACTCTGGTTGTCGCAGTAGACAACTATGGGAGAGTCACATGGAAAATGAAGCGCCGCCAGTAAACTCCTCAAATAGATGGCCTCAGTGGTGCCATCGAAGAGAGCCCAGTACTCAGTCTCGACCGTGGAAGCCGCCACCGTCTCTTGCTTATAGTTGGACCAAGAAATGGGAGCCGTGCTCAAGGTAAAGAGGTAGCCGCCATGGGAACACCGGGTGTCAGGATCTCCTGCCCAATCAGAATCATTGTATCCCTGCAAACATAAACCAGAACCATATGTCAAGCCATAAGAAAAAGTACACTGCAAATAATGCAACACACGAAGACATGCAATCCAATGTGACATCCTAGGTGCTGTGAAATACTGACTGAGTAAGCTAAATCTAGCCTAGTGTGAATTAACCAAAGAAGTTTTCCTACAACAGAACGATAGGTGTGTGCATTGAAGGGCTGTCCTAGGGTATCCTTCGACAAGTGGACAGTAGGATCAAGAGGCATGGCCAGTGGCCGTGTGTACGCATGACACCCGAAGACTCTGAAATGGGAAATAACATGCCGAGAGCCAAAAAATGTCTCATACGGGGTCTTCTGAGGAAGAGCCGCAGTCGGGCACCGGTTGAGGATATACATCGAAGTGTTAACAGCCTTGACCCAAATGCGCTCAGGAAGCTTTGCTGCGAATATTATAGAGCGTGCCATTTCCATGACTGTGCAGTTCCTATGCTCTACGACTCCATTCTGAGAGGGGGAGTTGGTAGAGGTGAGCTGGCGAGAAATGCCATGCTTTTGTAGAAACTCGAAAAACTCGTGGAAGATAAACTCACCACCGCTATCACTCCTCATGCACCCAACACGATGACCGGTTTGGTTATGAACCAACAACATCCAAGCAGAAAAATATGTGAAAGCATCTGACTTATGCTTGAGGAAGTACACCCACATGTATCAAGAATGATCATCCACTATCAAAAAGAAGTACAACGCACCGTTCAAAGCAGTTGTGGATGTCGGCCCACAAAGATCAATGTGAATCAGTCTAAGAGGATCCTCAGCTCTATGTGTAGACTTCTGAGGAAATGGGATATGGTGCTGCTTCCTGAGCTGACAGGCTTTACAGACATCTCGAGCTAGCTTCAGGCGTGGAAGGCCCTCAACCAGCGCACGGCGTGACAACTCATAAAGTGAGTCATAACCAAGATGCCCTAAGCGAAAATGCCAAAGATGCTCATTGTGCGTAGGCTCCTGAGATGTGGCTAAGACCTAGAAGCTATGGAACAGGGAGCCTTCGGCGGTCGGCTCAGTCAGAAAGTGTGTCATGTGGTATAGACCATTAGACTGTGCCTCATCGCGAGCAATCACTAAACCAATCAGAGAGTCAAGGACCTTGACTGTGGTCGCTATAAAGAAAACTGCTCGCCCCAACCGGCAAAGCTGCTGAACAGATAACATGATATACATTGTCCAGTGAAGCCAGATCCGAACCCTTGTCAGTGGCAAAACTGACGCAACCTTGAGCCTGAATCTTGACCGAGGAGTTGTTTCCTACACGGACCCGCTCGGCTGCAGGGGCTCGGGTACAGAAAATGTCCTCTATAGGAGTCGTGTGATGTGTAGCTCCATTGTCCACAATCCAAACTTGAGCTGAAGTGCTCGGCTATGACGAGTGGTGTAAACGCCCCGAACAACGTAGTATACTTAACAATTATGATATTCGCTTGTTTTCAAGATTTAATATAAAAGAGAATGAACACTTAAAGCTGAAAATGAAAATTACTCACAAAATTACAGCCATGAAAATGTAAAAGTAATGGAGACAAGATTGAGGGTTGAAGATGGGCAACCCCCCCCGAAGGATTGTATTTCTGCTCAACCCAAGTCCCTTAGGGAAGAGCTCAGTTACAATCAACCTGAGAGTGAGAAGAAGTAATTCTCACTCTCACAAGATCATGCAAAGATGTACAAACACACATGCATTATCTATTATGCAATGATAGGAACTGATTTCTTTACAGTATGAGAGAAGAAAAAAGGAAATTCAGCCTTTCTCCATCGTTGATCAGCAGTACATGGATAGGGCTTGCTTCTTGTAGCTAAAATGGAAGAAAGAGCTCGAGAAGGAGGTGCTGTAATGAATTTACAGGCTTGCTGTCCTGTAAAACAGCAGTGATAGAAGAGGGAATATGGAGGAATTTGATAATGGAGAAGTGGGGGATGATGATGGGGATGGATGGGGCCAGTTTCTGGCTATCTGTGGGTGCTGTACATGAGTTTACACCAAAGAAAAATGATGTTGAATGAAGAAAAACGAGCTCTTATTTATAGGAGAGGGGAGAGCTAGTACAAAAGGGGAAAGTGGAGTAGCACAAGACAAGTGTCCAGCCACATATCATGAGATGTGACAAGTGGTGGGACACTTGGAAACTTGTGTGACAAGTGTCTTGACACTTGTCTCTTCTCTATGGCCTTCCTTTTAGGGTTGAATACTGTCAAGAATAGAAACAACCAAATTTAGTAAGCACAGTCAGAGTACAGAACTTACTATTTTTAGAATGACATCCCTATTTTTTAGGACTAGCATTTTTAGGCTAATTCGAGGCTCCTAAATTTTAGGGACCTTCTAAAATTTAGGGACCTCCCAATATGGGTGTCATATGAAAGCTTTTTCCATGTACATCGCAAAAATGGTATCTGAATCTTCATGTGACTTTCCTATGCAAAGAAATGTGCATTTCAAGCTTTCAGCCCACACATGCACATTATACAAGCATTTCATGATCATGCCATCTTGTTGATTGTAACTGTCTGTTCTGGTGGATCTAGCCCACACTTCAAGGCATCAATCCTTTCTTTGTGCGAGTCTAACCCTGATATGCGTGAGTTCTAGTCACAGGCGCCCAATCGGGCCATATAGGTGGAAGTGTGAACTATCTTTTCTCTAACCCACTGCGTGGGTCCACCATAACCTGTGACCACTCATCAGTGGCCAGCTCCAATGCACTTTTCTTTATATCTAATTAGTGCAAAGAAAATAAATTTAATAAATCATTATATAGACAAATTAATGAAAAAGGATACAAATTCTGTTTGTAAAGAGTTGTGACAGCCCTCTGGCTTTTATTCAGCTGTCCTCAGCTGAAAAGCTTCTTGATATTGCTGTAGAATATTTGGGTAATCCTTCATGAATTTTTCATCTACCCACTGTGCATCTGTTGTGGGTAGATTCTTGAATTTTAGTAAGAATTTTCGTGTCACAAGGCCACTTCTCGTGGTTCGATCCTTGAGAAACAAAATCTTTTCAGGTTCCAAGAGTTGCTCTGTTTCTTCAACTTCTGGGGGATCTTCAGTAATGGGTTCCTTTGGTTCTGGTCCTATGTAAGGTTTTAGCAAACTTACATGAAAAGCATTGTGTATTTTCCAATGAGTAGGAAGCTCAAGTCGATAAGAAACTTCATTTATTTTCTCAATCACTTTGAAGGGTCCAAAGTATCTACTGGAGAGCTTTGGAAAAGATGAATTTTGACCAGAACCTTGTTTGAGCCTGCTTTTATCAAACTTTAGCAAGACATATTGACCTTTTTCAAAAGCCAAAGGTATTCTTCGTTTATCTGCTTGCTTCTTTTGTCACTCTTGGGCAACTTTGATAGTGGCTCGAACTTGATCCATTGCGGTTTTTAAATCTGAAGCAAACTCATCAGCAGCAAAAATCTTATCTTTAGTGCGAATAATTGGAGGAGGAATCACTTTACCCTGTACTATTTCATTTGGAGCTTTCCCTATGGATGAGTGCACTGTATTGTTGTAAGCAAACTCCAATAATGGAAGATATTTCTTCCATTGTGACTTATGTTCACTAACATAAGCTTTCAACATATCCAAAAGAGTGAGATTCATCACCTCTGTTTGGCCGTCAGTTTGAGGATGAAAAGCTGAGGAGAACTTTAAAGTGGTTCCCAAATTCTCAAATAAAGCACGCCAAAAGTTACTTGTGAATTTGGAGTCTCTATCTGAAATGATCTCAGAAGGCATACCATGTAATCTGAAGATATGTTGAATGAAAAGTCTTGCAGCTTGTGCGGATTTCAATGTTTTATGACATGGAATAAAATGTGATTGTTTGCTGAATCTATCAATTATGACCCAAATCATATCATGACCTTGAGGTGTTCTTGGAATACCTGAGATGAAATCCATTGTGATAGATTCCCATGGATCTTTGGGCACTGGAAGAGGTTGCAACAATCCTGGAATCTTCTGCCTATCATATTTGGATTTTTGGCATACCAGACAAGCCTCAATGAAGTTATGTGTATCTTTTCGTAATGTTGGCCAATAAAAGTAGCGCTCAATTGCACTTAGAGTGGGTGCCCTCCCTCTATGCCCTGCATAAGGAGGTTCATGACTTTCTTTAAGCACCTTTTGTCGAACAGGAAGAGTGACACAAAGGCGATTGTTCATGAGAAGGTAACTGTCTTTGATGGAATAATCTGGATGAGAACCTCCTTGCTGTAAATTTGACCAAATTGCTGCAAAATCAGTATCTTCATCATAAGTATTCTTCATCGTTTGAAAATCTTCATGATGAGCCACTGTAATAGTTGCAATGCGAGGCACTCTAGAAAGTGCATCAGCAACTACATTTTGTTTCCCTGGAGTGTACATAATTTGAAAATGAAACATAGACAAGAAATTTTCCCATCTTGCATGTTTCTCTTGCAAATGGTTTTGAGTCTTGAAATACTTCAAGCTTTGATGATCGGTTTTAATAAGGAATTCATTGCCTAAAAGATAATGTTTCCATATCTTTAAAGCATGAACCACTGCTAAGAGCTCCTTTTCATAAATGTCATACCTTTTCTCCACATCATTTAGACGGCGGCTTTCAAAGGCTACGGCATGGCCTTCTTGATTTAGCACTGCACCAATACAATCACCGCAAGCATCTGCTTCCACCACAAATGGTTTTACCAGATCTGGAATGATAAGAATAGGTCCAGAAGTAAGAGCTGTTTTCAGCCTTGTGAAGGCTGCCTTCTCTTTTTCCTTCCATTGGAAAGAGATCTTTTTCTTTGTAAGGTCATGAAGTGGAGAAGCCATATGTGCAAAATGCTTGATGAAGCGGCGGTAATAAGAACATAAGCCAAGAAACGATCGCACCTCATGTACATCACGAAGATGAGGCCATTCTTGGATTATCCTGATCTTTTCAGGATCCATCTGAATCCCTTCAGAAGAGATGACATGCCCAAGGTAATTTATTTTATGCATGAAAAATTCACTCTTTTTACCATTTACCAAGAGTTGATTTTGTTGTAGTAATTGTAGAACAATTTCCAAGTGTTGATGATGCTCCTCTTCATTCTTGCTAAAGACAAGAATATCATCAAAGAAAGTACCGACATATTATCGATGCTCTCTAAAGATGCGCTCCATCATTCAATTAAAGGTGGCTGGTGCATTGGTTAATCCGAAAGGAACCACCAAGAATTCATAAAGACCGTATGAAGTGCGGAAAGCAGTTTTGTGTACATCTTGTGGTATTACCCTAATTTGATGATAACCACTCTTGAGATCAATGCGGCTGAAAACCTTTGAGCCTCCTAGACGATCCAAAATGTCGTCAATTCTGGGAATAGGAAACCGATTCTTCACAGTGATTTTGTTGAGGGCTCGATAATCAATGCACATCCTGAATGTGCCATCTTTCTTTTGAACAAGAAGAACCGGTGAACAAAATGGTGAGCTACTTGGCCTAATTAGCCCACGGTTGAGTAGGTCTTCGACTTGCTTTCTGATTTCTTCTTGTTGAGGACGGCTCATACGGTATGGTGCTATATTAGGAGGAGAACTGCCCGGGATAATATCAATATGATGGTCTTCTGGCCTTTCTGGGGGAAGCTGATAAGGAAGATCTTCCGAAAAACAATCTTTATACTTTTCCAAGAGCTGAAGTTGCTCTTGGTTTTCAGCATTCATATTATCTTTTACATCAGTGACATAAAGCAGACAACATTGAACACAATCCTTAATTGCTCTAGAGACTTGCATATGGCTTACCATAGGTATGGTGTCTCCAGAAACTCCAGCTTGGATCTCGTACTTCTTGCCTTTGTTGGTGAGTTCTACCTTCTTTTTCTGAGAGAAGATGGTTGAATCTACTCTATGATTCCAGGGCATGCCAAGAATCACATCGCAACCATCAAGGTCTCCGATACAGAAGGTATCTTCGTCACTGTAGCCTTGAATTTGAAACTTGAGCTTGCCAATGTAGGGAATCACAGTCTTCACTGTGTCACCTTCATCAGCATTTAAAGCTTGGCGAACTTCTGCTGGAGTGTCTATCTCTTCATTCTTTAATCCAAGCTCTTTAGCTAATTGCAAGGAAATAATATTTTCATTCGCCCCAAGATCTATCAAGAATAGTGCTTCCTTACCTTGCAGCTGTCCCCAAGCTTTTAATAATTTGCGCGTCTCTGGAGTGTGAGTTGTGTTTGCAACTACATCACTGATAGCATTGATTTTCACTGGCGACTTAGGCTTGTTGTCAGAAACCTTGCTTTGTCCCTTGTTTGGACATTGCTTCGCTATGTGGCCTGTTTGTCCACATTTAAAGCACTTCCCTTCTTTCATGAAGCGTTGCTTTTTTTCTTCGGAAAATTGCTTTGCTTGTGGGTATAGATTGGAGCGAAATTGAGGAGCATTAGGAGGTGCATAGGGCTTCATCTTCTTTTGATTTGATGGCTGCTTTTGCCACTGTTTTTGTCCTTCATTTGGGGCTGAATACTCCTCATCATCAGCTACTCTCTTATTATTATTCTTTTGGAATGATTTATTGCCATTGTGCTCCATTTCCCATGTCTCAGCATGGTCAATGAGTTCCCTGAGACTAGAACAATGATAATGATTAAGAGCAGTACGAAGTTTAAAATGCAAACCTCCTTGAAACTTCCTAAGCTTTTCCGAACTGCTGATCTTCTTGAAATGTTGGACCTTCAAAAGTAGCTCCCAAAATCTCTTGGTATAGTCACCAAGTGACTCATTTTTCCTTTGCCAAAGCCGATCCCATTCCATTTTTACATCTCTTTTGAAATGAACAGGAATAAATTGGCTTTGTATCAGGCGAACAAAGGACCGCCATGATTTTGGGGTAGCATGATCATATTCCAACCCCGTCCACCAAGTTTGGGCTAAGTCGGTTAAATGTAAAGCTGCAAACTTAATCTTTTCTTTTTCTTTATACTTGTTACGACCATACAAAATTTGAAATTGACGAATAAACTTCAGAAGAAGATCAGGATTTCGGGAACCATCATACATACTGAACTTGATCTTCTTTTCAAGTTGAGATAGTGACTTAGTCTTCTTCTTCTTCTTATGCCTTCGTCCATGCTCGGATCTTGAGGTTGAAGATGATGAAGTGCTTGATGGGGATGAAGATGGAGACGAGGGTGAAGAATGTCGACGCCTTTGATGATGATGAGGTCTTCCACAAGAAGGGTGTGACTCTTCGTTACTAGAAGAGGGTCCATCAGAGTAGGCGCCAGATGACTTTGAAGAAGAGGATGAGCTTCGACGCGATCTCTTTCTTTTTCTTGAAGTAGAATGGGACTGCCTCTTAGAAGTAGTTGGACTTCTTGATCGGCTCCTTTCATTGGTATGGCTTTGTCTCCTTGAAGTAGATGGGCTTCTTTCCTTGAATTCTTTGGGATTCTCAACTTTCTCTAGTTTGAGAAGTTGGTCACGAATTTGCTGATTCTCCTCTCTAAGACTTTGAATGGCTTGAAGGATAGCACTCGACTGATCCATTGAGACTCTTAAGGAAAAAAAATATGCTCAAGCACTCAATGCAAGGGCTGAAAACAACAAACTTATAATTGTAAGCACTACCAGTGTTGGGGTGAGGACCGAGCCAAAGCTCTGATACCACTGTAAACGCCCCGAACAACGTAGTATGCTTAACAATTATGATATTCGCTTGTTTTCAAGATTTAATATAAAAGAGAATGAACACTTAAAGCTGAAAATGAAAATTACTCACAAAATTACAGCCATGAAAATGTAAAAGTAATGGAGACAAGATTGAGGGTTGAAGATGGGCAACCCCCCCCGAAGGATTGTATTTCTGCTCAACCCAAGTCCCTTAGGGAAGAGCTCAGTTACAATCAATCTGAGAGTGAGAAGAAGTAATTCTCACTCTCACAAGATCATGCAAAGATGTACATGCATTATCTATTATGCAATGATAGGAACTGATTTCTTTACAGTATGAGAGAAGAAAAAAGGAAATTCAGCCTTTCTCCATCGTTGATCAGCAATACATGGATAGGGCTTGCTTCTTGTAGCTAAAATGGAAGAAAGAGCTCGAGAAGGAGGTGCTGTAATGAATTTACAGGCTTGCTGTCCTGTAAAACAGCAGTGATAGAAGAGGGAATATGGAGGAATTTGATAATGGAGAAGTGGGGGATGATGATGGGGATGGATGGGGCCAGTTTCTGGCTATCTGTGGATGCTGTACATGAGTTTACACCAAAGAAAAATGATGTTGAATGAAGAAAAACGAGCTCTTATTTATAGGAGAGGGGAGAGCTAGTACAAAAGGGGAAAGTGGAGTAGCACAAGACAAGTGTCCAGCCACATGTCATGAGATGTGACAAGTGGTGGGACACTTGGAAACTTGTGTGACAAGTGTCTTGACACTTGTCTCTTCTCTATGGCCTTCCTTTTAGGGTTGAATACTGTCAAGAATAGAAACAATCAAATTTAGTAAGCACAGTCAGAGTACAGAACTTACTATTTTTAGAATGACATCCCTATTTTTTAGGACTAGCATTTTTAGGCTAATTCGAGGCTCCTAAATTTTAGGGACCTCCTAAAATTTAGGGACCTCCCAATATGGGTGTCATATGAAAGCTTTTTCCATGTACATCGCAAAAATGGTATCCGAATCTTCATGTGACTTTCCTATGCAAAGAAATGTGCATTTCAAGCTTTCAGCCCACACATGCACATTATACAAGCATTTCATGATCATGCCATCTTGTTGATTGTAACTGTTTGTTCTGGTGGATCTAGCCCACACTTCAAGGCATCAATCCTTTCTTTGTGCGAGTCTAACCCTAATATGCGTGAGTTCTAGTCACAGGCGCCCAATCGGGCCATATAGGTGGAAGTGTGAACTATCTTTTCTCTAACCCATTGCGTGGGTCCACCATAACCTGTGACCACTCATCAGTGGCCAGCTCCAATGCACTTTTCTTTATATCTAATTAGTGCAAAGGAAATAAATTTAATAAATCATTATATAGACAAATTAATGAAAAAGGATACAGATTCTGTTTGTAAAGAGTTGTGACAAGTGGGCCTCTGCAGTAACCTCCTCGGGAGGCAACTCACAGATGTGGATGAGACTTGCATCTGATGTCTCTATGGAGACGATATGGGCCTCTGCAGACTAGTTAGACAAGCCCTCTGGAGTTGAGAACGTTATCGACTAAGATGACAGTGCGGTGGCAATGTGAGTCTGACCTTTAAATTGCCCCTTGCCATCACCCTGTCTCCCCTGCTGGGGGTTGCCTGACTGAGGGGTGGGGGTCTGAGACTTAGGTTTTGGTGCTGTGTCTCGTGCCTTTGATCAACACTTGTCGTCAAAATGGCCAGCCTTTTGACAATGTTGACAATACCTATTCTTTTTAGGTACATTCTGCCACCCAGGTTTGAGTTGTGACTAGGAGTTTCCTTGAGAATCCCCAGATTGATTTAGCTTTTGAGTTTGATTTTGATTTTGAGTGGAGGTTTGGTTTGGTTTGCCCTTCCTTTGTTGCCCTTTCTGAGAATGAGCAAGAAGAGCCCCCCTCTGAAGAGGAATTCATAGGAAACTGACCGAACTACCGTGCATAACGCAATGACTGACACTCAAATTCATAGAATGTAGGCATGGTAGGCTTTGAAACTATTCCTTTCACAAAATTGAAGTATTTCTTGGGGAGTTTATTTAGGAACAATGTGACTTGATCGTCAGAGGACTTGGGAGTCCCCGTAGTGGAGAATTCAGTGAGGAGACGTCGATACTTAGGCAACTTGACTCTCAAGTCATCCCGGTTAGTGATTTTGAAAAGTTGAAGCTCATGGTCAAGATTAATACGATGGATCCTATCTCGAGCCGCATAGCGATCAGTCAAGTGTGCCCATCGCTCTGACGCTAAGTCAAAATGTTGAACCTGAGAATGAAACTCTAGCAATAAGTCCTGCATTAGCTCGACAATAGCGGAGGCATTCCTAGCCTTCCATGAGTGGACGACCTCGTATGGAACAAATGCGGGATCGGGTTGGGGTTCCAACCCCTGCACTAAATCCCATAGGTTTTGTGAATCAAGGACATGTCTCATCAAATTCGACCAAGTCATAAAGTTTGACCCGTTAAAACGAGTCTTGTCATTAAACGCATTCTTGGCAGAAGATGAGCTAGAACCATGAGGTGTCGGGTGGGTGGAGTAAGATGATGGTGGGAAAGATGGTGGAGGTGAGAGTGTCTGATAAGAGTAAAAAGGAGGGGGAAGAGGTGGGTAGGCAGAAGTAGGCTGTGAATGTCCAATGAGTGCCGATTGATGTGGAGGCACTGGAACATGAATGTTTCCATAAGGTGCCGGTGTAGGTGGAGGCACTGGGACACAGTAGCCTTGTTCAAAGTAAGGCTGCGACACAGCATTATGACCAGAAGGTCCACTAGGCAATGCCATGGAGGCAAACTGTGGAGGCAACTGATCCACACTCCGGAGAGACTAAGTGGGATACCTAGGCTGCAATGATCCCGAAAGTGTGTATGAGGTAGGTGGAACACCACCTGGTTGAGGGAAGGATGAGGTCCTAAAGGATGTGCCTATGTTTCCATAACCCCCCAGTGTGATGTGCGGTGCGACATGAGGTGTCTGAAATGGAAATGTAAATGGTGTAAATGGAAGTGGTGAAGTAGCGGAAGAATGTGGTGGGATGGGTGGGTTTTGAAAGTGAGGTGTATGAGGTGCATATTCTTTTTGTTCATTTTTATCATTTAAAGATTGAAAATGAAACTGTAAAGATGATGATACTGTTAGCAGTCATGTTTGTCATGCCTTGTCATCTCCTGCCTGTGAACCTCAGTCTGAGTCAGACGAGGACATTAGGAGCTCTGACATGTCTATCATGTGTTATGATGGGGGAGGCTAGTCACTCTCGACTGGCTATCTTAGGTTGTGTATTTCTTTTTGGCCTCTTTTAGTGGGCAGCCACTGGCTGTCCGGCCACTTTTTGGTCACTGTTGTGGGGCGCCCAGTTTAGGGCATTTTTAGGGTTTGCGCCCATTTTAGGGTTAGGGTTAGGGTTTGTCCGTTGCCTATTTATAGGCAAGCCCCCTCCCCACTTGATCACTTGTCTTCTTGCAGATTCCGACACTCCTCCTCCGTGGTGGTGCTGCCATCATCATCAGCCTGATCTGGTGCCCTCACTGACGCTTCGGGCTGCGTGCAGGGATTGATCATTCCACAGTTTTGTATTCAGCATTCATTACAGTCAGTGCAGATTTTCTTCCTTCATTTTCTGCTTTCTCTCTCTCTCTCTCCCTCCTTGTTCGTATTCCCTCTTCCGCAGCGCACTCTCACATGGTATCAGAGCCGAAGGAGAGTACACGGAGCTGAGCTTTACGCGGGAGAACACCCACAACTTTGCGTTTGCTGGTCAAGACGTCTCCAACAGCTGAGGTGTCACCTTCTGCACCATCTTCTTGATCAAGGCGGCCTGTTTTGGTGTCACCTCTTTGCGTTTGCTGCTGGCGTCATCCCCAACAGCCAAGGCGGCCCTTCCAGGAGGTCCCAAATATTTGCGTTTGCTGCTGGCGCCTTCTCCAGTGGCTGCCACGTCATCACCAACCTCTACCTGCTTGCGTTTTCAGCCAGGCAGCCTCCCCAACAGCTGGGCGACATCTTCCTTACTGGCGTTTTGAGGCAGGAGGCTGTTTTTCTGTGGTGATTGCATTGTTAGCATTTGCGTTTGACATCATCCTTGCGTTCTGTGCAAGACGGCCAGCTCAGGAGCTTCTGGTGTTTGTGTTTCGGCACCAGCAACCTTCCCTTGTTGTGTTTTGGTGTGTTTGCAGATATCGAAGATGTCTTCTCATCAGTTTACGGGCTTTGATGACTCAGATGACGAGCTTTTGTCTCGACACTCATCTGAACGGAGGCGTGATTTCTATCACGAGGACCGTCGTCCGGAGTCTATTCCTCTTTCCCGTCCCCCTTCTATTCATGTATCTCGGCGAGCCCCTTCCAGTGGGCCGAAGATGCAGCCTTTGGTACCCCCTGTACAGGTACCCGTACTTCCTCAGCTGCCCAAAGAGGACCGGTTGGATGGCTCCAACTTTTCTCTATGGTCCTGCAAGGTGGAGTGTATCTTGGACTCCTTCGATCTTTGGGAGCTTGTTTCTGTTCCTATTCCCCTGCCTAAGGTGGATCCCGCAGATGGGACATCTATGGATCGTGCAACCTTATGGGATCGGCTTAATTCTAGAGCCAGATCTTTCCTCTTTCTGAGTTTGCAGGATTCTGTCCTTGTTCATGTTCACAGGTTGAAGACTGCAGCAGACGTGTGGAGAAAGCTCGCGTCTCTCTATCAACAGAAGACGTTTGCCCACCGGATCTCTCTCGAAAAGAAGTTGCGGATGCTCGCTATTGATGATAGTCCTTCCATGAAGGACCACATCAACAGATTACAGGATATGAGGGATGAGCTTGCATCCCTCGGTCGGACGATATCTTCTGAAGGCATGGCTATGATTGTTTTGACTCAGCTGCCATCGCCTCGTTTTGATGTCTTCTACACCAGCCTTCTTACATCAAGGACCCGTGAGAAGCTTCTATGGGAGGAGCTATCCCCGCTTGTCTTGGAGCATGACGAGCGGCTCAGAGAGGTCAGTGCTAGTGGATCCGACTCCACTAGAGCCTTTGTTGCAGGTTCGGGAGGACAGAAGAAGAAGAAAAAGTCAAAGGCTAAGAAGATGGATAGTTCTTCAGGCTCTGACTCAGATTCAGAGAGACCGAAGTGCCCACACTGTGGGAAAGGGACACATCCCGAGGAGAAATGCTGGAAGAAGTACCCTCACCTTCGTCCCGGAGCGAAGGGTGGATCTACATCGGAGCCTTCTTCTACCTCTACACCCGCTGTTACCCATGAGTCAGTGTTCCTTCATATCCATGCTTTGGAGGAGGATCCTTCTTCTGTGGCTGCAGTGTCTTCTGCGCAGCCTTGGTTAGTGGACAGTGGTGCTTCGAGTCATACGACTCCCCGAGGTGATTTGTTACAGGATCTCCGTCCATCAGAGGGTTCAGTCACTGTTGGTGACATTTTATCGGTGCCTATTAGTGGTGTTGGCACATTGTCTTTGTTTACTGACTGACCTTCGAGCTCCTTTTCACAGGTCCTACATGTTCCGGATTTGGGCCTTCCCCTCCTCTCAGTTTATGGCCTTACGAGGCTTGGCACACGAGTGATCTTCACCGAGCATGCCGTTGTTATTGAGGATTCTCTTACCGGAGCTGTCTTATCTACAGGTTGGCAGGAGAGCGGGCTTTACAGGCTCCATTCCCCTTCTTTGATGCAGGGTCCTCCGCGGCAGTCTATTGCTACACCCGTTCCCGCTTGTGCACCTTCTATTCCACAGGTTCCTTCCCATCCCCCACCCTCTCCTCCGGTGGTTCCCTCGTACCTCCCATCCCTTTCAGAGGGGGACGATCTCGGTGATGCGGCTGTGGATTCCCTGGCCCCTAGTGTTTTAGAGGGGGCTTTCTAGGATCGTGAGGAGCTCCTTCAGCGGGGCAGTCTACATCGACGGACTTCATCAACCTTGGCATTCCTCTTGCCACCCAAGGATCCGTTTCTCCCTTGGCCTTCAGCCACATCCAGGATCTGAGAGGGGGTGTTAGCAGTCATGTTTGTCATGCTTTGTCATCTCCTGCCTGTGAGCCTCAGTCTGAGTCAGACGAGGACATTAGGAGCTCTGACATGTCTGTCATGTGTTATGATGGGGGCGGCTAGTCACTCTCGACTGGCTATCTTAGGTTGTGTATTTCTTTTTGGCCTCTTTTAGTGGGCAGCCACTGGCTGTCCGGCCACTTTTTGGTCACTGTTGTGGGGCGCCCATTTTAGGGAATTTTTAGGGTTTGCGCCCATTTTAGGGTTTGCGCCCATTTTAGGGTTAGGGGTAGGGTTTGTCCGTTGCCTATTTATAGGCAGCTCCCCTCCCCACTTGATCACTTGTCTTCTTGCAGATTCCGACACTCCTTCTCCCCCGTGGTGGTGCTGCCATCATCATCAGCCTGATCTGGTGCCCTCACTGATGCTTCGGGCTGCATGCAGGGACTGATCAGTCCACAGTTTTGTATTCAGCATTCATTACAGTCAGTGCAGATTTTCTTCCTTCATTTTCTGCTTTCTCTTTCTCTCTCTCCCTCCGTGTTCGTATTTCCTCTTCCGCAGCGCACTCTCACAGATACACCATGTAATGAAGTGAAAGGAACACCAAATTCAATCTGATTATGTGAAGTAGACGGAAAAGAAGGAAGGACAGAAGAAGAGTTACCTGGCTTTTTCTTATAATCGCCGCGACGTGTGTTAGCATACAAGAATTGGTCCTCTAGAGGACCTTTTCCGTAGTCAACAGACTAGACTCTTTCTTCCACATGATCTCTAGCAGTATATTGTAAAACAGAAGAGGTAAAAGAAGAAGGCACAAAAGACGAATCAAAAGTACCTTGCATTGGAGAGGACAGAAGAGTCTGAAAAAATGGAACATACTTCGGATCTTGCTCTCCAAGAGGGGGGCCTATCCTTGATGGAGGTCTCGACGGCCCTGCAACATCATCAGACTTACGTGCAACATCTGAAAAGTGAAATCCATGCATACCTTCATTTAGAAGCTTTTCTTGAAGGGCAATCCTTCGGTCGAGCTCCTCAATCTTCTTTTGTCGATAGGCTATGACCAGTTTATATTCCTTAGAGGTCAGCTTGCCTATCTTTTCTTCCATGTACTCAGATGTTTCTTCCACCATGTCGGAACTTTGTGGAGCAAGCTGATCGGCCCACTCTCGCTCGGTTCTCGGCATAGGCTGATCTGGAGACTGAATCGGTGTTGATGTGTTCGAAGTCATTTGAACCTACTGTTGTTCTTGCTTCTTGCGAAGAGCTTTCAAATCAAAGGCCTAGGTTGCTCAGAGAGTACTAGGCTCTGATACCATGTAAAGAAAAATACCCTAACACAGAAACATAAACAGAAACCGTACGACAAAGCACAGATTGATAAAAAGAACACAGTTAGGGTTAGGGTTAGAGTAACTCAGAGACAATGAACACAGTGAATAAATGAAATGATATGGCTACTAATAATACGATGCTCATGCAGCAAACACACTATGCAGTGAATGAATATTGAACCTCGAGTTCCTATATCTCTATGATCAAGGCAGGGGTAATGAGCTGGAGAGTGTGTCGTTCTCCGAACGGATCCCGAATCGCAGCAAGGCAGCCTCTGGATGTCGAACACCAGCAAATGCAATAGTGAGAAGCTGGATCTGATGCAGACAGTAGTGAGGAGAGAGAAAGACAAAAAACGGAGCTTGCAAGAGAGAAATATTAAAAACTCAGGCAGGACAGCTTGTAGGAGAGAGAAAGACTAAAAACGGAGCTTGCAGGAGAGAGAAAGGCTGAAAATGCAGGTAGGACAGCCTGCGGGAGAGAGAAAGACTAAAAATGCAGGCAGGACAGCTTGCAGGAGAGAGAATGACCGCAGCGACTGTAGACAGGAGAGAGAAAACTGTCAGGGCGGCAGCTTGAGCCTGCAAACGCAGCAGTTTGCTGGCGTGATAGGCTGTACGACAGCAATGCACATGAACAGGAGTCAGTTGCCAGGCAGAAATAGTTGCAATCAGCATGTGGAGGGCTGGAAACACGCGCCAGACTGTAGGGAACAATGATGGACAGCAAGGGTTGAGATGTCTTCCGTGACCGGGGTGTGGGCAGCAAGCTGGTAGCACCTAAAACCTGCAAAAACGAGATTGTACAGGAGTGGAGGGCTGGCTGCCCAAATCGCAAAAGCCCCAAATTGCACGGGGTCCAATGTGCCTCAATGTCGAGAAATTGAGTCAATTTCAGCCCAATTTGTGCATGTACATGAAAAGCCCCAAATGTCGGGGACAAAATGTCACAAATTCTTGCAATTTTTGAGACAAATATCATTGTTGCATCTTGCGCGCCTAAAATCTGGACAAATCCCCAAATTTTCAAAGTCCTGCGTGCACTAATTTCAATGAAATTGAAAGAATTTCACTAAAAATGTGAAAAGCCCCAAAATACCCGGACAAATGTGCACCAACTTTGCAATTTGTGAGTCAGATTGTCCAATTCTGTGCTGAGATCCCTAGATTCGAGAAAAGCCCCAAATTTTTGAGCCAATTTTGCACAGATCTGAAGTCTTATGCTTACGCGCGCGAAGCCCCATCAGTGGGTGAAGCAAATTTCAGAGAAAAAAAAAGATTGAATTTTTAAAGAAAAAAAATAACAGGAACGGGTCCGTTGACCCGTTAGGCGTCGCCTGACAGTTATGCCCGCCGGCTGGTCGCATTCGTCAGCGCCCAATGTAGTCCCGTTGCGTGCAGTTGTTGCGCCCTGCTATAGGTCCTGTTGCGCTGCCTGTTGTAACCGACTGCCATTTGTTGTCGGTGAGTCTGTGACCTCGTTGGTCCGTGCCTTCAGCGCCACTCTGCCACGTCTACAGTCGTCCATGCGTTAGACGTCCATTACGCCTGTACCTAACCAGTCGCTTGGCACATTATGACTGTTGCTACCCTTCGCACTTCTACAGCAGTCGACTGTATCCTTTGCTCACGAGCCTACCTGCTGCAACCGACTGCTCGACTCTGACAACTCCTGCTCATCGAGTCCACTTAGGACTCCTGCAACACCTGAGCTGTCTCTTGCCAGCTCTGATACCAGTTTGAAGGAATCGATTAGGCACAGAGATCGAGGTAGACAGTCATTACGCGCAGTGAAAGAGACAGGGAGAGTGCAAGAGAGCAGAATATAGAGTGAACACGTTTTTGGTACAATGACGAGTGTATCACTTTAGGTTTTAGATAGATATATGTATGAAAGTACAATGTGCTAAGGGTGTGTTCACACCCATGCACATATAAAAGGCACGATGACCCTTTATTTCCAACAGGGGGAATGAGCTGGAGAGTGTGTCGTACTCTGAACGGATCTCGAATCGCAACAAGGCAGCCTCCGGATGTCGAACACTAGCAAACGCAGTAGTGAGAAGTTGGATCTGATGCAGACAGCACTGAGGAGAGAGAAAGACAAAAAACGGAGTCTGCAGGAGAGAAAGATTAAAAACGCAGGCAGGACAGCCTGCAAGAGAGAGAAAGACTAAAAACGGAGCTTGCAGGAGAGAGAAAGGCTGAAAACGCAGGCAAGACAGCCTGGATGATGCCAGGAGGCATAATCCACCTGGTGCACAGATCGGATGTCATTAAGTGCGTGTAGTGAGCGTTGGAAGGTTCCCACGAACAAAAGAACTCTACTTTTTGCACAAAACTCAAGGTAGAAAGCATGCATGACATAAACAAGAGACCAATTGGGTGCAATCTCCCCCCATGCCTTGTGTGAGCACTCCACAAAGCATGTATTTTATGTATTAATCATTTTCAAGCTCAAATAATAGCCCAAATTACAAAATAGCACGCTTTTGGCTTTTGAGTTTGCTTTAGTGCTAAATAGAAATAAAGCTAATGGGCGGGTGCCCAAGAAGTCAGGCATACCCAATACAATGTCCAAATACAAATATCATAATCGTGCACCCATGCGCATACAAAAATAATAAATAAATATCCAACGCCTTAATAAATAGGCGCGACAAAATATAGGATCCATGCCTAAGGTATGCGCCCATCAAAATATAGGTGATAACTCGAATACACGCTATCCTCCAATGCTTTCCTCCGCCACTGCTGCTATCTCTAGACATCAACTGAAGCATTCACAATGGTTAGTAAAATAATACAATTAAATCGACAAAAGTGAATACCTAGCAGTCTTCAGCTACATAAATAAATCAATTGGTTAGAAATCAATCCTAATCTTAATTTATCACGAGTGCGCACTCTAAACTCATAAACGTTTATTAATTTAATATGTATTTTGCGGAATCACCCGTTATGGAATCACCCATGTACACACTAAATTAAAGAAACGTCCGAAAAGGATAGGCGTCCCCATCGACTTCTCGCACAAAGAATCCACTTTGTGTATGAGCCCCGGTAAACAAAGTTTACGGAATCCATCGTAAACCTCATGAAATCCACTGTGTAATATGCCTCCTGGCATCATACCCCCGGGGTGGGATAGCAATTGTTCTCAATTGCTATTAGCTCAATGTGGAGCTAACAGAGTGGGGAAAGCATTTAGGTCTCTAGCGCACATCCATTGGGCCTCTTCAACAGGATGGTTTTTAAACTTGACCAAATATCTAGAATATCTACGGCTAATTCTAGTGGTCTTAAAGTCAGTATCTATGATAGCTTCAGACTCAAGGATTTCAGTCTCTTCATCTAGCAAAGGTGAGTTTTCATAAACAGGGTATACAAGTAAGTGGCCTCTAAAGGGTCGTAATAAACTAATATGAAAGGTGGTGAGAATTTTCCAATGTGGTGGTAGTTCTAACTTAAATGCATTGTCATTGATTTTGTAAATGATCTTAAATAGTACATAGAATCTAGGTGCTAATTTCACAACTGGGTGTTTATCTACACTTTGTAATTTACGTTTTTCTATTCTTAACCAAACATAGTCATTAACTTTGAAATTCATGGCCTGTATTTTCTTATTTGCTTGCTTTGTATATGATTGCTGGGCTTTAGCAATCATATCTTTAATTTCATAAAAAATAGTAGCGTGCATGTTAGCAATATCATCAGCAGTCTGAATCTTATTTGATAAAGATGCAAGAGATGTAGACAATCTATAACCATAAATCACTTCAAATGGTGCTTTCTTTGTAGCTGTGTGTGGTGTATTGTTATATGCAAACTGAAGTAAATGTAGATGTGTATTCCATGTCTGTGGTTTAGAAATAGTGTAAGCACGTAAAAGATCTAAGATAGTACTGTTAGTGGCTTCTGTTTGTCCATTAGTTTCAGGATGAAATGCAGATGAGAAATCAATCTTTATTCCTAAGTTAGAAAACAAAGTAATCAAAAAATTATTACAGAATCTAGAATCACGATCAGAAATAATAACTTTTGGTAAAACCATGATTAGTGAAAACAGTTTTAAAAAACAATTGAGCTGCTTGAGATGCTGTTAAAGTTTTTTTGCATGGAATGAAATATGCTTGTTTACTAAACCTGTCTACAACAGTCCAAATCGTATCATGATTAGCTTTAGTGTTAGGTAAACTAGTAATAAAATCCATAGAAATCTGTTCCCATGGTCATGATGGAATAGATAAAGGCATTAGTAAACCATATTGTTTACCATGATGTCTCTTAACTCTTTAACAAACTAAACATTCAGAAACAAAGTTAGATACATCAGTGTCCATATGTGGCCAATAAAAATCTTCAGTCAATGTACGTAAAGTAGATATAATACCTCTATGACCTTGATATAGAGAACAATGAATCTCATTCAAAACAAAAGATCTAAATGGAATTGTAACACATAATCTCTTTTCATAAAACATGAATCTATCATTGTAAGACAGTGAATCAATAGGAATCCAGTTATTTCCAACTAATTTATTCCAATTAGCTTGAAAAGTAATATCCTGATGATAAGTATCTTTCATAGGGGTAAGAGAATCAAATGATATGAGAGAGATATTGTGAATGGTCGGTTTTCTACTTAAAGCATCGGCTACTACATTCTTTTTATCTGGTTGATATTGGATAAGGGGATGAAAACTCTGAATGAAAGCTGCCCATTTGATATGTCGGTCAGATATTTGGGGTTGACTAAGGAGATGTCTAATACTTTATTGGTCAGTCTTAATCATAAACTCAGAATCCATTAGGTAATGTTTCCATTGTCTTAAAGCTTGTACTACAGCTAACAATTCTTTATCATATGTAGAATATTTAAGTTCGGATGGTTTCAGTTTACAGCTAGAATAGGCTATGGGATGATTATCTTGCATAAGTACAGCTCCTATTCCAAATCCACTAGCATCAGTAACCACTAAAAAGAATGGTCTATTGAAATCAAGTAGTTGTAATACAAGAGCATGGATTAATGCATGTTTTAATAAATCAAAAGATTTTTGTTGATTTTCAGACCAATGATAAACAATACATTTCTTTAAAAGTTTAGTCAGAGGCAAAGCAAGTAATGAAAAATTTCGCACAAACTTTCTATAAAAACTAGCAAGACCTAGAAAAGTACGTAACTCATGCACATTTTTGGGTACGGGCCAATTCAATATTGCTTTTATCTTTTTAGGGTCAACCTTAATACCTTGTGATGACAGAATATAATCTAAATATTCAATTTCTGTTTGAAAGAACTCACTCTTTTCTGAATTATCATACAATTGATTATCTTTCAACAACTTGAAAACCAAAGACAGATGTTCATAATGCTCTTTTTCATTTTTACTGAATACCAATATATCATCAAAGAATACTATAACACAATGCTGATATTTCAAAAATATGCGATTCATCATTCGACTAAATGTAGTAGGTGCATTAGTCAATCCAAAAGGCATCACTAGAAATTCATAATGTCCAAATTGTATTCTAAATGCAGTTTTGAATATATAAGATTTATCTAATCTCACTTGATGATAACCAGATTTAAGATCTATTTTATTGAATATGGCAGAACCTTGTAGTTTATCCATAAGATTATCTACCCTAGGAATTGGATATCTATTCTTAATAGTAATCTTATTCAGGGCACGATAATCAATGCACATGCGATAAGTATTATTATTATTCTTTACCAATAAAACATGTGCGCCGAATGGAGAACTACTAGGTCTAATTAATCCTCTATTTAACAATTCTTCTATTTGATTTTGAATTTCTTTCTGTTCAATCTGGTTATGCCTATATGGTGCTTTACATGGTGGTTGTCTACTAGGAATTAAATCTATTTTGTGATCTTTAGGTCGTGAAGGTGGTAGTCCATGTGGTAAATCTTCAGCAAAACAATCTTTAAATTGAGCAAGAAATTGTGTATGCCTAGGATGCATATGTTTTTCTTTAGCTTGAAGTTCATTTACCCAAATTAAATAAGATTTGCTACATTTACGTAATGCACGTTTAGCTTGAGTATGAGTAAGCAGTGGAAAATTATTAAAAGCATGCATACCATGCAATGTGATTTGTTTTTTCCTTGAAAATAAATTTTAATTGAATGCGTAGAATAATATATGTCAGGATTATATTGATGACGCCAAGGCATACCTAAAATTATATCACTAGACTGCAAAGGTACAACGAGGAAATTCTTTCGTTCAGTATATTCACCAATTTGAATTTCTAAATCATGTACCTTTTGTGTTTCATTATATCGTGCCTAAGAATGCTGCTTTAATGCGATAATGCGTAGAAACAGTTTTTAATTTCAATTCTTTCTCTAACTTTGCATAAATAAAATCATGTGTACTACCATCATCATGCAAAATAATCTTTCCTTTTCCATACGATAATACGTAGAAACAGTTTTTAATTTCAATTCATTCACTAACTTTGCAGAAATAAAATCATGTGTACTAGCATCATCATGCAAAATAATCTTTTCTTTTCCATGCACTAAACATTTCATTGTCAACAAAAAATGTGGAGTTGGCATACTTGGTAAAATATCCGAAGGAGTAGCAATGTCGTCTTCATTTTTCGTAAAGTCAAGCATTTCCTCACATTTTTCATCTTCCATTGCTCCAAGATAATTCATATGGACAGGTGGTTTCTTTGATTGGCAATTGACTGCTAGTTGTCTAGGTTGATGGCATTTGTAACAAACTATAGGTTTGACTTTAGCTACATTGCTGGCAATGGCAGGAAGTCTAGGAATATTAGGATTTGGCTATGAGGATGGCTTAGGATTTTGATTGGTATTTGATGGCAAAGCAGGTGGTTTTGCCCAAGTCTTACGTAAAGATGATGAAGGAAAACGACTTTGATTGAATCTTCTAAAATTTGAATTAAATTGCTTGGAAATTCTGAGTTGCAGTAAGGCATTCCAAAAACGTTCGGTGTACTGGGAAATAGGCTCACGATCTCTTTGCTGAAGAAGATCCCACTGCTTTATGTTTTTTCATGGAATTGTGGAGGAAGGAAATTCTGCAGAAACTTCTTTTTGAAACTCTCCCAGGTAGTGGGACAATCAATGCTCTTACGAACCATGGTCCACCAAAGAGATGCTCGATCAACTAAATGATTAGAGACACATTTAATTTTGTCTTTTTCAGTGTATGTCTCTTCATAAAAGTAATCATCAAACTGACTGATGAATGCAAAGACAGTCTTTCCATCTTGAGTTCCATTGAAAGTACGGAATTTGAAATTTCTTTTATTTATATTTGTTTCTTTGCAGATGGATTGAGCTTTAAGAGTCGCATCGATGGTACGTCAGATAAGATCTTCGAGTTGTGGTCCATCTTTGTCGGTGGTAGATCGTTACAAATTGGCCAATTGAACTTGCAAAGCTTATCGCGCTCTTCGTTCTTCATCAAGCTGTATCATAATAAAATCCAATTTTTGTTCCATCGTAGGTTCGGGAAGATCGCCTTCAGCCATTAAATCGTCCATGTTTTGTTCCGTCATCCTGTAAAAATTCAAAAGATCTCATACTCTCAAAATCCAATTAGCGGGATGAGCGTAGCTCAAAGTCAGGTATACAAGGCTTATAGATTTTTGTTTGGCTTTTACGGTCTTCGACTTTTGCGGTTGCGGAATTTGTAGTCTTTTTAGAAACTGCATATGACCTTTTGCGTGTGCTGAAACTGGTTTAGTAAGTCTGCGTATGCGAACAGAGTCTTCCAGGGAACAATTTTGTAGTTCTGTGCTTCTGCGCAGGAAAAGTCCTTATGGGAATAATTGAGGTAAGTCGATTTTGATCTCTGTAGACTTGCAGGACTATAGAGTAAGTTTGAAATTGAGGAGTTAGAGAGCCTTTGTAAACTTGGATTACTAAGAAGCTTTAAGCTTCTCAACTTGTCGTCGATTTTTTAGGACATATTCATGTCCTCGGCGGATTTATTGCCGCCCAGTACGTCCTCTTGCCGTTTGATGACGATTTTTAGTTTTAAGCTTCTTAAAGTTTAATACTAGGGTTTCTAACCTTTAATTTTAAGCTTTTAAGCTTTTTGAAAAATATGAAGCTCATCTGTTTTCTCTGTTTCAAATGACTTGGAGAGAGAGATATAGGAGTGGTCCTTCGCTTCCTCAGGCCGGTCCTTTGCGATCGGAGGCTGTAGACAGAGGTTCTTGACCGCTAGAAATCCAGCTGTATTGACCGTTCCAGGAGCTCCGCCTTCGCGCAAGATGGGTAGCGATTGGAAGCTCTCGATCTCAGCTTCGCTCTGATACCACTGGTACACAGATCGGATGCCATAAGCGTGCGTAGTGAGCGTTGGAAGGTCCCCAAGAACAAAAGAACTCTACTTTTTGCATAAAACTCAAGGTAGAAAGCATGTGGAGCGCTCACACAAGGCATGGGGAGAGATTGCATCCAATTGGTCTTTTGTTTATGTCGTGCATGCTTTCTACCTTGAGTTTTGTGCAAAAAGTAGAGTTCTTTTGTTCTTGGGGACCTTCCGACGCTCACTACGCGCACTTTCGGCATCTGATCTGTACACCAGTGGTATTAGAGCGAAGCTGAGATCGAGAGCTTTCAATCTCTACCCATCTTGCATGAAGGCGGAGCTCTTGGAACGATTGAGCTCTACAGTGAGTTTCATCGCGAACGGTCGATATGGGTGGATTCCTAACAGTCAAGAACCTCTGTTTACAGCCTTTGATCGCGAATTTCAGCGCAAAAAACGGCTATCCTCCCCCTCTCCCCCCAAAAAAATTCGTCGACAATCAGTCAGTTACTTCCAAGCTTAATCACCTAAGCTACAAGTAAAAAATCTTCCTAGTCTACCAAGTTTTGCAAGTTGTTTTACTCTGTAAGTCCTACAAGTCCATAGAGATCAAATCCGACTTATCTCAATTACTCCCATAAGGACTGTTCCTGCGCAGAAGCACAGAACTACAAAACTGTTCCCGGGAAGACTCTGTTCACATACGTAGACTTGCTGAACCAGTTTCAGCACACGCAGAAGGTCATATGCAGTTTCTACGAAGACTACAAATCCCGCAACTGCAAAAGACGAAGACCATAAAAGCCAAACAAAAATCTATAAGCCTTGTATACTTGACTTTGAGCTACGCTCATCCCGCTAATTGGATTTTGAGAGTGTGAGGTCTTTTGGATTTTTATAGGATGACGGAACAAAATATGGATGATTTAATGGTTGAAGGCGATCTTCCCGAACCTACGATGGAACAAAAATTGGATTTTATTATGATGCAGCTTGATGAAGAACGAAGAGCGCGATAAGCTTTGCAAGTTCAATTGGCCAATTTGCAATGATCTACCACCGACAACGATGGACCACAACTTGAAGATCTTATCCGACGTACCATCGATACGACGCTCGAAGCTCAATCCATCCACAAAGTAACAAAGATAAGTAAAAGAAATTTCAAATTCCGTACTTTCAATGGAACTCGAGATGGAAAGACCGTACTTGCATTTATCAGTGAGTCTAATGATTGCTTTCATGAAGAGACATACGCTGAAAAAGACAAAATTAAATGTGTTACTAATCATTTAGTCGATTGAGCATCTCTTTGGTGGACCGTGGTTCGTAAGAGCATTGATTGTCCCACTACCTGGGAGAGTTTCAAAAAGAAGTTTATGCAGAATTTCCTTCCTCCTCAATTTCATGAAAAAGTCATAAAGCAATGGGATCTTCTTCAGCAAAGAGATCGTGAGCCTATTTTTCAGTACACCGAACGCTTTTGGAATGCCCTATTTCAACTCCGAATGCTTGAAGATATACCTGAAGCGACTCACAAACGCAAGTTTATGTCTGGATTACTTGGACATTACTACGCTGAAGTCAATATATTCAAGTCTACAACCCTTGAAGATGCAATTTCTTTGGCTCATGACACTGAAGACAAGATTCGAGGAAGAGACAAGCGTCCACAACAATTTCAAGCAAATGGTAACTATGGTTCCAAGCAATTCAATTCAAATTTCGGAAGATTCAATCAAAGTTGTTTTCCTTCATTATCTTTCCGTAAGTCTTGGACAAAACCACCTGCTTTGCTATCAAATACCAATCAAAACCCTAAGCCATCCTCACAGCCAAATCCTAATATTCCTAGACTTTCTGCCATTGCCAACAATGTATCTAAAGCCAAAGCTATAGTTTGTTACAAATGCCATCAACCTGGACATCTAGCAGCCAATTGCCAATCGAAGAAGCCACCTGTCCATATGAATTATCTTGGAGCAATGGAAGAAGAAGAACGTGAAAAAATGCCTGACTTTACAGAAGATGACGACGACATTAGTACTCCTTCAGACACTTTATCAGTTATGTCAACTTCACATTCTTTATTGACAATGAAATGTTTAGTGTATGGAAAAGAAAAGATTATTTTGCATGATGATAGTAGTACACATGAATTTATTTCTGCAAAGTTAGTGAAAGAATTGAAATTACAAACTGTTTCTATACATTATCGCATTAAAGCATCATTCTTAGGCACAAGATATAATGGAACACAAGAGGTGCATGACTTAGAAATTAAAATTGGTGAATACACTGAACGAAGGAATTTTCTACTTGTACCTTTGCAGTCAAGTGATATTATCCTAGGTATGCCTTGGCGTCATCAGCATAACCCTGACATAGATTATTCCACACATTCAATTAAAATTTATTTTCAAGGAAAACAAATTATATTGCATGGTATGCACGCTTCTAATAATTTACCACTTCTTACTCATACTCAAGCTAAACGTGCTTTACATAAAAGTAGTAAATCTTATTTAATTTGGATGAATGAACTTCAAGCTAAAGAAAAACATATGCATCCTAGGCATAAACAATTCCTTGCATAATTTAAAGATTGTTTTGCTGATGATTTACCACCTGGACTATCTCCTTCATGTCCTGAAGATCAGAAAATAGATTTAATTCCTGGTACACAATCACCATGTAAAGTACCATATAGGCATAATCAGATTGAACAGAAAGAAATTCAAAATCAAGTAGAAGAATTGTTAAATAGAGGATTAATTAGACCTATTGGTAAAGAAGAAGAATAATACTTATTGCATGTGCATTGATTATCGTGTCCTGAATAAGATTACTGTTAAGAATAGATATCCGATTCCTAAGGTAGATGATCTTATGGATAAACTACAAGGTTCTGCCATATTCAGTAAAATAGATCTTAAATCTGGTTATCATCAAGTGAGATTAGATAAATGCGATATATTCAAAACTGCATTTAGAACATAATTTGGACATTATAAATTTCTAGTGATGCCTTTTGGATTGACTAATGCACTTGCTACATTTAGTCGAATGATGAATCGCATATTTTTGAAATATCAGCATTGTGTTATATTATTCTTTGATGATATCTTGGTATTCAGTAAAAATAAGAAAGAGCATTATGAACATTTGTCTTTGGTTTTCAAGTTGTTGAAAAATAATCAATTGTATGCTAATCCATAATCCAGAAAAGAGTGAATTATTTCAAACAGAAATTGAATATCTAGGTCATTTTGTGTCATCAGAAGGTATTAAGGTTGACCCCAAGAAGATAGAAGCAATATTGAACAGGTCCATATCTAAAAATGTGCATGAGTTACGTTCTTTTCTTGGTCTTGCTGGTTTTTACAAGAAGTTTGTGCGAAAATTTTTATTATTTGCTTTGTCTTTGACTAAACTTTTAAAGAAAGGTATTATTTATCATTGGTCTGATAATCAATAAAAATCTTTTGATTTACTGAAACATGCATTAACCCATGCTCCTGTATTACAACTACCTGATTTCAATAGACCATTCTTTTTAGTAGTTACTGATGCTAGCGGATCTGGAATAGGAGCTGTACTTATGCAAGATGATCATACCATAGCCTATTCTAGCTGCAAACTGAAACCATCCGAACTTAAATATTCCACTTATGATAAAGAATTATTAGCTGTAGTACAAACCCTACGACAATGGAAACATTACTTCATGGGTTCTGAGTTTATGATTAAGACTGACCAACAAAGCATTAGACAGCTCCTTAGTCAACCCCAAATATCTGACCGACATATCAAATGGGTAGCTTTCATTCAGAGTTTTCATCCCCTTATCCAATATCAACCAGGTAAAGAGAATATAGTAGCCGATGCTTTAAGTAGAAGACCGACCATTCATAATATCTCTCTTATATCATTTGATTCTTTTACCTCTATGAAAGATACTTATCATCAGGATATTACTTTTCAAGTTGATTGGAATAAATTAGTTGGAAATAACTGGATTCCTATTGATTCAGTCTTACAATGATGGATTCATGTTTTATGAAAAGAGATTATGTGTTACGATTCCATTTAGATATTTTGTTTTGAATGAGATTCATTGTCCTCCATATCAAGGTCATAGAGGTATTATATCTACTTTGCGTATATTGACTGAAGATTTTTATTGGCCACATATGGACACTGATGTATCTAGCTTTGTTTTTGAATGTTTAGTTTGCCAAAGAGTTAAGAGACATCATGGTAAACAGTATTGTTTACTAATGATTATTTTGGTTAAGAATAGAGAAACGTAGATTACAAAGTGTAGATAAACATCCAGTTGTGAAATTAGCACCTAGATTGTATGGACCATTTAAGATCATTCACAAAATCAATGACAATGCATTTAAGTTAAAACTACCACCACATTGGAAAATTCACAACACTTTTCATATTAGTTTATTACGACCCTTTAGAGGCCAATTACTTGTACACCCTGTTTATGAAAACCTACCTTTGCTAGATGAAGAAACTGAAATCCTTGAGCCTGAAGCTATCATAGATACTGACTTTATGACCACTAGAATTGGCCGTAGATATTCTAGATATTTGGTCAAGTTTAAAAACCATCCTATTGAAGAGGCCCAATGAATGCATGCTAGAGACGTAAATGCTTTCCCCACTCTGTTAGCTTCACATTGAGCTAATAGCAATTGAAAACAATTGCTATCCCACCCCGGGAGTATGATGCCAGGAGGCATATTACACGGTGGATTTCGTGAGGTTTTACGGTGGATTCCGTAAACTTTGTTTACCGGGGCTCATACACAAAGTGGATTCTTTGTGCGAGAAGTCGATGGGGACGCCTATCCTTTTCGGGCGTTTCATTAATTTAGTGTGTATATGGGTGATTCCATAGTGGATGATTCCGTAAAATACATATTAAATTAATAAACATTTATGAGTTTAGAGTGTGCACTTGTGATAAATTAAGGTTAGGATTGATTTCTAACCAATTGATTTATTTATGTAGCTGAAGATTGCTAGGTATTCACTTTTGTTGGTTTAATTGTATTATTTTATTAACGATTGTGAATGCTTCAGTTGATGTGTAGAGATAGTAGCAGTGTCAGAGGAAAGCATTGGAGGATAGCGTGCATTTGAGTTATCACCTATATTTTGATGGGCGTATACCTTAGGCATGGCTCCTATATTTTGTCGCACCTATTTATCAAGGCGTTGGATATTTATTTATTATTTTTGTATGCGCATGGGCGCACGATTATGATATTTGTATTTGGACATTGTATTGGGTATGCCTGACTCCTTGGGCGCCCGCCCATTAGCTTTATTTCTATTTGGTACTAATGCAAACTCAAAAGCCAAAAGCGTGTTATTTTGTAATTTGGGCTATTATTTGAGCTTGAAGATGATTAATACATAAAAATACATGCTTTGTGGAGTGCTCACACAAGGCATGGGGGGAGATTGCACCCAATTGGTCTCTTGTTCATGTCGTGCATGTTTTCTACCTTGAGTTTTGTGCAAAAAGTAGAGTTCTTTTATTCTTGGGGACATTCCGATGGTCACTACGTGCGCTTTCGGCATCCGATCTATGCACCACTGCAGGAGAGAGAAAGACTAAAAATGCAGGCAGGACAGCTTGCAGGAGAGAGAAAGACTGCAGCGACTGCAGACAGGAGAGAGAAAACTGTCAGGGCGGCAGCTGGAGCCTGCAAACGCAGCAGTTTGCTGGCGTGGCAGGCTGTACGACAGCAGTGCAGATGAACAACAATTGCTAGGCAGAAACAGCAGCAATCAGCGTGTGGAGGGCTGGAAACAGGTGCCAGACTGTTGGGAACAGTGATGGACAGCAAGGACTGAGATGTATTCCGTGACTGGGGTGTGGGCAGCAAGTTGGTAGCACCTGAAACCTGCAAAAACGAGATTGTAAAGGAGTGGAGGGCTGGCTGCCAATTTATAGAAAATTAGGGTTCTAGATCCTCTCCCACTTAACTTTCTTGATCCGCTCCCCGTTTTAGGGTTTTGGCTAAAATAAGCCTAAAATAAGCATGTTTTGGGGCTGTTTAAGTGGCTAAGTGCATTTCTTAGCACAACATATACAATGTGGAATTGCTTTGGGGGTACTCTCATCCCAATATCTCTCATGGTTCTATCTAGCATAGAGAGGCTGAAGCAGTGAGGTATGGTTCCCAAATGACGAAGCTCTTGCGGGGGTGGATAGGTTGGGTACAGATGATGGGCTCTACATCGCTTGGTGGTTGTGTCTAGGGTGACTCCTTGGGGTGGAGCCATGAGTTGGTCGCTATGCGGTTGTATTTTTACTCTTTGGATGAAGAGATAGTTTGATCTATAGATTTGGTCAAATGTTTAACATTTTCTATGATTTTTTTTCCTTTAGGTAATCAAGGAAAATTTTTAAATGGAAGAAATATCACCAATATGTTAATATCAATTGAGTTAATGTTATTGGTTATTGATTCCTAGTATTTTTTTAAAATTTAGATGATATGATGGGTTGAATATTTGTTTCATTAGTGTCTATGTTGGCAGTTGTGGAATCTGTGATTGGGCATGTCATTTTAATGATAACTTTTTGAATTTGTGGAGCTATTGCTGGGGACTTTGTGGTAGAGGGAGTGGTTGATGCTTTGTAGAACTCTATGGGTATATATTGGTGTATGTCTCCATGTGCTTGCTTTTGAGTTTATAAGAGGTGCTCTCTATGTTAGTGTAGCTCTAGTAAGAAGAGCTCGAGACATCTTTAATCGCGCAAATCCATCACCTCGGATAATGGCTTGAATCCCTCTCTTAGTAGGTAATGAAAGCGTCCTCTGATCTCATAATACCTTCCCCTCCATCCCCTCCTCCCCCTTCAGCTCCCCCTTTAACTTCCATTTCACCCCCAACGGGTCCTATTCCTTCTTCTTTGGGTATTTTTGCTCCTTCTCTATCTCCTTGTGTGTCTTTATGGGGTGTTGAGCTATTTGAGAGGGAGGCCTCTTTCTCTGATGAGGGGGATATACCTTTATTTAGTGAGGGGGAGTCTCTATCCCAAACAAGTGCATTATAGGTACTGAAGGCCTCTCAGTTCCCATCATAGTAGGATGAGCCTATTCTTATTCCATGGTGGCACATATAGCTTATGGAGGATGCATGTGTTTCTCATCGTCCCCCTACATCGAGAGGCCTGTGTAGATTAGCTAGGCTACCTACCTATTTGAAGATACAATACTTGGTTCTTCCATAGAGGAGAAGCTTCTTCCATAGAGGAGAAGCCATGGCTCGTTGACAATGGAGCCTCTTCATATATAACCTACCAATAGGATTGGCTTTCGGATCTTCGTTCCTTGTGACCATTGGTGACAACTCTTTCCAACCCATTCATATAGTGGGGGCTATTTCCCTTTTGCCTTATAGATGGCTTCATTTGCCAAAGTTCTTTATGTATTGACTTTAGGTTTTAACCTTCTTTCTGTCCATGGTTTGACATAGCTTGGGCTGCTTTGGCATGCGCGTTATGGGCTCTTGAATTTTGACTCTATAAGATAGACTTCTTGAAAGGAGTGGATGGAATGACTTTCAGATTTTCTTCTCGTTCACAATTTATATCCTAGTTACTCATGGGTAAGCAATATATGCAACCTCATCCATAGGTTGCTACTCACAGGGCTACTACTCTGCTTGACTTGGTGCACATCAACTTGAGCAGATCTATGGACAAGTCAGGCAATGTCATGATAAAAAATATCACCCTCAACTTATCATCAAAATCCAAACTTACATCCTTGAGCTGATTTAAAATGCCAATAAATGCACTCAAGTGCTCAGCTCTAGGCTAGCCGCATATTCACCAACTTGCGCATTAAATGCACCTGATTAACAGGTATGGTGATCTCATAGGTAGTTTTCAACTTCTCCCATATCGCATGACCAATGTCTAAACCCTTGATGTCTGTCAAAATGTCATCAGTGACACCCATCTTTATATAAGCCACAGCCCTTTTGTTGACTTTGGCCCAATCCGCCTTAGACATTTGTGCGGGTTTATCCATTTGCAAAGCATCCTCACAATCCTTTAAGAACAGCATGCCTTGCATACGATCTTTCCAAAGATCAAAGCCCTGACCATCAAATTGCTTGATTTCCATCAAACTTTTAATGTCAGAACGGGAAGAAGTTGCAGCCATTTTATCACAAGTACAAGTGTAAAAGCACTGAACTGCAAGAGCACAAGCTAAATCAGCAAATACACTGCTGTTCTTGCATAACCAGCAATAATCCTCTGCTGTTTTGACATAAACCAGCCACTGCACAGGCAAATAATGCAGAAATTTATCAAATTCTGCACAAAATTCCAAATTTCCAGGTCCAAATGTGCGCAAATGTCAGCCAAACTGACTCAGCTGAGCAAGATTACATCAATACATGAAAAGCCCCAATTTTTCTTGGTCCAATGCCAAGAAATTTTACTCGGATGAGCAAAATTTCAACAAATTTTGAAAAATCCCCAAATTAATTGAGGTCAATGCGCACAATGTCTGCAATTTCTGACACAGATGTCACTGTCAAGCATAAACAACATCAAATCTGGGAAAAGCCCCAAATTTCCAGGTTCAAATTTGCCCAAATCTGAGAACTGTGCTTGCGCGCGCGAACTCCCGTCAGTGGCAAAGGGGCTGCTTGTAGTAAACCTTAGAAAAATTTAAAAGATTTCTGGAAGAAAAAATGTGTCGAATCTGCAGCCGTAGACCTTGCGCTGCCCGTCAGATGCCACACAGCCTTGCGTGAGCTGTCGCCTGCAGTCGTTGACCTTGCGCTGCCCGTCAGATGCCACGCAGCCTTGTTGCCTGCCCGTCAGATGCCACGCACTCTTGTATGAGCTGTCGCCTGCAGTCGCTGCCCTCGCCTGGTCAGAAAGTGACGAACGAGCCCTGTCGCTTGCTACACGAGCTGTCGCCTGTGTTGGAGAAACTGTCGCCTGCACTCCTGTGAGCTGTCGCGCGCGAACACTGAAGGTGTCTCGCACGGACTCCAAGGAGCACGAGCACCTTAACCTCAGCTCTGATACCAGTTGTTGGAGTGCGCGGGTAGCGGAAGCGTGAAGATTTGCAGCAGAGGAAGTGAGCAGGTGAGTGAGAGTGAGAGTAAGAGTGACGAATCGATTTGGGTGTACCAACAATGTGTTGGTACACAAAGAATAAAATGTATTTATACTTGGGGCCCGTAAAGGTGCATTCACATGTACAACATAATACACGTGTAAAATACACGGAGGTGAATAAAGGACCTTTACATCCCAACACTGCTTAGGTATCCATGGTTCTACTTGGTGGTTCTATGTTGTATGGTTTATGATTCATTCTCATTGTACCATTGTATTGTATCAGATCACCCATGATCTGAGAGAGGGTGTTAGCAGATATGTCAGCTCACGTGTGAGTTTGAGCTACAGAGGTTGGGCACATTATTTAGGTTATTTAGGCATATTTTTTATTGTGTCATTTCATGGTCATACTGGGCATTTATTGTTGGCTGACCTGACATATTTTATGGCATTATTTGTGCCTATTTATTCTCGGCTCCTCCTCCTCAATTGGTCAGTTCACCACCTGGAGGTCCCGTGGAGAGAGGTGCCGGTGCCCACGCAGTCAGTGACTCACTATTGTATGCGACAGTCTCGTGTTTGATATATGGATTCTATTTCCCAAGCATACATCTGAGTTCTCATCTGTATTGTGTGCTTTCTTTCCCTTTCTCTTTTGTCTTGTGTTTCAGCAATTTATTATAGCTTATGTTTACGCTTCCATTGCTGCACCACTTCTGCCGGGGGGGATTTTCAACTGATGACGAAAAAACCACATGCAATAGAAGCACCATCAATTGGATCATCTAAGGCTACGACCTCATCAAATATCACATCCTTGCTCCTCAATCTTGCATTTCATCGCATCATAGAGCTTATGGCCCTTTAGGGTTGTACTATAACCAACAAAGAAAAACTTTTTTAACTTTAGATCCAACTTGCTACATTTTTTCTTGTCCACATGAACATAGGCATCACACCCAAAGATGCGAAAATGAGACAAAGAAGGCTCCTTCCCAAAGAAAGCCTCATACAAAGTCATGTCCGATAAAGCCGAAGTCGGAGACCTATTGCGAATATATACCACTATAGCAACTGCCTCACCCCAAAGGGATGAGGAAGAGCTTGATGCTCCAACATCAAACAGACTATCTCAAGCATGCTCTTGTTGGCGTGCTCCAACACACTATTCTCAGATGGTGTGTTCAGATGAGAATACTCCATGCAAATCACATGCTCTTTGCAAAAACCTGTCAAAAGTCTTGGAGCAAAACTCTCCTCCATGATCTGTTCTTATGAACTCTGAAAGAAGTTTGCATTTCCACAAACATCTTCCAATCAAAAAATTTGGAGTATACCTCACTCTTGTACTGGAGAAAATACAACCACATGTACCTGCTTAAGTCATCAACAAATCTTGGGAGACTTTGGTTGTTTCTCTCAGCAATAACCCCAATCTCACATATGATGGTGTGAGGGGTTCGATCTTGAATGAAGAAATTAGACGTAAGTCTAGTGGAGAAGGCAGCAACTCAGCTTATAATGTTAGAGGCAGGGCTGAAAAGAAAAATGCAAATGTTGGATAGAGAAGCAGGAGCAAGAGCAAAGAAAAAGAAAAGAGTGATGCTACATGCTATCAGTGTGGTCGGAAGGGCCACAAGAAACCTGATTGCAGGTATTACAAGAAGGAATAAGAGAGAAAGAAGAATGCAGGAGACAAAAAGAAGAAAGAGGAAAAGACAGATGCATCTGAGGCAGGTAAAGGCAAGGAAAATGCCAATGTGGCCTCCAGTGTTGTCATAGAGGAGCTCTCAGATGCAGAGGCTGATGTATTATGTGCAGTGGATTATGATGCCCTTGTATGTCACATGCAGGATATGGAGATCACCAAGGCTGATGTGATTGATGCACTTTTGTCAGTTGGTGATGTTGTCACTCAGACTTGGATTGTAGACTCTGGTGCCTCTTTCCATGTGACTCCATGCTTGGAGTGCTTTGCTACTTTTGATGCAGGCTGTTATGGCAAGGTTTACCTTGGAAATAATCATGCTTGTAGCATTGATGGGATTGGCACCATACACTTGTCTTTGGATAATGGGCAAGAACTTGTGTTGAAAGATGTCAGATATGTGCCTGGCATCAAGAAGAGTTTACTATCTGTTGGACAGCTTGACTTGCATGGTTACACCACACTGTTTGGTGGTGGTTTGTGGAAATTAAAAAGGGGTTCCATGCTGATTGCTAAAGGAACCAAGAAGGGCACTTTGTATTGTTTGCACTGTAAAGCTTTGAATGGCAAGTTTCTTGCAGTTGCTGAAATTGGCTGTCATTTGGAGTTATGGCATAAGAGATTAGGCCATATGAGCCAGAAAGGTCTTGATGTCCTTACCTCTTTGAAGAGGGTTGATGGAAATGGCTCTAAACTTGATTTTTGTAATGACTGTTAGTTTGGAAAGCAAATGAAAAATTCATTTTACTCTGGTGTCTCCCGTAAGTCAAATGTATTGGACTTAGTGCATTCTGATGTATGTAGCATGCCTTTGAAATCGTTGGGTGGTGTTGCATACTTTGCCTCTTTTATTGATGATTGTTCCAGGAAGATTTGGGTTTATTTGTTGAAAAAGAAAAGTGAAGTGTTTGCTGTTTTTAAAACTTTTCATGCATTCGTGACCACTCAGACAGGTAGAAAGTTGAAATGCTTGAGAACTAATAATGGAGGTGAGTTCACATCTAATGAATTTAAGTCCTTTTGTGACTTGCATGGGATCAAGAGGGAGCTTACAGCCCCTTATAGCCCTTCTTCAAATGGTGTGGCTGAAAGATACAATAGGACTCTATGTGAGAGAGTGCGGTGCATGTTGTCCACTGCTAATCTCCCTCATGAATTTTGGGGAGAGGCACTCATTTAAATGGCGGTTCACATTTGCAACCGCTCTCCAAACAGGTCCTTAAATAATGACATCCCTGAGGAGGTTTGGTCTGGCAAACCGGCCTCATATGACCATTTACGAATATTTGGCTGTGATTCTTTTGTGCATGTTAGAGATGAGCTGAGGAATAAACTTGACCCGAAATCCACCAAAGGCATTTTCATGGGCTATGGTAATGAGGGTGAATTTGGCTATAGAGTGTGGCTACCTCAGTCCAAGAAAATTGTTCGCAGCTGTAATGTTGTGTTTAATGAGGCAAAGTTGCTGAAAAGTACTTTAGCCTCTGATGACATGAAAAAGGTCAAATTTCAGAATTCGCAGCCACCTATTACTTCAAATGATGAGCCTCATGGTGCTGTACCACAGGCTGAAACTGATGATCAGCCGGTTATCTTTGAGCCAGATGATGATGGACAGCAAATAGAAGCACGGGGAGGTCATGGACAGCAAGATAGACTTGCTGATTATGAAAATGCAGGTGCTGGAAATGAAAATGAAGGTGCTGTACAGCATGAACAGCATGCTGAAAATGGCTTACAGTAGCCAATAAATGCTGAAAATAACATGCCTCCAGATGTAGATCCGATTCCTGAGAATGTAGATCATTGGGTACGCAGGTCTACACGCCTAAGAAGGCAGCCACATAGGTATGACCCCTCTTTGCATTATGTGATGCTTACTGATGAGGGTGAGCCTCTGACATATAAAGAGGCTAAGTCATGCAAACTCAGCAATAAGTGGGAGCTAGCTATGCAGGAAGAGATTAAATCTCTGTATGCTAATGATACTTGGGATCTTGTGTCGTTGCCCAAAGGAAGAAAGCCTCTTCCAAACAAATGGGTTTACAAAGTAAATACAGTTGATGGGAAACCCAAGTACAAGGCAAGATTGGTTGCCAAAGGGTATGCACAGAAGGAAGGGATTGACTTCCAGGAGGTCTTTTCACCTGTTGTGAAGATGACCACACTACGTGTGCTTTTTGCTCTCACTGCTGTATTGGATTTAGAGCTGTACCAAATGGATGTGAAAACAGCTTTTCTGCATGGTGACATTGATGAGGAGATCTACATGAAACAGCCCGAGGGTTTTGTAGTTCCTAGAAAAGAGCAGTTGGTGTGTAAACTAAAATACAGCTTATATGGGCTGAAACAAGCACCACGGCAGTGGTACAAAAAGTTTGACACTTTTATGCTCTCTCATGGGTTTACGCGCAGCCATGCAGATCATTGTTTGTATATGAAAAAGGATACAGATGGCAGCCCTACCATACTTGTTTTATATGTGGATGCTATGTTGCTAGCTGGGAAGAGAAAGACTAGCTTGGATGCCCTCAAAGATCGGCTGAAATCAGCTTTTTCCATGAAAGATTTGGGGAATGCAGAGCATATATTGGGCATGAGGATTTGTAGGGATAGAATGCAGAAATTGCTGTTCTTATCTCAAGAAAAGTACATTGAAAAGGTACTGGACAGATTTAACATGGCTGAAGCTAAGCCTCTCAGAGTACCCTTACCTCCATACCTTAAGCTTAGTAAAGCCAACAGCCCAAAAGATGACATGGAAGCCAATGCTATGAAGGGAGTCCCTTATGCATCAGCTTGTGGCTCTCTCATGTATGCTATGGTGGCTACTCGTCCAGACATTGCTTATACAGTGGGAGTTGTCAGCAGGTTTATGTCAAACCCTGGCAAACCACATTGGGAGGCTATCAAGTGTATTCTTAGATATCTGAAGGATACACAAAGAAAGTGTATTTGCTATGGGAAGGGTGCACTTATTCTGCAGGGTTATTGTGATGTAGACATGGCAGGTGACTTAGACACTCGCAGGTCCACTAGCGGGTATGTCTTTACAGTTGCTGGAGGGGCCGTCTCTTGGTGCTCCAGGTTGCAGAACATCGTAGCACTGAGTACTATTGAAGCTGAATACATATCAGCTACTGAAGCTTCTAAGGAAGCTATATGGTTGAGGAGACTCGCAGAGGATCTCAGCATGTCTATGAGTACTCCAGTGTTGGGATGTGATAGCCAGAGTGCTGTGTATCTGGCTAAAAATGCCATGTATCATTCACGCACAAAGCATATTGATGTGCGATATCACTTTATCAGACAGATTCTGGAGGATGGTCTAATCACATTGACCAAGATCAAAACACAGGACAACCCTGCAGATGTTCTCACTAAAAGTTTAGGCAAGGCTCAGTACGAGCATTGCATACGACTAGTGGGAGTTGGTTAAAGGTTCACTCCGGACCTTTAAGTGGGAGGTTGTTGGGATGTAAAGGTCCTTTATTCACCTCCGTGTATTTTACACGTGTATTATGTTATACATGTGAATGCACCCTTACGGGCCCTAAGTATAAATACATTTTATTCTTTGTGTACCAACACATTGTTGGTACACCCAAATCGATTCGTCACTCTTACTCTCACTCTCACTCACCTGCTCACTTCCTCTGTTGCAAATCTTCACGCTTCCGCTACCCGCGCACTCCAACAAGCAGTGGGTGATCAAGCCACCACCAAGGTGCCTCGGAGAGAACTTGATGTTGATGTCAATGTCGACTGTACCAGCTCTGGAAAATAGAGAAGATCATAGTAGCTCTCAATGTCTGTCAACAATGCCGCTGATGTAGCACACGTGACTATCTTGCCATCAATGCCACATCACATAAATGACCATGGATCCCCTCCTTTGGCCAAACTGCCAAAGTCTCCCCGCATGTGAGCTCTAGACGAAAGCCAACCGTTCTCTGTCAAAGAACCAGCCCATCATGAACCTAGATGTCAATCCTAGCTCTAGGATTTGTACCTGCGAGACTTCGGTCTTTGCGTCAGGGACGTCCCTTTCTGGATCTTGTGCATTTGTATAGAAATATAGATGAGGTGCAGCTGCCCCATCTCACCACCCTCTCACACTCCCTCTTTGGCACTGGAGTCATGAGGGATGACCTCATCACCACTACTAGAAAGTTGCTGAGGAAGGGGCCACCAAGCCCTTCCCACGATTTGAAGAAGAGGATCCCTTCCGCGCCTTGGACTTTGCCTTGGCCGAAGGATCCGAATCGGAATCTGAGGCAGATGATGACTCGTAGGGGGAGGCCGCATCCCGCTTCGTCTTCTGCTCCTTTTTCTTCTTGGAAGCTGCTAATGCTTTGCAGTCCTTTCGCAAGTGGCCCTTCTTGCCACAGTGATAACACTCGGCCTTGGACTTCTTCATCTTCAAACCCCTCTGTGAAGCTGCAAGAGCCTCACCTAAACCTCCATAATGTGACGGAAGTCACCCTTGTGGTTGCAAAGTTGCCTCATGCTTAAGTAGCATCGAAGACGTGTGAAGAAAACTGATAGGAGTCGTAGATGTTTGCACCAGTAAAGCATTCGCCACTCCATCAAACTCCTGAGGAAGCTTGTAGAGTACCGTACCAACAAGATGTGTCTTTGATAGGGTAGACTACATAGTGTGAAGCTAGTCCTAGATTTGGGTAATTCGAAGTAGGAATGATTGGATTGTATCTTTGGTTTCAAACTTAAATGGTTGGAGCTAGCCATAGAGAGTAATTGCCCTCATGGTGGAAGGAGCCTCGTACATCAACTGCAACTTCGACTATATGTCTGAAGCTGTCCTGTAGGAGGTGATTGCCGGTAGGACTTCTTTGGAAATACACCGAAGTAAGGCCAAATAAGCACGGGCATCATCTGAGAATCCCATGTAAGCACTGCTTCCTCATGGTTGTCTTCATCAAAATCAGTTGGAACAGAAGAATGCTATTGAGGGTGTGCAAGAGCTCCGCCGACCACATACCATAACCGCTTCTGGATAAACCAGGTCTTCATCACTGTACTCCATGTGTAATAATTAGGTCCATGTAGCGAGTCATCAGTGGATGTGCATGGAGGAGCCATCTGTAGAGGATTTAGAAGAGAAGTAGAGAACAGAAGTTATTTGGAGAGGGAACATAGCCAAAACATGAGCACAGACTGCAAAAAACAAGAGTTCTCATACAGTATAACCCAAAATCTGACCAAAAGAAGACACAAGCTGTTGCAAAGAGTCAAAAAATCAATCAAAAACTGCCAAAAACAGCAAAAACGGCCTGAAGGTACAATTGCCCATCCAGGAAGGAGGCAGGAAAACCAAAACATAGGTTGAGTACTGCCACAAATAGGCTGAAAAACTGTCGCAGCAGCCTGAAAACTGAAAATGCAAGGGGCAGAGGGGCCGTGGACAGCAGGTGATGGCAAATCTGTAGAGGAAAACGAGCACTTTTGACTAGACGGACATGCAATTGACTGGCAGTCACGTAATAGGGGACCTATTTGATGGATCCGGACGGGATCGGCGGACGGATCGTACTGGGCGGTACAAATTGGATGGATTGACCCATTCGTAGACAACCATGAGTGCAGGGGTTGGAATCCCCACGTGATCCCGCACTTGTTTCATACAAGGTCTTCCGCTCATGGAAGGCTTGTAATGCCTTTGCTATTGTTGAGCTTATGTAGGGCTTATTGCGCGAGTTTCACTCTTAGCTTTAGCATCTTAACTTACCATTTGAGCATTGGGCACACTTAATTGACCGCTATGTAGCTCGGGATAGGATCCGTTGCATCAATTTGGATCATGAGCTCCAAAACTTTAAAAGCACAAACAAGGATGACTTGAAAGTCATGTTGGTGGAGTATCAATATTTTCTCTTTGAGTTCTCAAGCATTGGAGTACAAAATGAAGGTTGAAGTCTGAAATTTGAAAACAGAGTGTTCGACTGCCCTTTCTTGCCTGCTGCTTGTCCAGGGGATGATCCTCTAACACCCCCTCAGATTCTAGATGGTTCATAATATCAAGAAACAGTAGAGTTTGTAGGGAGAAACACAGAGTCTATGATAAACACTGAGATAGAGAAACTCATAAACAGTGAAGAAGAAGATGAACACCGAATCATATTGAATGAATCATGTTGATACAATGAAGAAGCTCAGAGATAAGGGCGCCATTCTGGTTGATCAAGTGGCAACATCCAGAAGGAATCTACATTTTGAAGGGAGCAAAACACAGTCCTTTGAGCAAAAGTGTGGATGATGAGGAAAATAATTGCTTTATGGACGGAGTGAACCGTAGTCCTACAAATAGTGGAATGTCGAACTAGACACAAGAAGATGGACAATAGTAGATGGAGTCAAGCATAGTCCTCAAGAGTTGTGGAAGATAAAGTATATGTTAAAATCTCTCTGGGATGATGGTGGTTGTTATGGCAATTGTTGGGCAACCCTCTTGGAGTGGAGAAAACACAAAAAGTCAGATACCAAATGTAGGGCTGATAAAGAGGGTGCAACTTACTCTAGATGGATTGAATCTATTGCAAATGAAGCCTTCATAAAGTGGTTGATGGTTGGCAATCGTCACTTGGCTATTGGGGTGGTAGTAGGAGCTAGAAGCACATAATAATGATGTAGATGATCTGGTGTACCAGTCTAGGGAGAGTGAAACTAGCAAATGCAAAAATGGAAATGATGAAGAACAAGTCATCAGGCTGTGTGGATTCAAAATGTGCCAATATGGAGTGTCTAGAGCTCATGGCAATGTAAAGAAGACGTCTAGAATGAAATCACATGTTGGTAAGATGTCATGAAGAACACTGTCAAAAAGGTGGTATCCAACAGTCTCTGTCTCTTGGTGGAGCGGACTACAAAATTGCAGGTAGTGGAAGCCATTGGACCCGAAAGTAGGCTGGGAAACTTTTGTAGTGTGTTGAAATGGTCTCTTGGATGGCTCATTGCCTTGTGAGGTGTTAGAGCCTCCTTTTGCTTGAAGGGCTTAGTGTGCATCATATACATCTTATTGCCTTGAGTATGAAACTCTGGTAGTCAAATTAGAATGAACTTTGTCACCCAAAATGGTGAGGTGGTACGAGTGCTAGGAGATAGACACATATACTCTGATGGGGTAGGGAGTAGAGGTTGATGATGAGAATCTACAATGGAATGACCGTTCTTGTCGCAATAGGAGCACCTAGTGGTTCTTGTGTTTGGAGAATCCATAAGACCTGTGTGTAAAACTTGTAAAGAGAGGGTGGGAGGGAGAAGATAATGGTATCCCTTGATGATGTAACAAAAATGAATGATTTGGAATTTGAGAGTGTTGCCGATCTCGCAACCTTTCTTCACTCAATGAAGAATGACGATCTTTAGCTCTTGGAGTATCTCTAGTTTGATACTATATCGAGAAATGGTAGGGTTTGCGGGGAGAAGATAGTGTGTATGGCAAACAGTGAGACAAAGAAACTAAGAAATGTTAAAGAAAAACATGAATGATGAATGATGGACTCTGAATCATGTTGAATGAATCATGCTAATACAATGGAGTGGAGTCTTGGGTGTAATAGCACCTACAAGGAATCTGCACTATGAAGGGAGCAAAATGCAGTCCTCCAAGGAATCATGCTAATACAATGGAGTGGAGTCGCAGGCTGTAGTTGATTGCAGGCGTCAGGTCACAGGTCAGGCATCAAACAGGTTGCAGGTCTGCAGATGAGTGCAGGCACCTGACAGTCAGGCAGCAACATTGTGCCAGTTGTTTGTCGATCTGTGTCACAATCTCTATTTTGAAGCCAACGGTGATCCATACAGTCACAATTTCAGAACGTTGATCTTCTCGGTCTCAATCATCACTTTGATGGTCCTCATGGTCCTAATCCACATGATCTTGCCAGTGCTATTGGTCTACCATGTGTATCCTTCAAGAAAACTTGCAAGAAACAAGAAAATGTTGCTGTTGACGTGGAACTACCTGTAGGATGATAACATCAGCCTGTTTGGGGTTCTGTGTTTGCTGTTCAGCAGTATTCTGGTGTGCACTAGGGTTCCAAGGCTAGAAATGCCCAAATGCAGCTGATTGAGGGTAATATCCTGGAAAATGCAAAGTGGCACGAGGTTGGGACAGAAAACACAGGATGGCCTGAGCAAAAAGCAGATCCGGTGTTCTCCTCAGCTACAAAAGGTGGTCACTTGGCAGCAAATGCTTTAGCCCAGCACACAGGATGTGCTGTCTTGACAAAATGCAGCAAGCTGATGGATGTTTGGAGGGTAACAAGGGCTGGAGCAGACAGAAAACAGGCCACTCTTACTGAATACCCAGGTTTGCAGCATGTAGAAGAAGTTGCCCAGCTTGACTATGAACAGATGCTCCTCTTCAAGTGTGTCCCAACTCCCAACAAGTTGATTGATACCATGTGAGAGTGTCCAGCAGAAAGGGAAGTGAGCACAGTGAAAAGAGAGAAGAGAGAGACAAGAAAGACATGAAAGAATGAAGGAACAAAACTGATAGTAGACTGAATGATACAAGGCTGCAACTGTCAGCCCCAACACGCAGCTTGGAGCATCAATGTCGGCGCTAGATGGAGGTAGGATGATGAGACACAAAACTGAGCAGGGGGTGACAAGAAAGACAACTGAAGAATGAAGGAGCATAACCGATAGTAGACTGAATGATACAAGGCTGCATCTGTCAGCCCCAACACACAGCTTGGAGCATGAATGCGGGGGCTAGATGGAGGTAGGACAATGAGACACAAAACTGAGCAGGGATGGCTGAATGAGAGTGAACAACTGTGGAGGAGACAGGCAACCTATAATAGGCAAAAGGTGCAGCAGTTGGAGCAGCTGGCCAACCTGCATTGAATTGGACCAGCAAAAAGTGCAATTTATGCTAAATTAAATGCACTAAATGCTGCCCAGAAGCTGCAGTCATGTCACGGTGAACCTATGCAGTTGCTGTCAGTTCTAAAATTTTCTAATCAGCCAATCCATTTTCTCAATACTTGCATACCGATGACCGTTGCTTTCAAGTTTCTTGTGTCCTTGTGATGTCATGACACTGTCTATATGAATTCCATGCTATATTATATACATTTCTTCGGCACTTCAGTACGAGAAACGTGAAGTTTGGCTGATGATTTATATTCTTGTTTTGTAAGTAGTCTCCTGGATGATTTATTCTGTATAATAACAGTGTGACTGTGGGTTTACAGATGGAAAAATATCAAGAGCAAGGTCAACTGCTAGAGCCTTACTTAGAACGCATGGTGTGTCCTTTAATGGACATCCTAAGAAATCAAGTAGATGATGCAGGAAATCCCCGGATTGGGCCGGTGAAGAAGGTCTGCAGTATCATTCATACTCTGGTTACAGTTTGTGGGTATAAAACAGTGGTGAAATTCTTTCCACATCATGCCTCTGACTTGGAGCTGGCAGTTGCACTTCTACAAGTGTGTCATGAGGAAGTTGAAGAAACTAGCATATTACGTGAGGAAAGCACTGGTCAATGGGAAACAAAGTGCTGCCTCCTCCTATGGCTATCTATCCTTGTTCTCATTCCTTTTGATATAGCGTCTGTAGATACATCTCTTGCTGAATGTGATCCTACATTGTCCAGTGGGATTCCTCCTTTAGTTGAAAGAATTCTGATGATCTGCAAAGATTACCTTGCCAGTCCTGGTCCCATGCGGGAAATGGCTGGAGTACTTCTTTCACGGCTTTTAACTCGCCCAGACATGCAAGTTGCCCTTCAAAGGTAAGCCAGTTGAGCATGATACATGATATCATGTTTGTAATGTTTTTACTCAGCAGATTTCTCAAAGTACACTTAAAGAGTGTTGTTATCCTTTGCATTGATTGTAAAGTAGAATGGGCGTTTTCCATTTAAAATGTGGGTTCCTGCTATTAACATGCTGAACGTATCACTGGCTGCCTTTTTCCAATTTGCTACTGTGCATTCTTATGGGTTTAACATTGTATCTATATCATTGTATAAAGTTAGTGCCTAAAGTTGATGATTTTGGAGTGAGTATTCAAAAATGTTCTAAGAGTGCTGCAAACTCAAGCAACAGAGGTAAGCAGGGCGAGTGCATCAAAGTCTAACTCACCGTCCATCTTCCTCCTAGTTGGTGGTCATAATGGTGACTTGGCACACATACCTTGCAATTGGTGGCATTCTAAAATTGAGAACCAATGCAGTAGTGCCGAGTTCTTGCAAATATTCATATGAGGATCATGTGATAGATTTGGGAGGGTGGTAACAATGGTGAAAATGACTATGGTTGGCATATGTTTTTTTGTAAATATTATTTTCCAAATACCGTGACTCTTAAATATCGTTTCTACCAAGGTTCACATTGAATTGGGCTGCATTGCTCTTAAGATTAGGCTTATAGAGTTGATTGGTATTGTCTATTCATTAAATGCGTTTTGGATTTGTAATGCATGTAATATGGAAAGGCATATTGATTTGATTGATTCTAATGAAAGGAGGTTTTGCCACAATTTTACAACATTTTGGCCTGCAGTTTCATGCAATGGAGCGAAGGGGCTATACTAGCAGCCTTGGATAATTCAACTGCAGATTTTTTGGTGCCTGGATTAATTGGAGCAGTTGCCGCTATTTTTAAGGTGATGCTCAAGATAATATTCTTGTTTTTGTCATTATGATAGAGAAAGTTTTGCAACATCATGTAGCCCTCTTTCAAAATTGGAGAGGTTCTATCATCATCCACTTGGCCTCTTGCTAGGCCTCCATGAAGGTACCATTCTTAACACTTTTCCATCATGCAGGTCCTCTCATGAAGCCACTTTTCTTTATGCCAGGTGCTCATATGTACTGGTCTTATTAAGAAAAGCAAACTTGGCACATATGCGTTAGGCCTAGGTGCTTCCTTTTAAATCCTAAATTATGTAACTATGCTACATATGCACATCGTCACAATTATCCATATGCATAGGGCATTGTCATGTGCACTATCTTCCTAGGCTAGGCCAGTGGCCACTGGTTATATATGCACATCTAGAATATATATATTAACATCTTTAGGCTGCATTTACTTGCTGAAATTAATTTGAGTAGCCTATTTACAGGGCCCATGGTAAAGAAGTCATACAGACGTCGCACTTGAGGCTGCCGTAGAATCGGCCTACAATGCATTGTATAAGCAGTAGTAGGGTATTCCATGGCTCTACACTTGACCTGAAGACCACAATTTTTTCTAGAAGATGCTAACTTTGGGGTGTAGGATTAATAAACTCCAAACGCACTTCAAAAGGGGGCTAATAATATTACCTCATCTAGACACATAATATCCTAACCAACTTACTGAGATAGCGCAATTCTAACATGTGCATGTTTAAAATAGGTGTAGTATAAGTTGCAAGAATGGATGAGGAAGAGTAGTTGGAAATAGAATACTCCTTTATATGCCTACCAATGGCGGTGTTTACTTGCAAGCACTTACCTCAACAAAAGAGAGTTCTTTTGCTTTGCTTCTCTTCTTAAGTGAATGCTAAATGTTGTTAGATCATATTACTGTATTGTAATATCTTCAGTAATGATTGCAATGTTTTCTATCTTGTTTCTTGCTTCAGGTGGGAGGTAGTGACATCCTTATCCAGGTGACATCAACAGCATGGGAGGAAGCGAGACAACTTTTTAAATCTACAATAGCTTCTCGAAGTTTGCTGCTAAGGAAATTCCTGGTTAAGCTAATTCAACGCATTGGTCTTGTGTATTTGCATCCTAGAACCACATGGTGGCGATATAAGGTAATGGTTCTGATAGTATTTACCCTAGTTTATGCCTTTTCAATGTTCTTTTTTTTGTTCTGGGTCACTTCCAGGACAACATGAGGTTGTTGGTCATTTTGATTTTCAAGACCAGAGTATTGCCATTCTAACTGGTGGATGGACCACTATGCCAGGTAGAGATTAGCAGCAGTAGCAATTTCCTTGGACTGACCACAAGAGAAAAGGTGTGGGCAAACTGTAAGAGCAGCAAATGATGGATATGATATTTACTTGCCAACCAAATTGGTCCTCAATTCTCCTCCTCAATAAGTGATGAAGAGATTTGGTGCAAGTTCATGGACAGTCTTTCATAATCATTTTGGCTGATGATGTGGTATAGAAGTGAAGACTTTGGAGTTGACCAGGATCTGTAAGAACTTGGAACAGTGGTGGTTTCAGATGGGCATGTGCTCACAAGATTTGAAGAAAAGTGGGGGACTCCAAATCCATGGGGATAGTTCAACTAGATGCAATTGTGGACTAGGGGTAGGGTTGGGGGCAAGCTAGTTCAGACCTTGCACAACAAGGGTGACAAAGGCCAAGCCGAAGCTAGCATTGGCATAATCAGGGTGGTGAAAGCCGAGCCATGCTAAAGCTGTGGCTTTGAGCTTGCCCTTCTGCTTTCTCTTTTCCCTCTTATTTTGTTTGGGATGATGTGAACATGTGCTTCTGCAGGAGAAGCAGAGGGAGTGCTGAGCTTAGAAACAGACAGCATCAAAATGATCTTAACTGCCCGAATGTGGAGAGAACAATGTAAAGTTAGAGATAAGCTAGAGATACTGTCAATGCACCACAGACAAAGTGGTCTGCCTTCTTTTAGGGCCTTAGGCTCTTCCAGCTCAAGATGAAAATTGGGTCAGATTGGTTTTCTCAGAACTGATCCAATTGTAGTGCAAGCAGTTTGGCTTACAACCATCACTTCTGGTGCTCATGTTTTTGCCATGTGGCACTAGAGTGTTGCTCACCTGTCTATCTAAGTCCTGCGAGGGTAGCCCACTCAGCCATCGTTATGTCCTTTGATGATGAGAATTATCTGCTATGTAGCAAACCATATTCCATGATCAACTGATGATACATTGCCTTCAATATGTCATATTGAGGCTGCAATCTTTATCAGATGTGGTATGCCATCCTATAGAGAGTAGTCAAAATAAAGGCCCATCTGTTGAGCTATAGATTGAACATGCCACAAAATGAGTCCTTATGAATTGCTCTCACCACATATGAGATGCATTTAAGCACCTTGTATAGCATATGCCAGTAGTTATGCCCTTTTTTGGATTGGGGGGGGCTTGCTGGAGAAGGTGAATGAGGCTGCAGAACGAGGGAGGAGGAGGAGCTGGAGATGGGGTAGCAGGGGCAGATGGTTAATGAACTGGATGAGGACACACTCTAACAATTTTCTTGTATTCTATATATGATAGCATGGCACTATTAGGTAGTGACTCAGGTAAATATCTCTTATAATTAGCAAGATGAATCCATGTTAGATTTCTTATTTAATAGGAATCCCATTTAAAGCAAGTTGGCCATAGTTTCTGGAGGAGCTAGCTGCTACCCTCAGTGGGCTTGTAGGTGAGCTGGCTCCTGCTTTTCCTGTGGGTCACTACTTGTATACATGCTGCCTTGTTTACGCTGGTCTTGCTTGATGTCAAATTTCATAAGCAAACTGTTAATCAAACCCCCCTGCAGCTTCATCTACATGTTTCTGTGGCAGACAATAAGGCTTTTTGAACTGTTGAAAGTTTGAAATGTGTTCCTTGGCTGAAGGTACGTTTATATTGAAGTATTTTTTGAATTTACCAGGGTACTGACAGTTTGATAGTCCAGAACCTTTCATTCATTCCTGAAAATAAACTTGATGACATATCTAGAGGAGAAGTGCAGCAGGCATTTCTCAGTGCAGATATTGTCTCCAGTGGCAAGGTTAGTAAGTTGCAACTGAATAATGTGGATCATCCGAAGGAGGATGAGGAAATTGATGTTCCTGACATAGTGGAAGAAATCATTGATCATCTGTTGACAAGCTTGAAGGATAAGGTACAAGAAAGAACCATGACAACTTATTGTAATGCCAGAACTTTGTTTTTACATTTCTTTAATTTAGTCAAATCAATTTCTGCAAGAAGAAACTATTTGGGTGATTCTGATCTTCTGGTTCTTGAGCTTTTCAGGACACAGTTGTACGATGGTCTGCAGCCAAGGGGATTGGAAGGATCACTGGTCGTCTAACTTCTAGTCTGGCTGATGATGTGGTTGCTTCAGTCTTACAGCTCCTCAATCCACTAGAGGTAACATTTTTTCCTAATGCATGAAAATCCCAAGGATTGTCAGATTGCAAGTTGCAACAAAACAGTTAGTCTGCATTTACTAGTGAAGATAGGAACATGCATATGGGATCAATAAAGGATTGTATCAGACATCATGCTTTTCAAGCGTGCCCAAAATATCTGTCAATGAACAAGCTAAGTGGTGGAAAGAGTGATTTTGAGCTACTTAAGTTGTGACTAGGCAGAGCTAGCCTCGTGGGATTTGTTGGGTTAAACAAATGCATTTTAGCTGCTTGATACAGGTATGCTGGTAGACTCACTAATTGATATCCTGAATTCTGTTCTTCCCGTGCCATTGTGTATTCAAATGCTAGAGGATGGACGGCCTGCCTATGTTTGTGGATTATCCACCATGTGATCATCAATTTATGAAATTTCAGGGAGATGGTGCTTGGCATGGAGGATGTTTAGCATTGGCTGAGCTTGCACGTAGGGGCCTTTTGATACCAAATCGTCTTAAGGATGTGGTGCCACTGATTATTCAGGTATTTGATAATCTCTCTCTTCCCAATCATTGTAAAGGGATGAGGTTTTTTCCTCGAATTGGATGATTTTATGCTTACTTATAAATAACTATTGCACATCAGTAACCACACACACTCCCTGTCTTGGGGCACATTCATCACTTCGACCCTTGGGGACTCATGGTGATAAACTAGGGCCGTTCATCATTATCCTTGATAGATGTCAAGGCAAAGTATCATGAGGTTTTCGTGTTGGAACATGTTAAAGCATCATGAAGAGTTTATTTGGAACCTAAAGATGTGGAGGATTGCATGGTTTTATGTAGAATTGCTTGTTGCTTTGGCTTCTTCTGTTGCTAAAACTCAGTACTGGCGCAACAAACTGTGTTGACTATGTTATGTCAAAATCCTTATCTTTGGCACTGTTTTAGTTTTCATTTTCTGCAGGTCTTATTAGCTTAGGTTACTTATGTGCATATGTGCTCCTAGGATGCAATGTTTCTCCCCTTATCAAATGGGCTCTAAATTATGATTGTCTATGTTTTATGTTTGCAAGGAAGGCTTTGCATTATGATGTGAGACGAGGTTCGCATAGCGTTGGAGCACATGTGCGGGATGCAGCGGCATATGTCTGTTGGGCTTTTGCTCGAGCTTATTCACCAGTAATCATGAAAAAGCATCTTGAAAAGCTTGCGCCAGTGTTGCTCACTGTTACATGCTATGACCGTGAGGTGTGTCTTACTTACTTTTTAGGTTGGCAAGTGCAAATTTCTGCAAGGAGATAACAGACATAGTTAGCTACTGACAGAATTTGATAATGCATAGAATGAATGGTCATCGATTCGTATGACTCTGCTGCTTTATGTCTTATTGTGTAGTCTTTTTAAGTTATCTGACTAGGCTTATTTTTCTTGTACTACAGTTGAGAGATTGTAATATCAGCTCCATGTTGCTTTAATGGCCATGATATGTGTGAAAGGGTGTATTTTATGCTCGTCTTGAACAGTTTTTGTTGTTTTGGTAGAAACAAATAGAGATAGTTTGCTTGTTTGATTTGTGTGGTGTTTCAAGGCTGCTTCATATTAGGTTTTTGTCCAGTGCATGAAATTTCACAGTTTTCAAAGTTTGGTTGGTGTTTGAAGTAAGCCTGCAGACATCATATATGAATTTCTTTTGCTCTTGTAACAACTTAGTAGCATGATGAACTTTGATGATTTGTAGCTTTCAAGATATTGAGTGGCTTTTCATGAATTTGTAAACGTTTGTTAATTTCTGGCTTATTAGATTGAGTAAAAGCAGGTGAACTGCAGGAGAGCTGCATCAGCTGCTTTTCAAGAGAACGTGGGCAGACAAGGGGATTATCCGCATGGAATAGACCTTGTTAATGCAGCAGATTATTTCTCTCTTGCATCTCGTTCAACATCCTACTGCTCTGTTGCTGTATATGTTGCACAGTTTTCAGAATATCGGCTCTCTCTGGTTCAGGAACTAGTGGAGACGAAGATATGCCATTGGGTAATGAGACAGTTGAGCCATCTTTTTATTTTTCTGCTCTTATGGTAGTCTATATAATTTATACAAAGATTCTTAAGAAGTGTTACGTTGATGGTCTTATCTTTTCTTATGATGCACTATTCTCTTCAGCATAATTTCTGAACATTTACATACAAAAAGATGCACCTCAAAACACGATTATTTATACTCCATTGTCAAGTATTGGGCAGTTTGCAAAGGAGATCTGTGAGGCCCCACAAACAGCATGCTATTCAAGCAGTCAGGCATGGCAATACCAACAAATTTTAGGAGATACGTGTCAAGGAGACTTGCAGGAACATTAATATTTAGAGGGGTTAGTAAGCTGCTGGTGGCTGTTGAGCTCTCTCTCCTAGAAGCAATTCACTTATGCCCAGTCCACTTCAAAATATGAGGGAAAAGACTAGAGCATGCAGGCTGGCTTCAGCAAATGTGAGACCTTTAGTTTTAAACGAGAAGGCCTCCATTATCTTGCCCCTTATGAGGGTCCAGGAATCTCTTGCTGTACTCTTTGAAACTTAATAGGCAATGTGCTTCTATATGCTCTCGCTCTATCATCTGTGAAGAAAAACACTGCCTGGAAACTCTGGGTAGTGATTGGTGGCAATGCTTATAATCTGTCCACTAGTGTTTGAGTAACTGCTGCAGCATCCTTGATGCTCCGCATTTGCTCTTGTGCATGCTGAGTTTCCCTTTCTTTGCTGCAGAAAGAGGGAACTTGGAGGTTAGCTTGTTGCTACCATGGCTGTGTCCTTTGAAGAAGCCAGCTCAGGTGTAGCCTCTTCCCCTCCTTAGTCTCACCAGACTGATGCCTTGCTGGCTTCTGATTTTTTCTTTAGCCGAATCCTCTTCTACCTCTCTAGAACTCTCTTTCTCATTGATGAAATTTTGAATATAAAAAATTCTTGAACAAGTGCATGAATGATTGTCCACCAATATGGACCTTGGAATGAATGTTGTTCAGCTACTTGCACATGAGACCAAGGCATCAACAGAGATAATTTCTAATTGATGTTGAATCTTGCCTTCATGGTGATTATGGACTCAAGGCAACCAGAGGCTATGCTAATATCTCAAGAAGACCTGATATTTCCAATGATAAATCATATGACAGGCAGTCAAACTTAAATGCCACACTTTTTGCTCATTGTTACACAAATCCTTAGATGCCAGGCTCCCTTGCTTGCGATCAGAAGCTGTGTTGAGGTTGAAAATCTCAGCCCAAAATCTGTGACTCCATCTCTAGGACCAAAACCTCTACTACATACTGTGTACTCAGGTAGGTATCTGACTCTCTCCAGGCTTGACCTAGCCACTCCTTTTGTATAAGCGCCAACTAATCCACCAAATGACTTGGCTAAAGCTAAGGGCTTAATTCAAAATTGTCCAGGTGAAGGATAGCCAAAAGTGAAACAAAGGGCAACATCTGTCTGGTACCAGCCAAAGCCTGAGCCTGCAATCCTTGAGTTCCTTGCACTATATAATAGATCTTTGTAAGAAAGGGAATCCAAATGGCCAGCCCAATGCAAAGGGCGTTTTGTGGAATCAATTCCATGAGCCTCAAAGTTGTTATGACCCCTCTGCTTACCAGCTTTGAGCATTTGGAGAAGATTTTCAGGTTGATTCCTCGTCTTCATGAGACTGCTGGCTCAGCAAGACACTGATGGTGCTCAGGCTGAACTCTTGTCATCCAGTTGATCTCTTTGGCATTGACCTTTTCTTCCTTGAATTTTAGCATCTGACCCTACTTGCGGGTTGTACCGCACAACTCTGTTCAACCATCCTAATGTTGTGGAAGAGTTTTGGGAGAGTGCCTCTCCTTGAACTAAATCTTCTCCTCCAATGTCAACTCCACCGTTGGCCATGTATGACACTCTTTTATCATACTTTAAACTCACAGTAGCAAAGACACTGGATGACTGAACTTGTATCAATAATTGTCTATCTCATTACCTCTCTAGATTAGACACATGATAAGAGTGGACCTCATTTGCATTACTCATCCAAGGTTCACCTTGTACTGGGGCAATTCTATCTTCTCCAGTGGGAAGCCAGCATATACTCTGATCACATGGGCAAGGTTTGTAAGCTGTGTAACCACTCCTGGAAAGTGGACTGTAATAATACGTCAGGATGTTCGGTTACTGGCATAAAGGAAAGAGAGCTATAGCAGCAGCAGAGTCTGGGTGGGGAGGGGGCAATGGAGGGAGGGAGAAAAGTAGAGTGGATAGGGATGGGAGTGAAGGAGGCACAAGGAGCAAGGAAGGAAATGCAGTAGCAAGAGTGGGAACAGGTGCAAGGTAGGTGAGCCAAGGAGGGAGAGGTTCAGGAATAGACAGAGAGGAGGGGCAGAGAACATGATGGGTACTGGAGGTGAGGACAGTGAATGGGGAGAGGATGGTCACAAGGAGGAAGAGAAGGGGAAAAGGATGTAGGCAAACAGGTAGCAGTGAGATGTGCAAGGAGGGCAGGGGAGGTGTTGAATGGGCTTTAGGCCTCCCATCAGATAGATCAAAGAGTGACTCAAATTATTTGTTTCAACTTATTTGATCTGATTCTTTCTATTTTATTTTAGTTAAGTCCAATAGCATTTCCTTGCAATGACTTGTGACCAGCTTTGTGCAGGACAAGGGTTTAAGAGAACTTGCAGCAGAAGCACTTGCTTTGCTCGTGAAATATGAGCCTATCTACTTTGGAGAACATGTTCTTGATTCTTTGTTGCCATCGGTCTTGTCACCAGACCTGAATCTTCGGCATGGAGCAACATTGGCTATAGCTGAGACAATACTGTCATTGAAGAACAACAGTTTTATTTTCTCCACAGGTAATTTGTTCTACTTGTGCTTCTTATTTGTCTTGAAACTGTTTTTTCAACCTTTAATGTGCGCTAGTTACATCGCTAGTTACATGCTATTATGCACAAAAAGCTACCTGTTGTCTGAAATGGGAAGTTGTAAAGCTATCCAGGCTGTGAATTGACTTTTATTTGCATGAGCAAAGTGCAGATAAGGAGAAGGCCCTGGCAAATATTGTGCCTTCAATTGAAAAAGCACGCTTGTATCGAGGCAAAGGGGGTGAAATCATGCGTGCTGCAGTTTCACGGCTCATTGAATGTGAAGCATTGGTGCAAATACCCCTGCCAACAAAAGTGCTCAAGGCTAACTTAGAGACTATTAATGAAAACTTGAAACATCCGAATGGCCAGATCCAGGTGAACTACATATCTACATCTGGACACACATAGGTGAAGTTTATGTCTTTAGTTTTGAGAACCTCTAACTCTGCAAATAATTAGATTGCACTGTGTCTAGTTGCTGAATGATATTCTTATTCTTGTCAGGCTTGTGCTGTAGCAGCCCTACGAGCCTTTCTACAAAGTTATATGCTACCATCAAATGAAAGTACTATCCAGCAAATCACTATGAAACATTTACACATTCTGCGCCAAGATGTGAATTCTGCAGCAAAGAGGGGTTCTGCACTGGCCTTAGGCAGTTTGCCTCCATGCTTTTTGGTGCCTGTCTGGAAGGACATCATTGGCACACTATGCAATGCTTGTATGGTGGAGGTTGTCTCTCACTAGCTAAACTACAAAATACTTGATGTCTGGTTTTATGCTTGCGCATTGCTTGACACTATGGTTGTGACTTAGACAAATTGCTTACAGGAAAATCCAGAGGAAAGGGATGCAGAGACACGGGTCAATGCTGTTCGGGGATTAGTAGCAGTGTGCAAAAACCTGTTTGAAGCTAAGGATAAACTTTTGCAAAGCACTGCAAATAACAAGGATTCTTTAGTATCTGTGATGAAAGAGAAAGTGATGGATTCTCTCTTCAAAGCCCTAGATGATTATTCTGTTGACAACAGGGGTGATGTTGGATCTTGGGTGCGAGAGGCTGCAATTATGGGTCTGGAACAAATCGTAGGTCTACTTTGTAGAAGTTTGAAGGTGCTCCCTGATAGTTCCAAACAATTGCCAACTAACCAGATGGATGTAAGGGATTCTGAAGATATCCAGGAGCTTGTGCTAGGGGATAACAAAAATGATATTGCTTTCAATCGTGACCTTGCCATAAGACTTATTGGAGGTCTTGTTAAACAAGGCTTGGAAAAGATAAATCGTGTTAGAGATACGGCAGGACAATCGCTTCGAAGAATTCTCCACAACAAGGCAGTTACTGTGCCCTTTGTACCTCATAAAGAGGAATTGCAGCTACTGGTCCCAGAAGATACAAGCATCAACTGGGGTGTATGTTATCTTTGTGTTGTGTAAATAGGTTTTCTTTTGTTTCTCCTTTTTGTGAGACAGTTTTTGTATATGGACTATATTGAGTGGTCTGTTAAAAAGTATTTAGAAAAACCACACTTTCCAGATGGCCGCAAGAAGAGAATTCACTGGGCTTGAAATACTTAGATAAAAATGTGTCTACCACTAACAAAAATGAGAGTACTGTAACAAGCCAACAACTTGCTAAAAGTATGATTGGTTGTTGCATGTGTAGGCTCCCGATGATGCATTTCCACGGCTTGTTCCTTTGCTCAAATTTACGGAGTACACAATGTATGTAATGTCTGGTTTAGTCATCTCTGTGGGAGGGCTTGCTGACTCCCTCGGCAAAATTTCTCTCAAATGTCTGCTGGAAGTTTTGCAAGAGGATGACCATCTTACTGCTATGAAAGAGTCAGCTATTGAGGAGGGTGTTCATGCATCAAATTGGCTGGGCGGCGCCCTTGTTTCAGTTCTGAAAACATATGCAGGGGTGGAAAGGGTTATCACTCCTGCATTCAAGGTACCATTCACTTGTCATTGTCTATCAATTTTTGTCTACATCATGATGTTCTTCTTGAACTTTTCTAACTGAAATTTTTGTGGTTTGATTTATTCTGGCCACAAAGTAACGATCCTGACTATATCAAACAGCCAGGCTTAAGAAACAATTTATTTGTTAATTATGAGTTGATTGAAGAGGAATCGATTAGTCATTGCTAACATAATGAAGAAATCATGTGGGACATCGCATATTTTAGCTATTATAGGGGCTGTGGATTCGTGAACCATTAGTGAAGGTCTTTTCATTCCCATTGGAGAAAATGGGATTATCATTTTCAGCTTTATGAAGGCTGCCTTTTCTTTCTCCCTTGATTGGAAGGAGCTTTTCTTCTTTGTGAGGTCATGAAGGGGAGAAGTCATGTGTGCAAAATGCTTGATGAAGTGGTGATAGTAGGAGCATAAATTAGGAAAAGATTGGAACCGATGTGCATGATGAAGATTAGTCCATTCTTGGATTATCTTGGCCTTTTTAGGAACCATTTGAATCTCTTTAAAGAGATGACATGCCTAAGATATGTCATTTTATGAATGAAAGTTTCTTTCTTTTTACCATTTATCAGGAGTGTCGAAGTAGTTGTAGAACACTCTACAAGTGTTGATGATGCCACTCTTTATTCTTGGTAAACACGAATTTTATCAAACAAAGTACATGTATATTGTTGACGATCTCTAATCATGCACTTCATCATTTGATTGAAGGTGGCTGGCATGATAGTTAATCCAAAAGGAACCACTAGGAAATCATGAAGAGCAAATAAAGTGTGGAAAGCAATTTTGTATACATCTTGTGGTATGAACTTGATTGGTGTTAATTTGTTGAACATACTTTATCTCAACATGGCTGAAAATCTTTGAGCCTCCTAGATGATCCATTGTTCATTTTGTGAATAGGAAAGATTCTTCATAGTGGTTTTGTTGAGGGCTCGATAATCAATGCATATCTTGAATGTGCCATTCTTTTTTCCAATGAGAAATTGGTGAACAAAATGGTGAGCTACTTGGCCTAATTAGTCCATGATTAGGTAGATCTTTCACTTGCGTTTTGGTTTCTACAAAAGCCCTCTAGGACTCATTTTGCTGCCATGTTGTTGCCTCTTGAGCAACTATCTGATGTGAAAAACAAAATTCTCCAAACCATGGTGTCGTAGGATGTCAAGGCACAGATGGAGGAGCTACTCTCTAGTGTGGAAGAGGCAAAAGCCATTCAATGGCCTTGCTTAAGATAGTCCTTTTGGTATGATGTGGTCATAGAGTTTATCCCCTTGGATAGGGTATTGTGCATGACAATTATGAAGGGTGCTACCTTGGGATTTCTTTTTGACTTTATGAGAGAAACCATTGAGGAGATCAAGGCGTGTAAAGTTCTTGATTTTGATGCTTCAAGTTGAGTAAACTTGTATCGTAGATTTGTTCTCTTTTTATTCTTCAAAGTTTTAATCCAAATCCTAATATGTATTTGTGTTTTTTGAGAACATGAATGTTGATATATTGGATATCACGCCCAAGTGTGATGGATACATTTATCTTGTGAATAATAAGGTGGAAGTGGATGAAGTGTAACAAAATACTCCAGCACCAAAGACAAACACAAATGTATGACAAAATAGAAAGTAACAACAATAGAACTCAAGGTGAAGAATCACTCAGAGATAGTGAAGAATGAATAAAGAATAACACAATGCAACCAATGTCTAGGATGGGATACTCAGCAATCGTCACGTCGCAAGCTCCCCCTCTCGCTCCGTCAGATCGCGCCAGCCCCCCAGATCGATCGCGCCTCCCCCCCACTCTGTTTGATCACCCCTCCCTCATTCCGCCTAATCGCGGCCAGCCCCCAGACCAAGTACGCTATCAGCGCTCCCTCTTCCCCCCCCCCCCCCCCCCCACCCTTCTCGATAGTTCGCTGCCCCCCCACTCCTCGCGATTGATCCCCCCACTCCTCGCGAGGAGTGGGGGGGCAGCGAACTATCATACAGCCACGCCAACGCTGTGCAAACAGTGCTAGTCCTTCTTCTCCCATCCACTAGGAGATGTGGTCCACCACCTGACTCTTTAACTCCTCCTCTACCTGTGTAATCGTCCACTCCCCTAAGTGAGAGGATTGAAGAAAAAAGGCATAGTTTGGTCCATCCAATAGTGCTAGTAGATGGATCTTGCCCCTCCTTGACTTACGAACCACGAAGATCCACACCTCTAGCGGCAGTGGGAACTCTCCGTGCTCCGTAACTCTCAAGTAGGACCATGGGCCACTACGGAAGAACTCCTATGGCAACAACTGTGCCTGTCTCAAGAAAGTGTGATGGGCGGTAGGGGCAGATGAGCTGGTAGCTGTATGGGAGGGGGAAGTCTGCTGGTGCGAGGAGGATGTAGGTGTGTGTGCCTCATCACCACCTGTGGGAGGAAGGGGAGTGGGTCTAGGAAAGGTCACCTGAACCGGGTGCAGGTCAGGAGAAAAGCTCGATAGGGGAGACGGTTGGGGAAGTCAGGCGAGGTAGTCTGTGGCGTGGGTGGTGGATGTGGGGGGCTGCGATCCTGCCGGGTGGGGCGGGCAAGGGGGGGCTATGGAGTGCTCTGCCGAAGGGGCGTCGCACGCCCACTTGCTCCCTGTTGCCGAGGCTGGGACTGAGGAGCTGGCTACGCCCCCCCCTGCCGTCTCCCTCTCTGTCGTCTTTGGACCCGTGTGAAGCCATCAGCGTCCACCTGCGGGCCAATGGGTGGAGCCGCCTTGGCACCGAAGCGCATACAAATTGCTGCCTAATGCCCAAAGTCGTGGCAGCGCAGACACTACCCTAGTTGCCCTATCACAATGACATGCTGCCTAAAGGATTACCTACCCACCTCAATCTCTAAGAACTGTGGGATATTCTTTACCTCTTTCATTGCCACAAGTACCTTTGGGACTCCTGCTGCTGTCACTATATCCGCGAAAGACGTAGGAAGGAGAGTGCCAAAGAGACGTCCATAATCTTCCACGAACTGGCGATACTCTATCGCCAGGCAGGGGAAAGGAAGGGTGACCAGGTGCCGAAGAAACCTGTTATGGATTGCAAATGCTCCACAGTAAAGCCACTGTACCAGGGGACCATGTATATGACCCCCTTTGTGGACGCATATGGTGAACTAGCAAGTAACTCGCAAGTTGCATCTGCCGAACTGAGCCGAACCGTGAATATCCCTTGGCCCGGTAGGACCGCCTCCACGATCTGCGTTGTACCGATACGCAGCATGGAGTGAAGCCAGTCCCAAAGCTGGGCCTTGGCTGGAGAATGTCCTACTACCTGACCATAAATCGTTGTTTCCTTTAGCTCCAGCTCCTTAGCTTGGACGGCTAAGAGCTGCTCCTCAAAGAGAACGACGCGCAAGGTGTTTGATTGGGGAGCACTCACTGAGTGCGTCGGTGTCTGACCAGAGGTTTCCATTACGCGTCCCTTCTGCGAGAACAATCAATCACGTCACGGTGCTACCTAGTGGAGGGGGACAGTCTGCAGATAGAGGGAACAACTGGAAGGTGGGGGGATCAATCGCGAGGAGTGGGGGGGGAGGGAAAAACTGCTGATTTTCAGTGATAGGGCAACTAGGGTAGTGTCTGCGCTGCCACGACTTTGGGCATTAGGCAGCAATTTGTATGCGCTTCGGTGCCAAGGCGGCTCCACCCATTGGCCCGCAGGTGGACGCTGATGGCTTCACACGGGTCCAAAGACGACAGAGAGGGAGACGGCAGGGGGGGGCGTAGCCAGCTCCTCAGTCCCAGCCTCGGCAACAGGGAGCAAGTGGGCGTGCGACGCCCCTTCGGCAGAGCACTCCATAGCCCCCCCTTGCCCGCCCCACCCGGCAGGATCGCAGCCCCCCACATCCACCACCCACGCCACAGACTACCTCGCCTGACTTCCCCAACCGTCTCCCCTATCGAGCTTTTCTCCTGACCTGCACCCGGTTCAGGTGACCTTTCCTAGACCCACTCCCCTTCCTCCCACAGGTGGTGATGAGGCACACACACCTACATCCTCCTCGCACCAGCAGACTTCCCCCTCCCATACAGCTACCAGCTCATCTGCCCCTACCGCCCATCACACTTTCTTGAGACAGGCACAGTTGTTGCCATAGGAGTTCTTCCGTAGTGGCCCATGGTCCTACTTGAGAGTTACGGAGCACGGAGAGTTCCCACTGCCGCTAGAGGTGTGGATCTTCGTGGTTCGTAAGTCAAGGAGGGGCAAGATCCATCTACTAGCACTATTGGATGGACCAAACTATGCCTTTTTTCTTCAATCCTCTCACTTAGGGGAGTGGACGATTACACAGGTAGAGGAGGAGTTAAAGAGTCAGGTGGTGGACCACATCTCCTAGTGGATGGGAGAAGAAGGACTAGCACTGTTTGCACAGCGTTGGCGTGGCTGTATGATGGACATTAACTGGTGGGTTGGCGCCGAGGTTCCTCACTTGAGCATCATCTTTCGAGCCCCTCCTCAGTGGAGAGCTCCGAAGGATGTGATCGAGTGGCCCTTGGCACAGGCGACCCGACTCTACCAGTGTATAGAGTCACGACTCTCAGCATGGCGATAGATGCATTGATAGTACCACCTGGAGCATCTATCATCCCTATGGTCCGGCCGAAGGCTACCATGGGGGATTGGAGCTCACCGTCCAGACCGGCGGCAAAGTGTACTTGCATGCCTCATAGTTTCTTCTCCTCATTAGTTGCCTCCACCCCGAACAGATGCCTGTTCGGTCAGTCACAGGTTTCCCCATGAGTCTACACCTTGCACCTTGGAATGTGAATAGTCTCCACTACAGTGGGGCATGTGGTTCCAGGAAGTTGATTGTTTGGCAGGAGCTGCAGCCTGTCCTTGCGGAATGGATCGACATCTTACTTCTACAGGAGCACAAGCTCACTTCCACCCAGGCCCAGTGGATAGGGAAGGTACTTTTGGGCAGCTCACACACTTACTGGGTGCATGCTATAGATTCCACGGCAGGAGTGGAGGCGTATGCACCTCTATGGGTCCGAGTCTCACTGCCTGTGTATGAGACCACGGGACGATCGTGGCAGGGGGGTTCTTTGGATCAGATTAGATATTCGGGACTCGTGCCTTGGAGTCCTCAATGTCTATGCCCCTACAGAGGTTAGGACATGCAACAGGTTCTGGGTGGAGATCGCGGATGGACTCCCAGAGGTGGACTCCTAGATTGTTGGAGGAGACTTCAACAACCTGGAGGCTTTGGAGGACCAATAGGGCAGAGGTAGAAACTACTAGGGCATGGATGGGGAGGAGCAGGAGGCATGGGAGGTCTTTTTGCTGGCAATAGAAGCACATGACGCTTGGAGAGACCCTGCTTTCCATAGGAGGGAGAGGTCGTTGGATTTCTCTTGGGGATATAGGCGGCTTGGAGGAGTCTTGCTGGAGCGATTGGATAGGTTCTATATGGGAGAGTGGCGAGGCTCTCGTGGAGGCCAGATTGAGCAGTTGGCAGGCACCACGTTGTCCGATCATTGCCCGGTCCTCCTAATACTTGATCCCCTAGCATTTGCCTTAGACGCACGCTCCTGTCGGATCCCTGACTCGATCTATAGGAGGGAGGAGGTGACGAGATAGATAGAGCAGATTTGGTCTAGTGAGTGGGGCGGGAGGGACTGGATAGTAGAGGAGGTTGCAGAGGTCCTAGCCGAGTCGAGCAGAATCTGCTAAGAGGTAGCCATACAGCCAGGCAACAGAGCTGGGAGGAGGAGAGAGCACTCCGGCGGGACCTCACAGCCATGTAGAGACTGTTACAGGAGGCACCAGGGGATCCCACCCTCCACGCGCAAGAGGTGCGCGCGCGACCAGCCATTGTTGGCCTAGAGGACAGGCGCTTAGAGTTCTCTTTCCGAACCTCAGCAACTTTCTGGGCGTGGAAGGGGGACATGATATGCAGGGAGTTCTTCCAGGTGCACTAGCCTCTCACCGTAGGAGAGCAGATACACAGCAGACTTGTTCTAGCCCAGACGAGGTGATGGAGATTTCCACCGACTACTACACGTGCCTCTTCCAGCAGGAGAGAGCTTCAGCTAGAGGACAGAGGTGTAGACAGCAGGTCTGGGATCACATCCGTCCCTCATCACAAAGGAGACGGGATGCTCCCTCCTAGTCCCCTTCACAGAGAAGGAACTAGAGGAGGCTTTCCACACACAGGATGGGCAGAAATGCCCGGGGGAGGATGGCCTATCTAAGGCCTTCTTCACTACCTACTAGGAAGTGGTGAAGGACCCCCTATTATTGGCTTTCTAGGAGATTTTCACTTCAGGACAGATGCCTTAGAGTCTCTTGGCAGGCCTTATTAGCCTTCTTCCCAAAGGGGGAGACCGGCTGGAGCTTTCCCAGTGGAGACCGATCACCTTGTTGTCAGTGGCCTACAAGGCACTGGCAAAGATGATTGCTAGGCGACTATGCCCCGTGCTTCCAGACATCATCCACGACACACAGACAGGCTTTGTCTAGGATAGGAGCATCCTAGACAATGTATTTACCTTCTTTGAGGTGATTGAGTGGGCTCAGCATAGTGGGTAGAGATTGTCTGTAGTTCTCCTAGATTTCGAGAAAGCTTATGATAGGGTGGACTGGGATTTCCTAGAGGGTACCATGGTGATGTTAGGATTTCCTCAGGTTTGGATTCGCGGGGTCTCTGCCCTTTACAGATCGGCCACCAGCAGGGTTCTCATAGGCGGAAGGCAAGGGGAGGAGTTTCAGCTGGAGAGATCAGTTCGACAGGGCTGCCCCCTGGCCCCATATCTGTTTCTACTCTTTGCAGAGGCGATGTCTCATTTCCTCAGCTCACGTGTGAGTGGACTACGCAGCCTCCGACTTCCAGTGAGAGATGAGATTAAGTTGTTAGACTGAGAGTATGCAGATAACACAACACTCTACATAGAGGACGATGAGTTGATGCTGAAGAGAGTGAGGCTGGCTCTTGACGTGTTCTGTTCAGTAGCAGGAACGAAAATCAACTAGCGAAAGTCGGTTGGTTTCCTCACAGACCCGGACTCAAGCACGGAGTGGAGTGTCCACTTGGGATTTAGATGGGTGAGCAGAGGGTAGACTGTCCGGTATCTTGGGTTCCAGGTGGGACTTAACATCACTCTTGCCCAGTAGTTTCTTCCTGTCCTTGATTCTATTCGGAGAAAACTGATCTACTAGAGCATGGCTCGCCTCTCACTAGCCGGTCGAGCCTTGGTGGTCAACCAGGTACTTCTGGCGACAGCCTGGTACATCGCCTCGTGTTGGTGCTTGTCCTTATCTTGTGTAGTGCAGCTCCGCTGCCTAGTGCGGAATTTCCTCTGGTCAGGGTCAGATGGTTCTAGGGACTCCAGGGCCAAGGTGGCGTGGGCGACCATTATACGGCATCGGTCAGAGGGAGGGCTCAGGATCATAGATCCAGAATATCAGAGTATGGCCCTCTTGGGCAAGCTAGTTGTCCGCGGCCTCACACCAGGCGGGGCAGGCCTGGAAGGTCTTATTGCAGGAGGGTTTTTCAGGATTGTAGATCGAGGCTTGGCGGTGAGTGGAGGCCGTCCTTGAGATGGATTTTCACGTCAGCCCAGATCACCTTTCCTACGGAGCCTACTCCGCATGTGGCAGGGCCTCTGCAAGGCCCTAACACAAAGCCCCCAAGGCTGCCAGGAGGAGATAGACCGTCAACCCGGTGATCTGAAACCCCCATGTCAAAAATCGGGAAGGAGCAGAGATCAGCGAGCGTACCCACATCTAGTGGGTTGGTTGGGAGGCCGGCCCAACTCGTACCATTAGGACATGGCGGGAGGTGTACAGGATGGCAGAAGAGGAGGTGCTGCAGAGAGCATTAGGCTATCAGAGGGGAGTGGAGTTGAGGAGATGGGAGATAGACGCAACAATACCTTTGGAGTGACTTGCTCCCTCGATACGAGAGCCGATAGAGCCTAGGGAGGTATGGGCAGCTAGGTTCTCACCAGCAGGCACCCCCCTACAGGTGGCAGGAAGAGTGGGTGACGCCCCACACGGGACTTTCTTCGTAGTGCATGAGGGGGGATGTCTGGCCCTTGACAGAGGGCATCAGGATGAGGGGATAGCCGCCCTCTTGTGGAGAAGGATTCGGGTGGTGGGCCTTCAGGGGAAGACATGGTAATTGGACCCCTACGTCTTTTGGGAGGAGCTCAAGGAGTGGCGCATTTGGATATGGGAGGGCAGACCATTTGATGAGCTGGAGTGGGATCCAGGAGAGTGGCTATGGCCGGCCATGGCGGTTGCCAAAAAGCCACCTAGGTTCTTTGAGTACACTGCCAGGATTGGTAGACACGTACTGATGCAGGAGGATATGGAGTGGGCGCCGTCACGTAGCAGGCACTGGGCGGAGCACAACATCATGGAGCCATTCCGACAGTCCTTCTGGCGCTGCCTATGGGATAGTTGGAGGCTGAGGAGGGTGTCATATTTCTTATGGTTGGTGGCACATGGAGGCTTGGCGGTGGGAAGCTGGCTTGCCCAGATGCAGGAGGGAGGTTGTAAGCGTTGCACACGGCAGCCTTTGGAAACCCCAAAGCATTGCCTTTGGTTATGTGAGGAGGCGCAGCTCTTGTGGAGAGGAGCTTGCCGCATCCTTCGCCGTATAGCACCCAACCTTGGATGTATCTCATGGGAAGCATTCTGTTGGCAGGCAGTCAACCAGGGCCGTCACCTTCTGTATGAGGTCGGGATGCAAGACACGATATTCATTATCGAGACAGGGTCGTACGCAGTGGTCGGTTTGGAGGCTCTACCCATCCGACAGGTACTTGAGCCCACAGCAGACCGCTCGGAGGTATGGGAGATCATAGGGAGCCTTACATGATGGCATATCTGGAAGGCGCGGTGTCAGGAGGCTTTCGGCGGAGAGAGACTGTCAGTACAGGCAACCTTAGCAGAGCTCTGGACCTCCATCATCCACTCCCTCCACGGCCGATGGGATCAAGTGCAGGGTGAGTCCAGGGCTCGTCAGGAGCTCCGTGGTCATTTCATGCGCACTTGGGGCTGCCAGGATATGTTTTTCGTGATGCAGGCAGGCAGCCCCAGTTGGCAATACAACACAAACCCAACTTGCGCGCCCCCTCCCCCCCCCCCCCCCCCCCCAATGGCTTCTTACCCCCAGACCGCCTTGAGAGGCTTGTATACATGATGTATTTGTGACTTTGCATCAGCTCCAGCTTGTCTAGCTTGTCTGTTGAGCATGAACATTCCGTTGTAATCAGCTTTTTGGAGTAATATAATCAGCCACATTTTACTTGCAAAAAAAAAAGTATAGGATGGACATGACACTCCTTATGCAGGAATCCGTCAGGATAAGGTGTTTTACTGGGTGAAGGTTAGGGTTATCCTCTCCCAAGTCTTGGACTACTTGGGCCCCTCCATGGGTTGCTTAGTGCACCTACCCCTGCCAGTGCAATGCTGGTCTTCTTGGAGCTATCAATTGAAGGAAGTGGAATTACGCGGATACATCTAATGAAACTAGGGGTGTAAGGGTTTGGCCTTGTGCTAGTGCTTGCACAATTTATTGTGCATACCCAACTTACAAGACAAAATAGACAAAATAATACGATGGTCAATGCAATAAACACACTATGCAAGATTGAATACAACACACTATGCAAGAGTGAATACAAATTACAAGATCTTGAACTTGTGTGTCTCAAAAAGGACTAGGGAAGAGATGAGTTGGAGATTGTGTAGCAGTTAGAATGCAAGACTGAATACAAATTACAAGATCTTGAACTCGTGTCTCAAAAGGGACCAGGGCAGAGATGAGTTGGAGATTATGTTGTACTTAGAACAGATGCTCAATCATAGTAGGCAGCCTTTGGAAGTGCTTAGCAGCTGCAAATGCAGATTTGAAAGCATGTTTTAGGCTAGGGCGGCCTGCACAATGATGAAAGTGTTAGGGCAGTAGCTCAGAAACTGAGGGCAGGATGCTGCAGATGATGCAGGTGGCTGCTGGAACAGCAAAACACAGCCTTCTGCTGCCTAGAAAGATGATGGTGATAACTGATCTGATGATGTCAGCTGGCAGGCAGGTCCGGACAGCAGTAAGTGCAACCTTTGGGGCTAATGTCAGCTGGCTGGCTGCATAGAACAGGTTGAAAAGCTGTTGCTTGCAGCAAACACAGCAATGGGGATGGCATGGACAGATTGCTCGGGGCTGAGGAAGAGCTAGTTGCACCACAAATCGAGGTATTTGCCAAAGGAAGGATGTAGATGTCAAAAATAATAGGTATGCTCTGATACCATGTCAAAATAAGCGACCGTGCAGAGAGAGAGTAGGGTTTGAGGGGAGTAACACAGAATGTGTACAGAAAACACTGAGAGAGAAGAGAAACTAAAAAACACAAGAACATGATGAGGATGCATTGAATCATGCTATGAGAAGAAAAGTTGATACAGTGGAGCCGAAGCTCAAAAGATAACTGCAATGTCTTGTCTGAGTTAAGTGGCAGCACCTATGGGAAATCTACATAGTGAAGGGGGCAAAACACAATCCTTTGGGTAGTGGGCTATTGAAGTAATAACTGGAAGGTGAGGGACAGCTGCTGAGGGAGCAAGCCGTAGTCCTCTGATGCCATGGGGGATGTGGAAGACGATCACTTGTTGTCGAGGGAGCGAACCGTAGTCCTCTGATGTCGAGGAGTGACCTAGGCAACAAAACGCAAATCCTAGAGTGTCGGAGCTGTCAAACACAGGGAGAGCAGCCCAGGTGTTGATGCTAGGTAGATAATGATGATGCTAGATCAGCCGGGCTGCAAAAACGCAGGTCCTAGCAGCCCCTGTGATAGACGAGTGATGCCAAGTGATGGAGGAGGATCCAGGCTGCAAAAACGCAGGCCCCAACAGCCCCTGTTATAGACAAGTAATGAAGTCATTGACGCTCGGTGATGTAAACTGTTGCTAGCAGCTAGGATGCTAACGCCAAGCTAGAGATGATGACTCTAGGAAAGGAGAAGATCTTCACACTGAAAAATGCAGGTGAGGTAGGCAGGTTTGGATTATTCAAAGACCTTTGCTCCAATGGCTCGTGTCTACTATTTAGGGTATCTTGGTCAACTTGTATTTTGGTCTCAATAAATGCTAGCTGACCTGGTCAGCATTTTTTATAATCATGCCTCTTTATAGGCTGCCTCTCCTCCATCTCATATTCGTTTGATACATTCACACTGCATCCTATTGGAGAGAGGGAGACTGGGAGCACTTTGCTGGTTGCCCATAGGAACATCAGATTCTTAAGAGAAGGATGATATACCTTCTCAAGATAATGACAAGTTTGGAAATTAAATGCCTTTGTACACAGTTTTGTGCTTGGGTATATTGATTTTGTTTCCCGAGTTCATTATTTTTGAGTTCTTGTGTTCTTGTGTTTTTGTGTTCTTGTTCTTTTGTTTAGCTCTTTCTGTTTACAGCAACTCTTTATCTTTTTGCTTCCATTGCCCCACATCATTTTGACATTGTATTGGAGCCCCAACATCTTGGTTCTGATGATGTCCTTTGTTTTCGACTGCTGTTCCAAGTCTGGTCGGCTCTTCATAGCTGCTGAAGCTTTTCGTTTTACTGCTGTTCACATTCAGGTGGCTTGGGCATCATCCTATAGCTAGGCAACAACATCTAGAAGCTGGGCAGCAGGCTTTCATTGTTGGGTGGCTTGTCCGTCAGCATTTTCTCACTGTTGTGCCTATGTTTTGATATTCTTAGCCTGTGTACTACTTAGCCAAGCTATCCTTTATGATCAGCTACCACATTTTCATGATTTTGCAGTTGGCTTTCATCTTTTTTGCCATATCTCCTTTTTGCATTTTTAGCCTGATCTACACACTAAAGGGAAGGGACACGTCCATTGTCATGCCTCTATTCGCTACACCCGTTCACATTTTGCTCCTCTGTTATCTTACATATGACCCGTTCTTTCTTTGCTTGAACTCTTGAACTTTTAGTGTTGGTCTTATTAACTATAAGTCCGTTTGTCAGGCTGAAACAGGTTTTTGGTTACTATGGATGGAGAGGAGGTTGGAGAATGTTGACACTTTTGTCGGTGATGAACATCTTCCACAAAAGGGTTATGCTCCTGGCCCCATGCTTAGAAAATAAGCCAGTTTGGCACTATGATTGGGAGTATGAATCTTATTCCTATGTTTCACTATTGAGTATTGTGCGCTCTCTCTCTCTCTCTCTCTCGTGCGTGCTGTGTCTCGTGTAGGCTAAATCTAGGTGGGCATGCCATAGCAGCAATTTGCTTTTATTTGCGATACAATGACATGCACAAAACAACTAGGAGCTCACAACTCAACCAATGTCCGGGCTCACATTTGGCTTCTCCTCATAATGGGGGCCTTACAACTTTGAGCACCATGGATGCACTCACTTTTCTATCAAATGGGGTGGTACGGGGGGACTGCTAGAAAAAGTGGTGGACAATGGGGGCATGTGCAACAAGTAACTGGTGGGTATCACGAGAGATTCTTGCACACTACTTGTGCTTGGAACGCTTGACACTTGCTGTAAATTAATTGTGGTAGACAGGATGGTGTACAATCTCCAAGTTTAGATATCAGGGATGGGGAGCTGCCACTCCAACCATAACAGACCTTTGTAGACATGATCATTGCCAAGTGGAGTATGAATATGTAGATTAATCATTAAAATGTTTAGTTTTTTATCCCCTTTGCCCAAAACAACTAGGAGCTCACACAATTGCAATGGTGTACTGTGCACATTTGATGCACTCACTTTTCTATCAAATGGGGTGGTATGGGGGATTGCTAGAAAAAGTGGTGGACAATAGGGGCATGTGCAACAAGAAACTGGCGGGTATCACGAGAGATTCTTGCACAATACTTGTGCTTGGAACGCTCGACACTCGCTGTAAATTAATTGTGGTAGACAGGATGGTGTACAATCTCCAAGTTTAGATATCAGGGATGGGGAGCTGCCACTCCAACCATAACAGACCTTTGTAGACATGATGATTGCCAAGTGGAGTATGAATATGCAGATTAATCATTAAAATGTTTAGTTTTTTATGAATATGCAGATTAATCATTAAAATGTTTAGTTTTTTCTCCCCTTGCTTCTATCTTCTGAAAAGAAAACATAGCTATAATGATCGATGCCACTATGCAAACTTCCAAATGAACTCTACTTGCTCAGCAATGGCTATGTATGTGTAGTGTTTTGATCATCTCAAGTCAATGAGGTGGGGCAATATGGTGCTTAGTTTGTTGAATGTTTTTGTCCCGTTTGAAGCACTCCAATGAAATGTCTCCGAAGAAATAGTATATTAACTAACATGTTCATCCACACATAGACAGCATCAAATATGCCTGTGAATCTGAATACGAGACGTTATTCCATGCAAAGAAAGTTCATGACAACTGGGAATGTTATATTCAATTTCCCAATCCTTTAGTCGGTCTATTCATAGAGTTGAGGGACGTCCTTTTTTTTGGGTGAAACCAGTGTTTATAAACAATAGGCGATGTTGCCAAGACAGCCAACATCAATTGATATAGATCCATAATGTTGACTAGTTTATACTTAAATTTCCACTCTTCTACTTTCGTCTCATCTAGTGCATGTTCCACTGTTACTTACACACATTTGAGTCTAACGCTCTACAAAGAATTTCAGAAATATTGGGAGAACACAAAGAACAACGGCTATTATCGTCCTCACCAACAAAAATTAATGGTCAAAAGATTGTTGTAGTGTCATATGAAAGAAATACAATGCTGAAATTGTGCACACTGGAAGAAAGCACTATTACCCCCTGCGGGGGCGGGGCCCTCTCTAGATGGTTCAAAACCTGAAAATCTAGTCGGAGGCTTGAGCAAGAGAAAAAAAGAAGATTCTAGACCTTTATTGCCATGATATATATTGTCAGATATAAATGTATTTATCTTGATATCATCAAATTAGTGGTAGGAAAAATCATGTGCATGCTGTCAAATTGATCGGACAAGTTTAAGTCATACACATAATGGCTGCGTTGATGGGTCGTGGTCTGCAAGGTGACCTCATTTCCCAGCCATATCATGCTGACTACATTCTGCCAAGAAACAATGTGTGGCTGCATATGTGAGTAGTAGTTCCGAATCTTGTGCCACTTTGTGACATCACCAAGACCTTGCAGAAAACGAATATACATTTCAGTGGCAGATACAAGATGAATAACAAGTTTATATGGCTTCCACAAGTGTGGGACCGCATGGCACAATTATCATCATTGCACAAACTCTTTCATCATTTCCAAGCAGGACACACAATTCAAAACTTGGGAGCTTTCAAGCATACATTTTTTCCAGTGTGTGGATAAGTTCTGCAGCACACCTCAATGACAATAAGGTGAGAAAACATTTAATGCCTTCTGAAGAAGGGTGAGATAGAGTTACCATCTGTGTGTCTGAGCAAACACTTCTGGTTTAGAAAGTTGTTACGAACGTTAAAAGCTGTGCCAGTGTTATTTCATTCCATCTGTTACTGTACTTATAAAAGAGCTGCTTGCCTGCAGACGATTGATATATTGTTTAGCAAAGGTGCCTTCCAAAGTATTCAGGTAACACATGCTTATCGAAGGCGTAAGTTTACTTTTACTCAGTATTATAAGCACTTTATCTTTCCTTCTCCATTGCTATGACTGAACCTGGCTCCCTGTGTTGTGGGTTGCTAGACTTTACAGGCAAGCCACGCTGCAGAAATCCTGGCGTCAATCAAACTTGAGTTGAAAGGCTCAAAAGATATAGTTAAGATTATGGCTGGCATAAGTGTGCTTGGTCATCTGGCATTGTTGCCTGGATCGGTTGGATTGCAAGCTATCTCGCAGTTGTTAATGTTTCTAGGGCATCGGTATCCCAAGGTATCACACTGCTGTCTGATTTCTTGTATTATTCGGTATCTTGGTTGGTAAGAAAAGATGTGTGCTTTTGTTGTTTGTCTTCTTGTACGCGTAAGCACTGTGTCGATGTTATGCTGCAAGGTACGGAAAGCATGCTCAGAGCAGGTTTATCTCTTGCTGGTTCAACGAGGAGAAGAGCTTCTCCAGCCAGATGATCTGGAGGCTGCTCAAGAGCTGGTCAGTGAGTCCTGCTGGGATGGGCCATTAGAAAACCTAAGCAAGGAGAGACAAGTACTGGCTAGTATGTTTAAGTTACAGAACGAAGTTAAAGAACTAACGGAATCTGATGATCCCGGTAAGCTTGTAAGCAGAAGGTGGGCTGTTCGTGATGAGAATGCCTCTTACGCTGCTTTAGTAAGTGAGAATAGGTGACGTCTCTGACATTATCTTCATCCTCAAGTTTCCAATGTTGGTGTATTTAAATTTTCATGTACTGGAGCTTTCCTAGAGGCAGAATTTTTTGTGTAGTATTCGCCAATCCTACCAAGAGATCCTGTAAGATCTTCTTTCGAAGAATTAAGGCGATGTACGATCAATCACTAGGAATAGGAAAGTGTGAAGATATACAAATCAAACTGTTACAGTGACATAGAGATGTAGTAGTTGCTCATGGAAAATGTGATGTGCACAGTCAATATACGCGGAGAATACAACACCGCATAATGAGATCAACTAAAACAAACACGGGTGTTCTAGATTTTACCCAAATACAAATCACAATCGGAGAAGTTTCACCATGCGGCACCATACAGATATCAAGCATGGAAGCTTGAATGAAATTGATTGCAAGTACAATGCCGTCACAAAAACTGCATGCTGTAGCTCATGTGGAGAGTGTAAAAGGTTGTCTCTAAATGGATAAGCCTGCTGGAAACTCAAAGCAAGCCTTGAACATGTCTATGTCACGGTATACACCCAAGTAGAAAAGAGCCTTGCTTCAAAGGAGGGGATGTTCTCGGGACCCTAGTTGCCAATAATGTTACTGTCTTTAAATGACCTTCTCAAGAAAGTGTTTACGATAGATATGGTAGCATAAAGAGATGCCAACTTAAAGGCTTCAACTAGCTTAGAGTGTCTAGTCACGTTTATGAAAAATTTCCACAGAAGTATTTAGACTTAGAGAATCAAAAGTATAATAGATAATAAAACCATACCAAGTATGTATCTCTATGAAAAAGTAGTGTGTTTACGCTCAACAAATGGAACTTTAATATGACTCTTAATTTCAGGAGTTTTTTGCCTTCTTCCCAAAGGTTTTAGACTCTTTTTCACATAGGCGGTTCGCACTCTAGCTCAAATAGGCTATTCCTCACCACTCAATCCCCATGAATGAAAGAAAGCACAAATGGTTGAAAGATTGTAGTAAGCTCACTAATCTCATGTTTCTTGTTATGGTCTTATTGTTCAAAGGAAGCTTGATAGTCTTACAATTGGAGTATAGTCTCGTCCAGCTTTGAAGCCATTGATTCGTTTTGCTTCAATATCACCAATAGAGTAGGAACGTAAAAAAGAAGAAACTTCTTCTTAGTCTCACTCTACCCTACTCTTTGTTTCTTTCAATAGTTGTGGATGCTTGAAGAATCTATGTGGTTTAGTATATGAGAAGAAGAAGAAAAGTAGTGAGAAGGCTTCACTCTCTGGATTCTCTCTCCTAAAGAGAAAAACACACCCACATACATGAAAGGTGGAGCAAATGTGAAAGCACAAGTAGAAGCAAGAGAGATGCATGATCTATGGAGATTGAAGTAAGAGAAAGCTACACTTTTTATTGTTATTGTAAAAATGAAAGAAAAAGTGACAATGATGGGTGACTGTCACCTGTAGCAAGCACATGTGTGGGTGGTAAGTACAAGTAAATTTACGGAGCTAGGCACATGCGACTTTTAATTTCCAACAATCTCTTACTTAAAGGCGAATTTGTCAAGTGTGGAGAAAATAAAATAAAAGTGATAAAGTATATACTAAAGTATAATAGGATGAGTAATTGTCATCTCATCCTATGCCATCATTTTTCGAAGGAAGGCATAACGTTTCATTGGGAAACTTTTAGTGACTAGATTTGTTCTATTCTTGATAGACAATATCTTAATAAGTTCTATCTAAATGTCCTTAATCACCTCTCTGATGAAGTGAGATGATAATGAACTTTAATGTACTTGATCTTCACATGAAATACTTGATTATGTGTCAATTGAATGGCACTCAAAGTTCGAATGTTATGTAGAAGTCATAGTCATACCAAGGTTTGTTACCACATGGCCTAATCACAATGCCTCCTTGCAGCCCTCTATGGTTGTAATGGAGATATCCCAAACGTCGAGTTATATGAAACGAGTAACAAGAAAAATGAGTGACTTCATAGCACTAAAGAATTAAAGATTTGGCCAAAGTAGCATAACAAATATAACAAAATGATTGCACAATGTGCAAAGAATCGGTGTTGAAGTTGTTAACTTTATTAAGAATATATCCAAAGTTAATTTTTTTAGAATATATAATGTCATAGGCATCCTTATTATCAATCTAAACAAAATCTTTGCCTTTCGCCCTCCCATTGTTCGAGAGTATGCATTTTCTTCGATGAAGCTCCTTGGTTTGTTGGTTGCAAAGTGGATCTTGAGTCATATTTCTTGCTAGTCTTTATGTACTTTGGCAAAACACCACAGACAAATGTCACTCACATTCACTTCAATGGAATGCCAAACAAACAATCTATGAGCAAACAACTCTAATTCATAATTGGCTTTGCTCATGCCTTCCAAACAAACCAAAACACCAAAAAGTGTCCATTGACTCCAAATCACAACAAATCTCAATCCATAGACTCCAAATCATCATTATCGACAGGCCAAACCAAGCATAGATACTTAGTCATAAGAGCAACATCAAAGTAGACTAGATGCTCACTAGTCATCATATATAGAGAGACTCATGCTAAAATATCCATTCCATCATTGCTTGTCTACAAGCTCCTAGCAACCTCCTCAACCTAGCTCTTTCTAGGACGAAGAAGAGGTAAAACATACGATAAGACTAATACCCCATCACCATCCATTGAAACATAGAGATGTCTTGGGGTTGTACCACAATCCAAGTCGAGGGTGATCTCCCCATGATAACAAAGAAGCTTCAAGTAACTTGCCACAAATGTGCGGCTCCTTTACATTGGCCCCCTCAAATCATTCCAACCTACAATTGCGTGCTTTGCTCTTGGGAGGTAAGTGGTGGTAGACAACTAAGTCTTAAGGGTCCAAGTTGAAGTGCCTCAAACGGAGGATGCTTGAGATCCAAATACATAGGTGGCTCGTATCCATGTCTTTGTACAAAAAATGACATGGAGGTAGAAACTACATTGCAACAAGGAAATCATTAACCCATTGCCTCATGCTATAAAGATATTGTCAAATCACATATTCCTAGTGTGAATAGCTCTTGCGCCCTAGCACTGTAGCCATAAGGTGAATGATGCAACACTAGGATACGATGCCATATCTTCAAACCGGAGATGTATGCATATCTCTCTACCCATTTCACAAAAGGTTCTACAAAAACATAAAGTTGTTATAAGTAAGCACATAGTTAATTGCATCATTGCATCCTGCGAAGCCTTATAGAAACACAACACCTACAATAGAAGACGTTACCAATAACCATCCATAATCTAATAATGAGGTAGCAATCGCATATATACTAAAATGCACATGGTCCTCTAAGCCTATCCCATGGTGGATGTGATGGGGATCTATGAAGCATGTCGCCAAATGGAAAACCCAAGAAAACCATGTTTATAGGCCAACCAAGAGACTTTCCATTGTGGCTATACTCTCTACTCCTTGGACAATTAGCGCTTATGTGCTTGTGGACTTGTGTATACGTTGGATTCTTCATCCCACATAAAGTTCCTCACAATCATGACATAATCACCCACAATGGCAAAGCAGTGTGGTGACCACTATCAGATGGCACAAAAGCATAGTCGCGTTTCAAAAAAAAAAAGAGGTAGTGGTCTTTCTAGCTATTCATGTGCTTGCTCCAGACTTATATACTTATTGGTCAACAACCTTGCATCTATAAACAAGCTAGAAAAAGCAAACATTCCAACCCACAATGGAGATGTCCAATCACTTGCAATGAAGTCATCCTCATTTAGTGATGGTGTTGCTTCTATCATGTAAAACCCTTGACTATGATTTTGTTGCCTTGACACTCCACATGTGGCACAACATAGCACTAAAACTACAAGGATTCTCAGACTGTCCTCCCAAAGCCAAGTGACAACATGCAGAAGTAACAACAAACCCAAGTTACCTCTCAAAGCTGAGGTCATCTCCTCATCATTTTCTCCATGAGCATCTTGTTGCACATGTGCATGAAGCCCTCTTTTTGTCTCCAAAAACTCCCCTTTGCTCATATCAATCCACCACGGGCAGTTCTCTAGCTCCCACTACAAGAGAAACTGCATATCAGGAGTGTACATTGTCATCGCTGTTGAGATATTTGCAATCACACCTACTTTAGTCCCTTTGTGAGAAGCAGTGAGGGCTCAGGACCAGAATCCCATATACACAGTAGAAGAAAGCACCACCACTCAATTCCTATAAAGCATTGTACTTGCACTCTTTTTCTAATGCAATGATAATACTCTTTTCTTTCGAGTAAAGTATCATGTCAGTGTCAATACTCAAGATTGTGTTTATGAGTCCAAGTCTCAACCTTGGAACCTAATTCACTCGTGTAACAATTTGTTCTAGTCAAGGTCAATGTCTTCATGAGTTTCTTTTTCCTCTTTCAACCTCCATAGCTTCCGCATCTGCCATGCTCTAGATCCTGCGTATTTCACATGGTATCAGAGGAGAGTTGAGCATGGCCCAACTCTCCTTTCACTCCTCTCTGCTTCTTTCCATCTTTTCTTAGCTCAGTTTGAGTAATGGACCCTATCTCCAACTTCATTTGCATTCCTACCTTCAATGAAGCTTCCATGGCAGCCATAGACAGCAGTACCCTGTCAGTTTGAAGCTTTCATATCTCTCTCCACATGCCAAATCTCTCTGAAATTCCTTCTGGAGAAGTGTTTCTCTACTTCCAAAGCTCCTTCTTGCCACCTCAATCATTGAGATTGGGCAACTATAGCTTCAGTATTGCCTCTTTTTAGAGTTGCTGCCATAACTGTGGAGATTGATGCACACCATACCCGACATTTGCATTTTCCCAAATCTGGGCGCAGTTTTGATAGCGACCACTTTGAAGGCTTAAATCTCTCAACTCGAACATAATAAGTACAAACCCTCTTAGAGGGAGTTAGACCCATCAGTGAGGGTCCTCCATCTCAAAGGGTTTGAGTAGATTCAACCTGTGGAGCGTGTGGGAGCTCATTTACCTATGGCTGGTCTCTATTTTGATGGGATAGCCATAGCCACTTACCTTTAAGCTCATTTTTCCTTCATTTTTTCTCTCCTGCCACTTAAACCAAGTCAAGGCCACTCTAATCTGAATTTTTCAGCAAGTATTCAACCATCAAATCAGCAAGGAGGGAAAGCTACGAAGAGTTTTTGAAGATCATCAAGTCAAACTCAAGCAATAAACATCAAATTTCAAACTAGTACCTTTTGATACTTCACTGCCATTGCTTGTGTCTTTTGACACATACAAAGATAAACTCATTCCTGGTCAGTCATTTGAAGCTAATTTACTGTTGGTCTCTCAAGTCAAATATGGGCAAAGACTCTTCAACTGCCCGTTTCAAAGGAGTCGCGTTTCATACCTGGCAGGCCCGCATCAAATTGATCCTAATGAAGAACTGGGCCATTACCACTGGCCTCGTGATGCGGATCTTGCTGTCACTTGGCAAAAGGGCGATAATAAGGCTCAGGCCATTATCAAACTGGAGCTAGATGACAGCTATATCCACCATGTGGACAACTATGAGACCTCACTAGATACCTGGAAGAGACTTGATACCTTGTTCGGTGCATAGTCTAAATCATCAAAGAATGGTCTCCTAATTGAGTTTTTCACGCTTGAAATGAAATCCAGCACATCACTTGCCACATCTAAATTACATGGAAGGACTTCTAACCCAACTTGCAGGAATCAATATTAAAATGGAAGAAGATGTTTGCATCAATGTTCTACTTAAGAGTTTGCCTCCTAAATATAATAATGTATCAACAACTTTAATCAACATGCCAAATCTTGAACTTGTTGATATCCACGCATCACTGTTAGAGGAGGAAAAGAAGTTAAAAACTAAGGAATAACCAAGTACCTCTAGAGATGAGCATGCATTATATGTTGGCAACATGTACAAAGGCAAGAAGGATCAGCTCTTCTGTGACTTCTGCAAAAGGATCGGACACACCGAGAAGTTCTGCCATGCCAGAAAGAGGTCCCAAAAGGCCTATCTAGTTGCAGTCAAAGAAGAAGAAGAAAATGGAGCAAAGGAAGAAGAAGAAGAAGAAGAAGAAGAAGAAGAAGACCACCAGGAGAAGGACAAACCTCATTAGTCCTTCTATTCAGATAGACTTTTTTAGTTTTGTATTTCCTAGCCCTAGTGCCTCAAACATAAATTTGTAAACTCCTCAGTTATCCTTGTACTACAGCCTCTGTACACTTTGTGAGGTCCCTGCTACAGCCTTTGGATGTCCATCATGTTTGTGGTACCCACACTTAGCCTTTTCTATGACAGCCTCTGGTGTTTTTGCCATGTTTATGGTGTGCCCTCACTTTGCAGGTGTTGCTTTCACTAAAGCCTCTACACACTTTGTACTTTGGTTGTGATTGAGGAGAGGTGTTGAGATATTTGCAATCACACCTACTTTAGTTCCTTTGTAAGAAGCAGTGAGAGCCCAGGACCAGAATCCCATATGCACAGTAGGAGAAAGTACCACCACTCAATTCCTATAAAGCATTGTACTTGCACTCTTTTTCTAATGCAATGATAGTACTCTTTTCTTTCCAGTAAAGTGTCATGTCACTGTCAATACACAAGATTGTGTTTATGAGTCCAAGTCTCAACCTTGGAACCTAATTCACTCGTGTAACAATTTGTCCTACTCAAGGTCAATGTCTTCATGAGTTTCTTTTTTCTCTTTCAACCTCCATAGCTTCCGCATTTGCCATGCTCTAGATCCCGTGTATTTCACAATTACTTCATTGGCAAAAGTGACACCCAAGTCTTACATGCCACTGGAAGGGAAGGTAAGTGGCCACCTTCCCTCAAGAATATAAAAAAACTACCACAAAGAAGATCTCAATAGTGGTCTCAACAAAAACCAAAACCAAGTTACCACGTCAAAAGTGACATCCAAGTCTTACATGCCACTGGAAGGGAAGGTAAGTGGACAACTTCCCTCAAGAATATAAAAATACTACCACAAAGAAGATCTCAATAGCAGTCTTACATGCCAGTGGAAGGGAAGGTAAGCAACTACCTCGCTCGAGCATATAAATAAAATTTCATAAAGAAGATCTCAATAATGGTCTCAACAAAAACCAAAACCAAGTTATCACAACAAATATAAACTCTCACTTGTATAACACTTTTTGGGTAGCCATTTGAATAAGATAAAAAATTTTCAAGTTTTTAATCTTGTTACTCCTCTCTTGCACCTCAAGGTGCACAAGGATAGGGAAAATATATTTTCTCTTCTCATTGCGAACCTCATCCTAGTATATCCTCAAAGAATGCTTAGTAGGTACAATCATACCATTTTCTTGCTCAACAAAGTCCTTGAGGATCTCAATTGCCCTTAGAAGCACCCTTTCATGAGAGCCTTCGTCTATAGCCATCTATTAGTGAAAAGGAAACAATCATTCCAACAAACCATAGCATAGAAAACTTAAACTAAACTTACTAGGACTATGCGCTATGGGTGAAAGTCATGGTCCCCTCTTGGCACTCCATACATTGCTCTTGTCGCCTTGTTTGTCTCCAACAATGACAACCACAAAATCTTCATTTCCATAGGCACTTGATAGCAAATAGCAATTGGGTCCATCTTCTCTAGTGTGGCAAAGCTCTCAACATTCCATCTCAATGATAGAACTTTTCACCCTTACCAAATATCATCAAGGCTTGGGTCCACAATATTTAAGATCTTCATTGCAAAAAAACAATATCCAAACATCAACATGGAAAGAAAGTTTTTGACAAGCAAGCTTCTTTTAGAAGCTAATCCTAGTGTAGATTTATTGCAAGCTTTTTTCGAATCTAGTGCAAGTGGAGATTTATTGTGGCAAACACTCAAATGAAAAGCAAGCTTGAAAAGTAAGAGCAACGGACCATGAAGGACAATGCATAGTCTCACCTTCCCAATTCTATCACTATATTTTCGAGACAACTCTTTTGTCTCTTTTGCCTCTAGTTTTTGAAATTTAGCAGGTGCCATAGAGGAAATGAAAGGGGTCCAACTTCTTTTGAAGGTCCTTGTTCATTTGGATTTGTAGGGTACTTCCTTGTCAAGGGGAACCAAGGCTCAACACCTTTTGTGTGCCTCATTCGTATCCTACCAATTAGAGCAACATCCTCCAATGGACAAGTCATTAAGATAATCATCTATGTTGGATGTGCATATATGGCAGGTGAAGTGCATGTGTGTTGAGGCTACACAACCACCAAAGCATGTGATGTCATTTTATAAGAAACATCAAAGTACATTGCATTAAGCATAGGACTCACAAGTTTATCCTCTGAAAGCATGAAAGAAGGGCAAATGATCATTGTGGAGAGCACTCACACATGTTTTTCTATTCGCAAAAGGAACTGCTCAGAGATGGCATGTGTCCAAGCAACATTGTGGTGATTACCTTCCCACACATAAAACATATGATTGGATATCCAATCTAAGCGAGGGCCTCTCAAAAGCCCTAAACTACTTCGCACCGGTGTGGGAAGGTAATCACCACAATGTTTAGCTCCTATTATTGATGTCATGGGGTCACAATTGCAAATTGTGCCTTATGTGGTGCACCCTAAGGTGGTAAATTAGGAGAACACAAAAAGAAAATCTGGTGTGAGTATGTTCTAGGGCAAGGACATATTGAAGAAGACACGGATAATTAGTTGTTATGATTGCCCTCATATATCCTTATGTAGACTTATTCCCTATGCTAAGGTCCATGGTCTAAGGGATGATGTTTCAAGACTAAAGATAGCCTTTGAGAAGGATAATTATGTCCTTGAGAAGGGGGTGTTGATTGTCACTATTTTCACCCATGCTAGCGAGGTGACATTGATGACTGATGAGATTATAGTAGGATGGGATCCTATTTGGAAGGAATTGATAAAGCAAAAGACCTAAACTACTTCGCACTAGTGTTGAGTAGTTTAGCTCTTAGAATGAGGATGTCCGCTAAAGCTCAACCACAAAGCTAAACTACTCCGTTCATGGCAAAATAGAGATGCTCTAAACTACTCTGTGCTGGCATGGATTAGCTTAGGTTTTGACCAACAAGTACACATATGATAACTATCAATAGTCTTGACCCTTGATGCATTGCAGGCTACTTAATCATACAATCACATAAATGAACAAAGCATGCAAGCTTGACATCGTTGCATGAGCAACATGTTTTGAGGTGGAAGGTTGAAGATGGGCTTGCTCTGTTAGATATGATCAATGCCCCACCCTCATTAGGTGCTACCAATGATCCATGGTGCTCAAAGTTGTAAGGCCCCCATTATGAGGAGAAGCCAAATGTGAGCCCGGACATTGGTTGAGTCCTGACTTGTATATCAGATGAGGTCTATGTGACTGGATGGAAAAAAGGTGACTGTTGTGGGTCTAATCTTTGGGTTAGACGGAGTGGTTAAGCTGGTAGCAACTCGAGGCACATTGCATTGAGTTGCATGGTAAGGGAGTTAAAAGGGGCCCCTATTGTGGGGTCTGGGGGCCGCGGAAGCGGCCCCTGGCTGGGGGGTGAATATTCCCTGGCCTACTAGTGGAGGCTCATATGGTAGGTCGGTCAGCAGGCCGACCTAACGACCTTCGCGGGCTATAAAAGCTAAACCCCTTCGCAGCCATCTCACACTCATCTTTCACCCAGTCAGAGTTGTTGTTCCAGCTAGCCTTAAACTCTTCACCTATCTTCTGTCTAGATCGCCATCTAAGCTTCACACAGTGGAAGTGCACGGGTGGACAGAGCCATCTTTGTATCAGTTGTTTGAAGTTAAAGAATTTACTGATTCTCCTCTTATCTGTTGTGTACTCTCTATCTCTTTCTCAGATTCTGTTCGCTGCGCCGTGTAATATTTTACATGCTCCTACCTTTCTCTCTCCCTTTTGAGATAGTAGTTATTCCCTTAAGCTTGAGAATCTCTCTCTCAAAAGAGTAAATCTCCCTCCCCCCTCTCTCTCCCTCCTCTCTCTCTTTTCAAAGGAGTCCATTGGCATTCTAATGATAGTAGGATTTTCAAAGGTACATCGACATTCTAATAGGGTAGAGGAGCCATTTCCCAAGAAGTTTAAAAAATCAAACGTGTTGTAGTTAGCACTGTGATTAGACTTTTAATGATTTGTTGAAAGGTATCATATCACTAGCCCACCCATATATTGAAATATATATAGCCCAACAAAAAATTGTAAATTATTTTGCATTGACTAGAATGAGGTAATTGTAGTGCATGCTTGTCATGACTCCCCCTAATTGTATTAAGGGTGTGGACCTCTATGTGAATCAAGGTCGTTATTTTTTGTGATTGAAAGGCTTATTTATGGCTTGGTGCGAACTAATCTCTTTTTGCATTCCATTGTTTCCTGGCCTACCACATACTTGTGTGATCTTGCATCATCCTGTTTGTCTCTTTGCAACCTTAAGGTTGTCGTATATCTCATAGTTTGATCTTGCATTGCTTTGAAATTATGTTTAAGAGTGTAACTATATTGGCCCATCAGTCGGTTCTAAGCTTGTCATTCGCTCCATTAATAGATTCATTGAAGTAGGAAGACATGAAATTATTAAGCACTTTGAGGTCTCAAGGATTCCATTTTCTTTGCTTCATGTCATGCCAAAATTTGAGTGTATTAAGCTAAACCAGTGACTCTAAAGGATGGTTCTAAGGGTTTGTTATAGATGTTGAAAGTGCATCTTTCTTTAAGTACATTTGGCACCCAAAAATATCCTGGCCATGAAGGATGAAGATGTTGTATCAAGACTCAAAGTTATTCCACAAGTAGAGGCCTCCTTGGTAGCTTCATCGAGACTCTTTGACCTTATCCAACTTTAGCAAAAATGCAGTAGTCTCCGTGATGCATTCTAGAGCGCACAAAATATTGTGTTTGTTGACGAGCCTTTGGCAACCTATGATGGTTACATTGCTTTTAAGTTGCCATGTGTTAGAAGCTTGTCTCTAATGATTGGATTCGAGTAGAGATATGATGGGCATGTTTGAGCTAACTATGTAACTTGTGATTGTTTTCTAGGAACTATCTTTCTTAGTTGTGCTTGCTATTTGCACTATCAAAATTTGGATTGTCCACATCTGTTGTCTCGATCAATTGTTAACGAAACTCATTGGGTTGGGGAATTGAGAAAATGTCCATGGTTTGGAAATGTTGGGTGGATAGGGGGGCCGTTGGTTTGTAGCCATTGCAAATTTCCTCTAGAGTGTGTTTAACAATGTCCTTTAGTGATACATTACTATGTTTCCATAGATCGAGAGCACTATACAAGTTGTGCAATACACATGGGTCTTCATGACCATCCTCATACAGAGGGAGTGAGTCGTGGAAGAAAAAAAATTCTTGAGAATAAAGTTCTCTTTAAGGCTATGGCTTGTCCACAATCCGCACCTAAACAAGTCAAAGTATATGTTGCCCAATAGATGGTGCTTGGTATGCTAAAGAGAGAATATCACTCAAAAGGTGCAAGGTTTGGTGAGCATAAGTTGAATGAGTTGCTTAAAGTTGTCATGCCCTTAAATAACAAAAAGAGGATAGAACAATGTATTCAAGAGGCTAGAGGAATAAGTGGGTATGGCTGCAAAGGGCTTGAGGCAATCCTCAATTGGAATAATAAGATTGGTTATCCTTTTATACATAGTATTCTCTTTCTTGGTCAGTTAGGCCTCAACATGCAATCACATGTCTTGAAGATCTCGACATTTGGGGATGGCTACAAAGGGCTTGAGGCAATCCTCAATTTGAATAAGTTTTTTATCATTTTATACATAGCATTCTCTTTCTTGGTTAGTTAGGCCTCAACATGTAGCCACATGCCTTTAAGATGTCGACATTGAGCCATAGTGAGTGGTGTGGATCTTGTAAATCGAATGTAGCTAGGTGGCAATTTGCAAGATATGTGGGCCCACTTTGACCATCTGCATCATGTGTTAGGATGGTCAACCATGGGAGCTCATGTTTACGATCCATTTCTTTAGGAGCTACTAACCATTGCGACATGTGAGTTCAAAGTTGAGGACAAGAATGCTCAAATTTTTTTTTGGAGGATGTGGAACGACATGTTGTTGGGAAAGGGTTAGGGGAGAACTAGAGTTTTAGGGGTTTTATAGCAGACAAAGCTAGTGCAAATTGGAATGCAATGCGTTCAATTCATTTCAATGGTAAGCGTCAGCCTCACAAGGAGAGATCTTGCTCCTTCCATCATTTGGAACAAAGTATGGTGAAACACACGAAGTGTTGTGTCAGAGAACCTCTTCTCCAGAAGGAGCACAAAGTGCTTTGTTGAAGATGGAGAGATGTAGATTTTGAGGTTGCAGTAAGGAATTGCAAGCATGCTTTGGAATAGTGGTGGAGGAAGGGCCATACAATTGAGGGTGAGTTGCTAGCCCTTGAGACTTGGCTTGTTTGGTGGGAAGTTTGATCATCCCATTGGAGCTCATGGTTTTTAGTTCAATAAGAGAATGGCCCATTTCTTCCCATAACAAATTTGGTAGAGATGAAGCATTCCAATATGAGAGCAACTGTTGGGCATACAAAGCACTTGAGTCTATATGAGGCAATGGTAGTTGATCTCACCATGGCTGTGCTACAAAGTGCATATGCTAACATGCACTTGGTGGGGGGATATACTAGGACTAGGCCAAGCCTAAAAATAAATAAAAAATCACTTTCTCTCCAAAAAAGAAGAACCATCTGCAACCAAGTGACTCATTGAATTGATGCATAGTGCAATGAATGAGGTTGGAATTTCCAAACATAGGATTGTTGAAGAGGAGAGGTTTGTAAGAGGTAAGCGGAGTGCTTTCTAGAGTGAGAGTTTTGCTAGATGATGATAGTTACAAATCAGAGAATGTAACAACCATAGTGAGCAAGGAGGAAACATCAAGGGTAGTTGATGGACTAGCATCTTCAACGTTAGCCACCATCAAAGAAAAGGAGATAGCCAAGACTATGTAGGTAATTAGAAGGACAAACTCAAAATTGAAAGTCACTTTTGCCATGGGTTTCTTGAGGAGTCCAAATAATGATGTGTGCTTATATTAGTCCCCAGATTGCTTCACAACATGTCAGCGTGCTAACACCATGTTTTTGGGGTCGGTGTGCATTTTCACCATCTACAAGTGTCCTTGGGGGTGTCCATCACGAGGGATTCATATGGTTTTGTGCTTTTGTTGTTTCACATTTTTGGAGCGTAGACAACACTTGGTGATTTGACCGCTTGGACTAGCTCTTGGTGTATGGCCTATTGTCATGGGTATACAGATCTATAATTGAAAGACTTGGTAGATTTGGAGAGGATGGGATCCTTGTTGGAGAGGGATATGGTGTCCCCTATGACATCTCCTGCTATACTAGGGGCGTGCCCTCCTCAGTGAGGCATAAGTTCTTTTAAGCCTAAGTGTTGAGGTGAAAAATCTTTTCATTGGCATTCCAAGCTGACCAAAGAGTTTAGAGACAATATAGATAAATATCGCTCTATTATTTACTTTGTTTTGAGAGAGGAGGTCGTCATTTGCAATGAGTGCCACATGTTTCATATTAATAGGAGGGATCTTAGGTAGTAGGGATGCATCACATTGTGATGTTATCAATGTTTTTGAAGTTGCTCTTGCCTAGATTTTTAAAAGAAAGAAGCAAGGCATGCATTGTATATCCCCTGCAAACACATATACTACATCTTCTTGCAAGTTTTTAACTTTGATGAGGTTTTCCACGATTTCATGCATTAGTAAGATGCTCTGACCAACGTTCTTATGAATGTATGGTAGTGGTAGAGCATGAGGTTTAGCCTCATTTTTTCTGATCTCTTTGTCAAAGTTTGTGATTTATTGCTTTTCCTACATCAAAACATGACAAAATGAACCCTTACACCTATGCAATGGAAGCACTGCCTAAACGTAGGGGGTGGGGTGTTTGAATGATGCAATTCGAGTGTTGTTTGTTATTGATTTTGCTGATGCATATCATGATATAGGGTTCGTTAAATTTTAATTAAGAGGATAGTAGCATGAGCGTTGTCTCGGTGCTATCTTTACATCGCTGCAACGAGTTAGTGAATGAGCATTGGAAAGCCTAGTTGTGCACGGCATGTTTCTGATTGCAAATTATGTTTGAGCACATTAGGATCATCCACTTTTGCATGTGCATATCAACCATGGTATTGAGATATGAAGAATTGGATAGATAACACCTGTTTTCCGTTATGATGACCTATGCTTGAGAGTGTGAGGGACGACCTAATCCGTAGGCTAGTTGATCGGGTTTTTTTGGGAGTTATTTTGTAAGAACACATGGTATCTCTTGGAATATGTTCAAAATGAAAGAGTGGAGTTTGTATCGTTTGTACTTTATGTTGAAGCAACGCATCTTGGGGCCAATGCCCTTGATGTAGGAGAGTCGTAGTGGAGCCGCGGCAATGAGCCGAGAGGAGCTTCCTTATGTTTGTGTTACGAGTCACTATGCCTATATGTTATGGGTTCTCCCTCTGAAGAGAAGAGATGGTAAATGTTGGACTATGACTCAATATAAACACATAATCGATTAGTGTAGAGTGAGGCTTAGACGCTCCTAGCCCGCGAGGCCGTGTGGTGGGGTTGTCTATTGTGTGCATGAGGTTCGGCTAGTGCCATAGCCAATGTCGGTCCATTTTAGGTCCCATCAGAGCTTGATGAGTTATGCAAGTCCACCCTTATCTTGTCTCTCATTGAACAGGTGCATTAGAATGTGGTTGAGGAAGCACATAGTGCTTGGCAGCTTTGGGATAAAATTAAGAACCTCTATGACAAGAAAAGTCCAGCAAGTCAGACGTATTAGCTGATGAAGCAGCTAATGGACCTATGCATGAAGGAGAATATGACAATGTCTACTCATTTGAGCCAGTTCCATGCTATTCTCAAGAACTTGACTTCATAGGGCATTACCTTCAATGATGAGGTTACTCCGTTGTTTTTGCTTGGGAGTCTGAGTGAGTCATGGGATGTATTCCGTAGTGCCTTATGTGCTCCTGCTATTATTTTGAACTTGCCTGATGTAGAGAGTGCTCTTCTCTGCATGAAGAGATTAACCGTAAGAACTTGGATGCCTCTTGTGTGTCACATGCTTTGATTGTTAGAGGCAGAGATGGTAATGGAAAGAATGACCGTGGGTATGGATGTGGCAGAGACTTGCAGAAGTCTAGGTCTAAGTCGCGTGGCAAGTCACGTAGCAAGTCTCGTCGAAGAAATGCTAATGTGACATGTCATCATTGCGGCAAGAAGGGACATATACGCACATAGTGTCATGAGTTGAGCAATGAGAAGTGCAAAGAGAAGGGAAAATATAAAGTATAGAAAAATTATTCTAATCATAGCATTATGCCTGTGAAATTTGGTGTGAAAATCGAGGAGATAAATGTCATGCAAACTAATGACTCCGCTGGGGAGTACATACTTGTAGCTAGTTCTTGTGATGCTACACCGTTGACCAAGGTTCACTCTATGTATGCGCAGTTTTGGATTTTGGATTCTGGTGCTTCATTTCATGTTACACCATGCTGTGAGTGGTTCCATTTCTATCGCATTGTCTATGGTTTAGTTCGCTTGGGTGATGACATGTCACTTGCTATTGTTGGCATTGGGAATGTACGATTGCAGTTCTCTATTGGGAGTACTTTTCTGTTACAGGATGTACGTCATGTGTCTGTGCTTACACACAGTCTTATGTCTGCAGGGCAGCTTGATGATGCTTGGTTTCATGTCTCTTTTGGGGATTCTTCCTGGAAGATCACACTGGGCAGACTTGTGCTTGCTAGAGGTGCCAAGGCTGGTAGCCTCTATCCTCTTGAAGTTGATGGATCCTGTGTTGATCATGTTTTGTCTATGGGTTTCATCCCACATGTATCTCTTAGGCATGCCCGTTTGGGCCATATATCCTTGAAGGGAATGAAAATGATTTCTGGTTTGTAGTACTTATCGCCCCTTAGCTATGCATATTTTGATTCATGTGAGCATTGTCGTTATGGTAGACAGACTAGGACTATGCATAAGAAGTCTAGTAGAACATGCATGAGTGAGCCCCTAGCATTGGTACATTCAGATGTCTATGGGCCCATGCCCTGTCAGTCTATGGGTGGTGCATAGTATTTTGTGACGTTCATCGATAATTTTTGGTGTAAAGTCTAGGCTTACCCCATTAAGCTTAAGTCAGATGTATTGGCTATGTTTCAGAGATGGCTTGCATTGGTTGAGAACTAGACTAGGCATAGGCTAAAATGCCTTGAAACTGACAATGGGGGAGAATATATGTCACGTGCCTTTGAGAAGCTATGTGATGAGAGGGGTAGTTGACCACCCCCTATACCCCACCCTAGAATGGTTTGGTTAGGTAGATGAATAGAACCATCTAGGAGTGTGTATGCAGTATGCTTAGCCATGCAGGCCTACCACAGAGCTTTTGGGCTGCTGAGGTAGTCAGTACAGTTGTGCATATAATAAATAGATCACCTTCCAGCGGTTTGGATTTCCAAGTTGTAGAGGAGATATGGACGGCCCAACCATATGGACTCCTTGCAAACCTCAGTGTCTGCAACATACTCGGCCTTAGTGGTAGAGAGAGTCATACACTTATGAACCCAAGACATCCAAGAGATGGCACCTCCAGCATAGGTGAATACATAGCTAGAAGTGGACTTCCTACTATCTGCATGTCCTGCATAATCGGAGTCTATGTACCCCACAACTCTTGTATCCTGGCTGCCACAGTAATTACACATATCCTTTGTGCCCTTCAGGTATCTCATGATACCCTTCACGGCATCCCAATCCTTCTTGACAATTTCAACCATATAGCGTGCCACAACGCCAACTGCAAAGGCAATATCTGGACGAGTGGCTATCAAGGCATACATCAAATTTCCCACAGCTAATGCATAAGGGATCTTGGCCATCTCGGCCCTGTGCTCATCTATCTCTATGGATAATCGGTCTGTGAAACCTTCACATAAGAAGGTAATGGATAGCCAATAGGCTTCACGTCCTACATGCGGAAGCGATCAAGGAATTTATGAATGTACTCCCTCTGTGAGAGGTAGAGTAGTCCCTAATGCTTGTCACGCTTGATGTGCATACCAAGAATGTGAGAGGCCTGCCCCAAATCCTTCATCTCAAAGATCTTCTTCACCTAAGATTTAAGAGCATTCAACTCATCATGAGCTTTCCTTGCTATCAACATATCATGCACATAAAGTACCAAAATAAGAAATGATCAATCACAGACTTTCTTTGTGTAAAGATACGGATCCTAGCACTCTTGCTATAGCCCTATGATTGCATAAAGACATCAAACTTATGATACCACTTCCTAGGTTCCTACTTTAAGCCATAAAGACTTTTTTTCAACTTGCATACTAGGTGCTCCTTGCCAGGTTCTCCAAAGCCCTTAGGCTGCTCCACATATATCTCATTATGCAAATCCCCATGTAAGAATGCATTCTTGACATCCATCTAATACATGTTCAAGTTAAGCTACGTGACTAAGGTCAAAACCAAGTGTAGGGTGGTTGTCTTGGCCATAGGAGAAAATACTTCATCAAAGTCAACTCCATGCTCTTGTTTAAAACCCTTAGCAACAAGTCTTGCCTTATAAGTCGGCTTGGGGTGCCCAGGGGTAATTTTCAACTTGTACACCCATTTGCATGGCAAAGCCTTCTTGTTGTGAGACAGTGCAACCAAATCCCAAGCCATATTCTTATGCAAGGAGTCCATCTTAGATTGCATAGCCATCTCCCAAGAGTTACTATCACCCGTACACATAGCTTCATCACAGGTGAGAGACTCTCCTACATCTGTAATCAAGACATCATGCATCGAGGGCTCAAATTGATCAGGTGGACGTCTAGCGTTAGTAGATTGTCTCATACAGGCTCTGTTGCATATCTACCATGTTGTCCAACACCTTGGCCATATGTACAACTACTGGTGTAGGTTGTCTAACTGGTTGTGCAAAAGCACGTGGCTCCTCCTGGAATATAACCCTACATATCTCTACCACCTTCTCAGGTTGCCTATGCATCTTGTCTTCATGGAAGACTACATCATGACTGCAAATGACTTTTTGTGCTTGCAGATGTGGGAGCTTTCGCTCAACTACCAACACCCATGGACCGTTTATTGCTTCAAGCATTCCAAGCGAGCTCTAATGGCTATCTCTGACCTAGCCGATGCGCCATCAATCCTACGAGTGTAGTGAGCTTACCTTAGTGCCGATATGAGTTGCCTCCTCTCTTCCACACACTGATAGCTCCATGATCCTAGATGCTAGCTCAAGCATCCTCAAGCCTCCTCCACCTCCAAGCTCCATCCTCCATAGCCGTGCGCGTAAGAAGAGAGAAGGAAAGAGAAGAAGAAGAAGAGTAGATGGTGAAGAGATTCACCCTCTTGATCCCTCACTCTCACACACACTCACTCCCTCACACTCTCACACTCCCTCTCTCAAGAGCACACACAAGCAAGAAGGTGAGAAGGAGAGAAGAAGAAGAAGACTCCTTTTGCCACACACCAAAGAATGATCTCTTATTCATTTTTTGAACTTTATATATACAAACCCTAAAATCCCATGGGCACCCATCCCTTTTTTACATGACCGGCCATTGTGGCAAGGTCCTTTTTCCATTTTTCTCTTTTAGCCTTGTGCCTCTAGCCTACACCCATCTAATATTTTACAAGGGTGATTGCACCTAGTGAATTGGCTGTCGCTCATATCCTCTAGGAGAGCTAGGCAGAATGAAGGTAGTAGGCTAGCCCTCATCATTAAGCGGGTCATAGTGCAACTATCAATAGCATTAGGATCAAAAAAGAGGGGAGGCAAGCCGTTTTCTTGCAGTGCCAGATCTTGCGTAAGTAGGAGTTTAAGGAGTCTAAGGTAATTACAGGTGGTTATGAATGTAGGATCTGGGCAGGAGGAGAACTCAGCGAGGAAGCGCGTCATGGAGCCGGGCAGGCTTCCTAGATCAAAAAGTAGAGCATCCTCAAAGGAAGTGGCATTGGCATTGTAGATGACCGGAAAATCATGCCTCCCATGGAGGGTGGCGAAAAAATCCATGCCTACCCTACGGGGATACGCCATAAACGTGGGGTCATTTTGCTCGTAGGGTAGGGTGTTACAAAATGCCATCTAGGCAAGCATGTTGGTATTACATATTCGCCTCCTCCAGAGGGGTTGGCATTCGTAGCCCCTTAATGTGTGTGGCACTTCGTATATTTTGTTTTGCCAAAATTCGGCCTCCTCCGTGCCCTACAAAGTGGGAGTCCTTGCCCTGTCCTACAGCCATCTTTGGCCTAGTTGGTTGCCAGCCGTGATCACCTCCTCCATCACTTTGATCGGCAGGACCCTTCTCAGGGTATCAGCCATAAGGAAACCGAAAGAGAAAGGATCCTTTTCCATTTCTTGCCGTTCCCAGACCACTAGTTCTGCATGGAATTGCATTGGGAGGTCTTCAGGGCATGGTGGGAGGGGTGCGGATGGCTGCACGACTGGCTTGGCCTGTAGCCTTTTTTTGGCTTCTTCCACCAGATTTTTCCGTTGCTCCTTGAGGGTGGCCTGTCATGCAGTGAGGGGGGCTGCGGGATTACATCTTCTCTGAATCTGTTCATGTCGAGAACTTCCTCCCCTTGCCGATTTTCTTGTAGTGCTCTTTCTTCAAAGTCGAGGGCATCTGCCTCTTGGGGGGTTAGGCCGGCCAGTAGTAGATACTTTTGCTGCTCCTCTAGGCCCAGCCTTACCTCCGCAGGTTGTGGTGGCATCTGCAGCCCCGCATGCAGGGCTCTGCATGCGATGCTTAATTTCTTCTTTACCACCTCCAACGGCTCCGTTCCCTCTGGTTGAGTTGTATCCGGCAGTGTATTGAGGAAGGCCTGTTTGTTGGGTAGTGAAGGCTGTCTGGGCGGCGTCCGCTTTGCTTTCTGCCAAGATCTTTTCCTTCTCCACCAAGGCGAGGCACCGCGCCAGTGCCTTCATCTGTGCCTTGTTCTGCGTAGCCCATTCCTCGGCCCTTTTGCTCATTCCTTCCATGCTCTCCCCCTGACTTTGAGCTAGGGTTACGAGCTTCTGCTCCTGGGCCCTGAGCTCTTTGCTCATGTTGTCTTGTTCTTTCTTCCCGAGGCGTAGCTGATCGGTCATAGACTGGATCTCCTTTCGTTGTTGCTCCCTCTCTTGGCTCCTCTCCTCTTCCTTGGCGCTCAGCTCCTCTATCATCTGCTCATCAATGGTGGTGGTCTTTGACTCCAGTTCTCTATACTTTTACTCCAGTTCCTCATATTGCATCAGGAGGAGCTTGTACTCCCACTGCATTTGCACGAGTTCTTGATTCTCATCCTCCAGTGCTTGTAGCTTTCTTCCCTGTCCTCTTTGGCTTTCAACTCTTGCTTGAGTTAGAATATTTGGCATTGCTGCATGGCGATGATGCGGGTTTTTTCCAATTGGAAAGCCGCCACTGACTCTTTTTCTATCACCAACTCAGCCACCATCGCCATCCTTTTTTCCTCCGCTCTCTCCAGTTGGGAGAGCAGCTCAGTGACGTATTTGTCGTAACTGGCTGGTGGCGTCATTGTTGTGTGGGTGGGGGTGGTTGAGGCCTCCATACACGGACACTTTTGGTCCTGCCTCGATTCAACATCTGCAGCTGGCCTTTTTGGTCCCGTGGTAATAGTTTCCGTGCTTTTCCCTTGGGCCATTTCCTTACTGATGAAGTATTGCATCCAGGCCACCAGGTTGGACGCTTCAAAGCTGGTGGGGATGCTAGGGGTGGGCGTAGTGGATTTGGCGGGGGGTGCCATGAGGGTGGGGATAGGATGCAGGGGTGCTTTGCCTTTTTCTTCTGGAACTGTGGGGGGCGCGGGTTCTGGTGCCTGCATGCTGGAGCTAGGCCTCTCTTCCCTTGGCTGATTCCAGGCTTTTGGGTCATCCGCCCTGCACTACTGCTCGATGGACTGGCATGTAGCTTCGGCCAGGTCCTCCTCCTCTTTTCTTCTTAACTCCTCTTCCTCCTCCGCGACTCTTCTTTTCCTTTCCTCCTCGGCCTTTTTGCATTCTTCCTCTAGTTTTTCTTTTTCCTCCTGCTCTTCTTTTCTTCTCCTTTTAGCCTCTTGCTTGGACGCCTTTTTAGCATGCCTAACTTGCTCCGTTATTTCTTCTTCTTCTCGCTTCCTTTTCCTTTCTCTCTCCTCTGCCTCCCTAAGGGATTGTCTTTTCGCTTTCTCCAAGTCTTCCCTCTCCTTTCTATGGCCTTCATCCTGTTTCTTTTTCTTCTGCGCTGCTTTTTTCTTAGTCTCCTTAACCTGCTTTTTGCTCTTCTGCTCTTCCCCTTCTTCCTCGGTCTCCGTCCTATCACTGGACCTCTCCTGGTGTTGATGGGGAGGTGATCAGTCGGGTGTTTCTCCATCCCCCTCTTCTGCTTCCTTCACGGCCTTTTGGATAAGCGCCATTAAGATGCCCCCGTATTCGATGAACGAGGCTTTGGAGGAGGCCCTTTTTCTTTCTGCGCCCTTCGACATCGAGGATTCTCTTCCTGCTGGCATGCTTCCTAAGGCTAGTGCTCGGGCTGCTTGGTCGATAGTCTTGCGCACGTAGCCATTCCAGTCGACTTCGTGTAGGGTATGGGCCACTACATTTTCCAGTATTGGTACGCTGATCCAGTGCATCAATGCATTGTAGCAGTGGCTGGAAAAGAGCGTATGTATGAGCTTCGCATGTAGCCTAGTCTCTGCATTGGGGATGTCCTGGATACTGATGCCATCATTTGTCAGCACATCCTCCTTTCTCATCCCCAGCATGGCGTATATGTCCCTCTTTGCTTATTTTCCATCTTTGGTTCCAGTCCCAGTGCCTTCTCCACCAAGGCTGGGGTTAGACGAACCAATACTTGCTTAGCATTTTGTCCTCTTTCCACTGTGACATTGCTGCATTCACTGTCGGGGTTGTAGGACTTGAGAAATTCCACACAACTCGTGTGCTCAGGTTCTTGTGCGAAACTTTCCAGGTACTTCTTGAGGTTGCAGCTTTCCATGACGCTCTTGGCCGCCTCTTCCTTGGCCACTAATTCTTCCAAATTGTGAATAGTTTGGAATTTCAATTGATTATAGGCGCGGCTCTCCAGGTTGATGTTGTACTGCGTTCTCTCCTCCTCCGCGAAGGGGAGTCGGTGGGCTCGGTCCTGCTGCGACATTTTTTGTTCTTGTCATAAATCTTAATTTTCATTAGTGCTTGCGACATAATAATCGTTGAAAAAGAAAAAACTCTATGCTTTTGAATGAATTTATTAAGGTCTAGTAGAGATTCCCTTTTCAGACTTTGACTTTTTGCCTTTTAATTCAAAGTTTTCATGCCCTTTTCCTACCCCATCCGTTTTTCACAATGTATGTCTACGTACTTCACCAACTTTGATTTGATTTACTGCTTCTAATCTGATTCACCTTACCCCCTCCCCTTCTAGTTTGAGAAGAATCCTCCCTAGGATTGAGGGTTAGAAGGTGAAGGGCTTTCGGCATGGAGGTGTAGGGGCTACTTGTGAAGGAGCCAAGTATAGAAATTGGGGTTGTATTCCAAATGGGCTTCGCGGTCCAGGTCGGAGGGTTTAATCCCCACTTGGGTGATGTATGTGAGAACGTCAGTTAGGAAGTCGCCCGAGTTGACTCAGTTAGCAATGTGTAACTCCTCTTCGGTCAACAACGGATCAAGGTAGGGGTGTCCCTTGATGTGTTCTTTTATAGGACGGCCCCACAGTGTGGTTAACACTCGATATGATATTGGCGCAACGTATGTGGGGTCGTACTCTGTTGTTTTGATAGCGCGTCACTGCTTAGCGTTGGTCATTACTCGGCATCCTTCAACTTTCCATTGCAGCCTAAGAGAGTACCAATGCCTTAAGAATTGGGATTTTGTCTCAGCAAGTTTTGACAGCTCTGCCACTTCTTGGTCAATGATGGCAGAGGTGGTTCGCTAATCATACGATGTGATGAGGCGTTGTTTGATTGCTTGCTCTTTTGAGATCTCACCGTTGAGCAACTTAGCAGTGGAGGTAGTGGCTTTTGCAAATGCAAATTCAAACATTTCCCAAGAACAAGGCATTGTTTGAACTTCGGTTGCGAAGGATTCATTCAATAGGCCTAAGTCGAGGCGATCGTAGCTCAAAGCTAGCGACACAAAAGTGGCGTCCAGCCGCTTAATGCAATCCACCACGTCATCCCCTGTTTCCTCAGCTAAATCAGTTGCTAGTGAGAAAGGATTTCCTCTCGTAAGAGGGCCTAAGGCTTGCGGGTGGTTGGGGTTTGGTAGGACTTAAGCCTTTGGCGATGGAAAGTTGATGTGGTAGGACTTCAGGAGCTTGCGATTGGGTTGCTGGGACGGAGGCTAGGTTAGCAGCGGCCTCGAGTGACGGCCTATTGCTTTCAGGCTGGATTTGGAAAGTTGGATCGTTTCCTGCTTGTGATGATGCTTGAGCTGGCGGTTGTTGCCTGGTTCGATAGGCTTGGGCGACTCACATAGGTTCGTGCATGGATGAAGTTGATGGTTGCGGGTCGGGGAAGCTCTGCGGCTTGTGGTTTCGAGGTCCTACGATTTTTGGGATGATCGAGCTTGAGGTTGGCATACGAGTGGTGCCTCTGGCCATATGGGCCTTAGGTATCCATAGCCAAGCATCTCCCTCATAGTAGCCTTGTGCGTGCAAGAGAGCCTTGGGGACCCATCTTTGACTGATTACATGTCTACTCTTGTAACTACGTTTGGGCCTCCTAGGTTTAGAGTTTTTGGTCTTATGAGGGTAGGAGCGTCCACTCCTAGGCATCTGTTGCGGTTGTTTAGGCACCCATGGAAGGCGAGGCTGTGGGGCCTTAGCTTTGGCTGGTATGGGTGGCTGGGTGGCCCGTGATGAGGTTGCGCAGTCCTTGCTGAAAGCTGTAACAATGCGAACGTTGCCTATTGCTAGGTGGATGCGCTGCGATGCGTAGTCGACATTGTAGTGGGTCTGCTTTTTGAAGGTGCGCCCTAGCAGTGACTTTGTGCCTACGTTTTTAGCATTTGGCAACACATAAAAAATCACTGGAACAGTCTCAGACTCGATAGAAACGGCTGCCTTGCACTTGTCGAGTAGTGCATAGGAATGAGCCCCATATGGGCTTAATTTTGCAGTGGTGGGTTGAAGTTGTAGCTAGCCAAGTTGAGTCCAATGATCGTAGGTCAGGATGTTGAAGTCTACTCCCTCGTCGATCAAGGCGGTGAAAGCACATGTTTGTTTTTTCGTGACCGTGATACGAAGGTATGCGGGTTCCACGGCTTCCTCGTCCTCATCGTCGATTTCAGTGATTGTGGCTACTCATACCTTGACAGACGGTTCTAACATCGGTGGCTCGTGCAAAGGATGCATAGGAGGGTAGTACTTCTTGACACAACTGCCATTGAAGAAGCCTATTCCTTCACCGTTTAGGGTCTCGAGTTCAATGTTGCCTGTTTGGTTGATTGCACGAACTTTGAAGGGTCCAAGACCTCTAAATTTCATCTTTTGCTTATGCCCTTTAACCGAGTAGAGGAGCACTAAGTCACCCTGTTCAAACTCGCACTGCTTGACGTGCTTGTGAAACCAGCTCTTGCGTCGGGCTTTCTCACAGATTAGTGCATGGGTGGCAAGAAGACGAGCCTCCGAGAGATGTTCGAGCTCAACTAGTCGTTGCGTCCATGCCTCCTTCCCTTCCCATCGCTCTTGAAGCGCTATTCTCAAGCTAGGAACGAAGAACTCTAATGGTAGAATCGCTTCTGTCCCATATGTCAATCTAAAGGGGGTTTGACCGACACCCATTTTATAAGAGGTTCGATAAGCCCACAGAGCTGCCACCATCAACTTGTTGTCCTAGTCGTTGCGTGAAGCAGAGACAACCTTGGTTAGGACATTGACAAGAATCTTATTCGTTCATTCAGCCTGGCCGTTTGTCTGAGGGTAGTATGGCGAGGATTTGTGATGGATGATGAGGAAGGTGGACAGGAGATGCGCGATCACTTCATTGATGAAGTGCGTGCCTTGGTCACTGACCAGTTCGATGGTGCAACCGAATTGTGAGATTACTTGCTCCCATAAGAACTTAGTCGTTGTTCTATCATCGTTTTTTCGTGTGGCTCGCTCTTCTGCGCACTTAGTGAGGTAATCCGTAGCCACAATGATGTACTTAGCCTGCGAATACTATGCCGCAGTGAAGGGTTGTCGAGCAATAACCGGGGTTAATTCCATTCGATCTTTGTGAATTGGGACCTTCGTCCTACTGGCACTCGTCACAATGCCTGACAAACAGTGCTGTGTCGCGGAAAAGCGTGTGCCACCACAGTTGAGATTGCAACACTTTTCGTGCTGTCATGTCTCCGATAAAGTGCCCTCTGGCAATGCCGCTGTGCGCTTCTGTGAGCACATCGTGCATCTCATATTCGCATACGCATCTGCACAACAATCCGTCCTGCTGCAGCCTATAGAGTTGGCCTGCAATTAGCTGATAGGGCTGGATCTTAAGGATTAATCGCCTAAGCCAGGATTTTTCTATTGGTCGGAGGCAGTCCATGCTCAAGCACTTGGACTATGTCATCTGCCCAATACGGCATTAGATCAGCCTTAAATAGGTCTCTCTTACTAGAGAGGTTAAACAGATGGGCGTCGGGCAATTCATCAATAACACCTTGTCCAGCGGCTTCTTCGGTGGGAATGTGCGGCATATGATCAGCCATGTAATGCTATTTTCCCTTCCTTACCACTATGGAGAAGTCAAACTCTAACACCAGAAGGAGCCATCGAGCTATGCATCCTGTAGCACAAGGTTTGTTGACTAGATAAAGCAAGGCTTGATGGTCCACAAAGAAGGTGAAGGGTGTGGCCAAAAGGTAATGCGGGAATTTCTTCACTGCGAATACCATGGCTAATTTTTCTCTTTCTGTCGTCGAGCAATTCATTTCTGTCTTCGTGAGTTGTCTGTTAGCAAAGCTCACTAGATAGTCTAGATTGTGTTCACCAGGCTGGCACAACACTGCCCCCATGGCAAACTTAGAAGCATCGATATGCACGTGGAAGGTGATGGTCCAATCTGGGGCTCGTAGAATTGGTGCTGTGGTTAGAGCCTTCTTCAACTCTTCGTATGCCCATTGTCATGCTTCAGTCCATTCGAAGACAATAAGCAGCTTGCACAATGGTCTGGCGATCAACGCATAATTGAGTACAAACAGCCGGTAGTACCCAATATGGCCTAGGAAGCATTGAACTCCTTTGTAGTTGCTCAGGGGTGGTAGGTCAACAATGACCCTAATCTTCGAGAAGTCAGTGGCAATGTCGTTCTTTGACACCACGTGCCCTAGAATGCATCCATGCTTCATCCAAAACTGGCACTTTAAAGGGTTCAAGGAGAGACGGTATAAACGACACCGCTTAAAGACTGCTCGGAGTTTGTCTAAGTGTTCGATCCAAGTCGAGTGGACACAGAGGTCGTTGACAAAGACTTCTAACTCCTTGCAAAGCATGTCCTTAAAGATGGTGTACATGAGGTGTTGGAAAGTGGCAGGGGCATTAGTCAACCCGAAGGGCATGACTATGTAAGCAAAGACGCCCCACTCAGTGGCGAAGACAGTCTTATGCCTGTCCGCCGCCGCAGGATGCACTTGCACCTGGTTGTACCTTGAGAAGCCGTCCAGGAAACTGTAGGCTTCCTTGCCTGCCACTCTCTCAAGCATGTGCTCGGTGTACGGCAACGGATAGTTGTCTCTCTTGGTGGCAGCGTTTACCTTCTTGTAATTGACGTACACTCGGATTTTTCCATTCTTCTTCATCACGATGACTATGGGCGATACCCAGTCTGTGTGCTCAATTTCATAAATGAATCCTACTCTCATCAGCTTATCAATCTCCTCCTTGACAGCATGAGCATGTTTTGGATTCATAGGGTACGGTCGCTGCTTGATCGGTATTACGTCTAGCATTATGGGTATATTGTGAGTCACGACACTCGGACCTACCCCCTTAAGCTCTCCTAAGGACTAGGTGAACATGTCTATGTACTCTCGCAAGAGAGCGACAAGACTCATTTCTTCTTCATTAGTCAAGTCATCAGCAATGAAGACTGGTTGGGGTGGTTCCCCTTCTTAGGCTAGGTCCACCTCCTTGACCTTGGCTGGTCGCTCGATTGGTTCGCTTGTCTGTGCTTGACGTTTGGCACCTAACAGAACTACCACCCTATCCCCCTTTTTGAATTTCGTAAATCGTTCAGGGAGGTCCTGCAGTTTTTGCTGTTCTTTCGTTCGAGTATCCCTGGGTTGTTTTGCCTTTTCCTGTCTCAATCGTTTGCACCTCAGGTGGACAGGTAGGTCCCCCCTGGTGCGTCTGGTTGTGGGCGGCTTAGGAATCTCTAGATCACTATCCGAACTAACCTCTGATTCAGAGTCGAATCTCCCTCCTTCGCTAGAAGAGGTGGTCTCCCCTGGTGGGCACAATTCAGATGGTGATTAAATTCTAAATACTGATGTCATTCCTGGCTGGGCTAGTCTCGCTTGCTTGAGGTCTATGACTCCTATGTGTTCCAACCAGGCGTGGTCACATTCCACGCTCATGACTCATCACTTCGTCCGGAAGATACTCTTTCTCTACAGCTTGGAGTTTGCTCGTATTTGCTCTATTTCTTGTTTTTCAATGTCGTATTCCACGGTATCTACCTCACCCTCACTTTCATCATTGAAGGATTGGCAGTCTTCATATTCGTCGTTCAAATTCCCTTCATCAAATTGCTCGTCGTCTCCTAGGACTCGGTCTATCCCTGGTTGTTGGTCAGGCACGAGGGCCCAATTATACATGAGGTTTAAGTCATGCATTCTGGTCCATTACCACTTGGATTCATCCAAGAGATCCTGGAGTGGTTTGAGATTTGCAACTGGATTGCCAGCAAGCTTGTTCGATAGACATTCCAGTATCTCCTGGAGTTCCCTTTTGTTGGTTGGGATGTGGGAGTTGACGGGCTTCGGCTTCCCATGAAGGCTTCCTGCCATCATGCAGACTGGCACGGAGGGTGTGTCATCAGCCTTGCCGATTGTTTTGATGGCTTGCTTATATGCCTCGTGATCAGAGAACGGTAGGTCGATTGTAGCAAGGACATGATCCAATCCCGCTCGTCCTCTGGGCATGGGATATACCTGGTCAAGGGCCCGTAGAACTTTTTGACCTGAGCATTACCCTTGAGTATAGCAGAGATGGCATCTAAGTCGACGGATGAGGTCTTCCAGGTGTCCATCTCTACTCTCACAGCATCCGTCCTATTGCCAAGGAAGATTAAGCTGTTACCCCAATCTTTGATGACCCTAGCGTTGCGCATCCAAGGGCGGCATAATAGGATGTCGTAGTCCACTCCCTTCATAACTATAAAGTCAACTGAGAACTGGACACCTGCGATCTTCACTGGCTGATTCTTAAGCACCCCGAATGGCTTGACTCTCATACCATTTGCTAGTGTGATATTAAACCTAGCAGTCTCGATAGGTGGGTTTCCCCAAGTTTGAAGCACTGCGTGGCTAAGCACACTAACCCCGGCCCCCATGTCTACGATTCCCTTCCTCGTTGTATCGCCTAGGGCTAAGACTGGTAAGACTACATGCATCTCGGAGCCTTCCCAAAAGGCATTGACATGCAAGGACTTAGGTGTAGAGTGCAGCGTCAAACTCAGTATTTTCATTTTTGCCTCATGGTCATGAGGGTCTGTTGTGACCTGCTCTTGTGACCCTTCAACCCACTGCCTAAGATCTTGCCATAGGGTGGGGTGCTGCCTAAGCAGATCTCCCAGGCTAAGTTTTATAGGGGTAGTCACACTGTGATGGTGCCTCTATTCCTATTGAAGGTGCGCAAGAAGTCAGCACACTGGGTGTAGTCCACCCTCCGGCCCACTACGTCTAGGTACTTCTGCAGGTGGCACTGATCTATGATTTGGCGCATTGCCGGCTCTTCGCTGGCCACATCTTCAAGGTTGAAGACGTGACAGAACTTCAACTGGTTGAAGGCTCTCATCTTCACTGTGAGGGCGTACTTCGCTTGCTCCTCCTCCGAGAAGGGGAGCTTGCCCGCTTTGTCCTGGCTTGCCATGATCGCTACCTGCAAGTTCAGCCATTTCCACTTTTAGTGCTTTTTGACAACTAATTTGCTGGAAGAATAAAAGCGTAGCAGATTTTATTGAACATAGTCTTAACTTTTCTTTTTAGACTTTTACCATTACATCTTATCCTTGCATTTCATTACATCTTACCCTTGCATTTCAAATTTAACTAACGTTTCATACTTGGTTTACTTTTTAGATTCCACCTTGTTTATTTTTTACATTCCACCTTATTACCCCTTCCCCCTTTGGAACGAGAAGAATCCGGCCCAATATTGGAGGTTGAGAGGCCAAGGGCATTCATCATAAAGGGCGTTGGTCTATTTATGCAGGAGCTAGGCGTAGAAGTTGGGGTTATACTCTAGCTGAGCTTCCCTGTCTAATACGAATGGACAGATACCAATATGTGTGATGTATGTCAGAACGTCAGTTTGCCAGAAGCGACCCCACTTGCAATGTGGAGCTCTTTCTCTGTTAAGAGGCGATCAAGGTAGGGATGCCCCTTGATGTGCTCGTCCATGGATTGGCCACGGAGAGTGGTCAATACTCGATACGAGGTTGGCGCAACATAGGTGGGGTCATACTCTGTTGTTTTGATTGCGCGGCGTTGCTCAGCATGTCAAGAATCGCGTGGTGGGGGGAGTTGCTCAAGATGCTGCACCGAACACACACAGAATGCACAAGGAGAAGCTCACTCAAGAGACAAGAAGAGAGATGGAGGCCAAAACGTTTTCTTGCTGATTTCTTCTTCTTCTTTCACACTCTTTACAATGTACACAAAGTATAGATAAGATACAACATAAAAGGAAAGTGGCCTACTAAGTCAAACAATGCATAACCGACTACACTAGTCGACTGGCGCTATAACTATGCCAGCTATAAATAGGTGTAACGACCTGAATATAATAAGTAATGAGTCAGTGGCCATGTGAGATGCATAATGACCACTGACGTGCTAGGTGTAGACGTGTGGACCCATCTAACCAGGCGGTCCATCATCAATGTCCGCATGTGTTGAGCTTGTCATCTCAACACTCCCCCTCAAGCTCAACTGCATCTCTGCAACTCCAAGTAAGCTTCGAAACTTTTGAAGCTTCTCTGTACCCAATGCCTTCGTGAAGATGTCAGCTATCTGATCCTGTGTGCTGACATACACCAAGTCAATCTCACCTGCTAGTACCTTCTCTCTCACAAAGTGGTAGTGTACCTCAATATGTTTTATCCTGGCATGGAACACAGGGTTCCTAGCCAACTGTATACTGCTCATGTTGTCACAATAAATGACAACTGGACCTTCCACCTGCACATCCAAATCAGCCAATAGCTTTTGCAGCCATACTACCTCACATGCTGCAACAGCAGCACCTCTATACTCAGCCTCTGTACTCGACAAAGCAACTGTAGATTGCTTTTTGCTGCTCCATGCAACTGCTGCACTACCAAGAGAGAACATGTATCCGCTGGTAGATCTTCTATCAGACATACTACCAGCCCAATCTGCATCTGTGTATCCAAACACCTGTACATCTGTACCTGCCTCATAGAAAAGTCCGTAATGTAATGTGGACTTCACATATCTCAATATGCGTCTGACTGCATCTAAATGTGGCTTTCTAGGTACTTGCATAAACTGACTCACAAGACCAACAGCGTAGCTCAAGTCTGGCCTTGTAATGGTCATGTAGATCGAACTCCCCACTATCCTCCTGAACATAGTAGGGTCTTCTATCTCATCCCCAACATCAGCACTCAACTTTACATTCTGCTCCAACGAGACTGAAAGTGGTTTGCATGCAGTCATACCATACGTGGACAACATATCCAAGCCATACTGTCTTTGGGACAGCCATATACCATCATCACATCTGATCACCTCAATGCCAAGGAAGTACCTTAGCTCACCTAAATCCTTCATCTCAAACTTCATCTTCAAACAGCCCTTGACTTCAGCAATCCCACTATCACTATCACCTGTAATAATCAAGTCATCCACATAGATGACTATGATGACCAAACCTGCTTCTCCCTTTCTCACATAAAGTGAGTGATCAGCATCAGAAACATAAAAGCCAATATTGACAAGATACTCTCTGATCTTGTCAGACCATGCTCTAGGTGCTTGCTTGAGCCCATAGAGTGCCTTCTTCAACCTGCACACATACGTGGGATGCTCTAAATCTTCATAACCTGCTGACTGATCCATATACACTTCTTCCTGCAAATCACCATGCAAGAAGGCATTCTTTACATCCATTTGCTGCAACCTCCAACCTTTGGCTGCTGCCAAAGCAATCACACATCTGACAGTTGCCATCCTAGCAACTGGACTGAAGATTTCATCATAATCTATGCCATATGTCTGGGCATAGCCTTTTGCAACCAGCCTAGCTTTGTACCTGCTAATAGAACCATTTGCATTGTGCTTAATCTTATAAACCCACTTACATCCAATAGCTTTCTTTCCCTTCGGCAATGATACTAGATCCCAAGTCTTATTGGCCTCTAATGCAGCCATCTCCTCATCCATTGCTGCATCCCAATGAGCATGACCAATAGCCTCCTCAAAACATGTGGGCTCAACATCCTCAACTAGTTTCACCATATAAGCATAATGGTGAGTTGCATAACCTTCAAAACCAAATCTTTTAACAGGGTATATCACCTTGCTAGACCTGCGTACCACTGGATCACTCAATGGAGTCTTTGCATTAACGCGTGCTCTTTGCACACCTGGAGTCCTCACTGAAGGAATGCCAAGCTCATCATCCAAGCTCTCTGAGCCACTGGAGTCTCCATCAAGAACTGCATCAATGCCTTCTGACACCTTATTCTTTCCTTTGCCTTTACCTGTAGTGCTACTAGATGCACTCGAAGATGTAGAGGTACTCCTTAGCCTTCCAGACCAAGGACTACCAGATGATGTCTCTGGTCCACTAAGAGTCCGTGATTCTTGCTTTTCAGCCTGCACATGAGTGTCATGATCATCATCATCATCCAATGCATCACCACTAGATGCATACCAACTGTTCATTTCATCAAAGATGACATCCCTGCTCACTCTGAACTTACATGTGACAGGGTTGTAACAGCGATACCCTTTCTGCTCTAAAGAGTATCCAATAAAGACACACTTTTCAGCCTTTGGATCTAGTTTCTTCCGCAACTCATCTGGCACATGAACATACACAATGCAGCCAAATACTTTCAAGTGTGAAACATCAGGCTTCTTACCTGTAAAACATTCTTCGGGGGTCATACCATGAACTGCAGCTGTGGGAGTTCTGTTCATAATATAAACAGCAGTATGAACAGCCTCAGACCAAAAATGCTTAGGCATATTCTTTTCAGCTATCAAGGTGCGTGCAACTTCTGCAATATGCCTGTTTTTCCTTTCTGCAACCCCATTTTGCTGTGGGGTATACCTGCATGTGAACTATCTCTTTATCCCATGAGACCTCAGAAAATCACTGAACTCATTTGAGAGGTACTCTCCCCCTCCATCTGACCTCAAGCACTTTACTTTCAAGCATGTTTCTCTTTCAACTGCAGCCTTGAAAGTTCTAAAGTGCTCAAATGCTTCACTCTTTTCCTTCATAAAATATACCCACACCTTTCTAGAACAATCATCAATGAATGTGACAAAGTATGAACTGCCTCCAAGAGATACATTTTGTGTAGGCCCCCAAATGTCTGTATGCACAACATCAAGGATATTTCTGCTTATATCTCTATCATGTGAAAAAGGTTGTCTTGCCTGCTTACCAAACTGACATGCTTCACATACCTTCTGAAATTCTGCAACTCTAAATGTAGGCAAACCTGTAACCAACCCTTTGGACTGCATTAATTTTAGCCTTTGTACATTTTCATGTCCAATGCGTTTGTGCCAAATTTCAATGTCTGCAACAATACATTTTCCTTTGGCATACATAGCAGCATTCATAGTAGGAATTCCAGCGTCCAGAGTAAACATACGTCCAACTCTACTTCCCTTTGCTACCAACCTGCACTTGTCATTGAAATCTTCTACAAAGCAGCCCTTTGCATAAAATCTGACTTGCAGCCCTTGCTCTACCATTTGACCGACTGACACCAAGTTCTTTGTAATAGATGGCACATGTAATACATCTGAAAGACTCTTTGTCTTACCATCATGCAAGGACAAGGGAACTTTTCCAATGTGTGAAATTGGGTGGCATGAGTCATCACCCGTCTGCACATAACCTGCATTCTGCATCTCTCCAAACCATTCTGCATGGCTGGTCATATGATTGGATGCACCTGAATCAACATACCAAACATCATCATGTGCTCCCTTTCCTGTAACAGCATTCAGCATATGCTGCATAACAAACAGACGTTCATTTTTGTCTTTATTCTGTCGTGAAGACGATGCATAGTTTCCTTGCTGCAACTTACCACTGCGGATCTCATCTCTCTTAGCATAACATTGGGCTGCAATATGACCTGTTTTGCCACAGTAGTGGCACACAATACCAGAGTTGTTAGAACCTCTGTTCTGCCATCCACCTCTTCCTCTAAAGCTCCCCCTGCCTCTAAAGTTACCACGACCTCCTGAAACCTGCATATCGCCAAATTGCTGATTCAATCTATTTTGTTGGTTGTCACTACCACGTCCTGTACCACGGCCTCTTGAAGAGAACCTGCCACGTCCCCTTCCTGAACTGGAGTAGAAAGCTTGGACCTGTTCACCGCTTCTTTCAGATGTCTCACTCTGCATGTTGATCTCTTCAGTGATCATAAGGGAGACCAACTCATCAAAATCTGGAAATGGCTTTCTGACATATACGGAAGTTACAAAAGACTTCCAAGCCTTTTCATTATTAAGTCCACCCAAGGTAGACGACACCAAATCATCATAATCGGGCATTGCATCAATTGCTGCCAAGGCATCTGCAATTCTCCTTACCTTCAATGCATACTCATTGATAGACATCGTCCCTTTCTTCAATGTATTCAACTCTTGCTTGAGTTGAATCTTTCATGCCTTTGTATTTACAGGAAACATACTTTCAAGTATGGTCCAAGCTGCATATGCATTCTCTGCATTTCTAATGTATCCCAACATATTATTGTCAATTACTGCAGACAACCAATACATGACCTTCTTGTCTTTTGCATTCCATTCCTTTCGTGCCTTTGTCTCTTCTGCAGTTGGAGGATCACTCACCTCCGGCTCCTTTTCTTCACCTGAAATGAACTCGTAGAGGCCTTTTCCAATAAGAAAGTTCGTGACACGGAACTTCCATGAAGGGTAGTTGTTCTTGTCGAGCTTCTCAATGATGGGGCTTCCACTATTCTCTGCCATTATCACAAGAATAATACCAAATAGCAAGTAAATCTTCTACAACCCTCGACCTGTAGTGCACAGCAATACACCAGACAGCCTTTTTCACTATCTGCTCAACAATACATGCAATCTGCAACCAGTTTGCAGATAAACCTTGTGTTTACTCACTGGTAAACACCTTTGATCTTACAGATCTGAAATCTGTAACATGCACACCCACTTTCGGTCAATATAGCCGAAGTCACAGCGTACCCTGAAACTGCTGTCCGCAACCTCGCGGCTCTAAAACGGGCCCTGAAACGGCCTCAAATGCCCAAAATAACTGCGGCAAAGCCCTAAAGGGCATATCTGCAGAATATACAGCACTCTCCGTGCACACTAAATCTCACTGCAATCTGATATTTTTGCTCTGCCCTGCTTCCGGTGCCTCCACAGGCACTATCCAAGAGAAAGAGTGGAAGGATGGGAGAGCTTCTTACCCGTGGCTTGCTTGCTTGAACCTTGCTTCTTCTCCTTTGCTTCAACCTTCGAAATCAGCCTCTCTTAGTGGTGCGGCTCTGATACCATGTCAAGAATCGCGTGGTGGGGGGAGTTGCTCAAGATGCTGCGCCGAACACACACAGAATGCACAAGGAGAAGCTCACTCAAGAGACAAGAAGAGAGATGGAGGCCAAAACGTTTTGTTGCTGATTTCTTCTTCTTCTTCTACACTCTTTACAATGTACACAAAGTATAGATAAGATACAACATAAAAGGAAAGTGGCCTACTAAGTCAAACAATGCATAACCGACTACACTAGTCGACTGGCGCTATAACTATGCCAGCTGTAAATAGGTGTAACGACCTGAATATAATAAGTAATGAGTCAGTGGCCATGTGAGATGCATAATGACCACTGACGTGCTAGGTGTAGACGTGTGGACCCATCTAACCAGGCGGTCCATCATCAATGTCCGCATGTGTTGAGCTTGTCATCTCAACACAGCATAGGTCATTATCCGGCACCCCTCAACTTCCCATTGCAGCCGAAGAGTGTACCAACGCTTCAAAAACGTGGAGTCCGTATCAGCGAGCTTGGATAACTCAGTGATTTCCTGATCAGTGATAGCCGAAGTGGTTCATTGATCGTAGGATGTGATGAGACGTTGTTTAATGGATTGCTCTTTGGAGATCTCGCTGTTGAGCAACTCAGCAGCAGAGCGAGAAGCTTTTGCAAATGCGAATTCAAAAGTCTCCCAAGAGCAAGGCATATTGCGCACTTCCATTGCAAAGGGTTCTTCTAATAGACCCAAGTCCAAGCGGTCATAGCTGAGGGCTAGTGACACAAAGGTGGCATCGAGCCATTTAATGCAGTCCACCACATCATCGCCAGTGTCCTCAGCAAGGTCAGCAGAGCTAGCACTAGAAATGACTTCCATTCGTAGGAGGGCGTAAGGCCGACGGGTTGTCAAGGTTTGCTAGATCTAGAGGCCTTGACAATACATTGTTGCGGTTGGGAGTTTCCGTGAGCCTGTAGTTGGGCTGTTTGGAAGATGGGCGGATTAGGGTCAGTCACCACAGCTAGGCTGCTACAGTCAACTTTGCTGTGGAGAGTCAGATTGACTCGGTCAATGATGCCACCTGTGACGGTGGCTGTTGCTTGGGCCGATAGGTTGGTGTGACTCTCTTGGGCCGAAGCATAGATGAGTCAGATGGTTGGGGCTCTAGAGAGCACTGCAGCCTATGGTTTCGAGGTGTTGGGGGATGTGGGCTGATTAAGCTTGAGGGTGGTGTATGACTAGTGCCTTTGGTCGTGGGGGCCTTAGGGATCCACAATGAGGCATTTCCCTCATAGTAGCCTTGCGCATGCAAGAGGGCTTTAGAAACCCATCTTTGTTTAACCACGCGGCTCTTCCTGTGATTGCGTCTTGGCCTCCTAGGTTTAGAGACTTGGGTCTTATGCGGATAGGCGCGTCGACTCCTAGGCGATTGTTGCGGTTGTTTAGGCACCCATTGAAGGCGAGGTTGTTGGGCCCTTGCTTTGGTTGCTGCGGGTTGCGATTTATGGAAGTCGGGGAGCGACAGCCGTGCACTACCCCCCTCCTTAGTCTTGCCTATGGATGTTTCTACCGGTGGCTTTGCGGCCGGTGATGGTGTCGCGCAGCCCTTGCCGAAAGCTGTGACAATGCGCACGTTGCCTATTGCTAGGTGGATGCGCTGTGACTCATAATCAACATTGCAGTGAGTTTGCTTTTTAAAGGTTCGCCCCAGCAGTGACTCCGTGCCTGCGTCTGTAGTACTTGGCAACACGTAAAAAAGCATTGGAATAGTCGCAGACTCGATAGAAACGGCGACTCTGCACTTGCCGAGAAGTGCGTATGATGGAGCTCCATATGGGCTTAGCTTGGCAGTTGTGGGTTGAAGTAGGGGTTTACCAAGTTGGGTTCAATGATTGTGGGTTAAGACATTGAAGTCTGCTCCCTCGTCGATCAAGGCCTTGAAAGCGCATGTTTGCTTGGCAGTGACCGTGACCCTGAGGTAAGCGGGTGCTACGGCTTCCTCAACATCTTCGTTGATTTCAGTGATTGTAGCTGCTCATATTTTGACCGGCGATTCTAACATTGGTGGCTCATGCAAAGGATGAGTGGGAGGGAAGTACTTCTTGACATGATTGCCATTGAAGAAGCCTATTCCCGTCTAGGGTCTCAAGCTCGACATTGCCGGTTCGATTGATTGCCCAAACCTTGAAGGGTTCGAGATCTCTGAGTTTCATTTTTTGCTTGTGCCCTTTAACTGAGTAAAGGAGCACTAAGTCACCCTGTTCAAACTTGCGCTGTTTGACATGTTTGTCAAACTAGCTCTTGCATCGGGATTTCTCACAGATAAGCGCGTGGGTGGCTAGAAGATGAGTTTTTGATAGGCGTTCCAGCTCGACCAGGCATTGTGTCCATGCCTCCTTCCCTTCCCATCATTCTTGGAGTGCTATTCTCAGGCTAGGAATGAAGAATTCTAACGGTAGAATTGCCTC